>NC_062283.1:52859954-53159954 GCF_902655055.1 Lutra lutra | reverse complement strand
GGGAGGATGGAAGGTACATATATTTATTTAGAGACTGAAGAGAAGGAGCCAGTGGAAAGGAAGAGCTTAAAGAAATGGGAAGGTTCACAAGAGCCGAAAGGTAGGAGCAGCCCAAGTGTCCATCAACGGGTGAGTGGATCAACAAAACGTGGCATATACCTACAACTGACTAGGATTTTGCCTTAAAAAGGAAGGAAACTCTGACTCAGGCTATGACATGAACCTTGAAGACATGATGCTAAGTGCAAAAAGCCAGGCACAAGAAAGAAGTACTGTGTGATTTCTCCTTACCTGAGGTGCCTGGAGCAGTCAATTTCATAGAGACAGAAATTAAAAGGGTGTTTGCCGAGGGCTAGGGGCAGAGGGGGCGTGGGGGTTGTTGTTTAATGAGTTCAGAGTTTCAGGTGTGCAAGATGAAGAGCGTTCTGGAGGTGGATGGAGGTGAGGCCCATACAATACAAATGTGGTAAATACCACTGAACGGTGCACTTACAAATTCGTAATATGGTAAATTTCACATATGTGTATTTCACGACATTTGGAAAGGGAAAGAATGTTAGTGGGAAATGTGTGAGATCAGAATAAATCTGTGGTTTAGTTAACAGTAATATACCAAAATTTTAAAAAGTAGATTTCTTAAGATTTTAGCAAGCTTCTCCTTTGAGCTATTTGTTGTATAATGTTGTTATTTGCCCCCTTTTGTTGGCATCAGTGGAACAGTTCAAACAGAATGATTAACACTATCAACCATAAATCTAAGCAGGTATAAAGTTATTTTAATCAACCATACATAAATTATTCCCTGGTGTATTAATAAATACCTTAACCTCCCGAAGGTTCATGCATTCCTCCCAGGAATAAAACTTTCTTTTCATTCTAAAAGAGAACAAAGAAACAAATAATGTGTTATTCTCAGTAACAGGCTCAATTTTCTTGTTTAAAAATGGTTTCATTCAGGGATGGGGGAGGGGGGGTGGATAAACAAAAAACCCCAAAACCTAAAAAACCCAAAAAACCTCAAACCCAAAACAAAACAAAAAAATGTTTTCATTTTGAATCTAATGAATAGTGCTTAAAGCTGGTTTCAATTTTCACCAAATATTATACTATCCAAAATATTCATTTTAAAATCTGGCAGTGCAATCAAACCTACATCACAAAATTTCCCAGAGGTGGTACAGGGCAGGGCAGGGCAAGACCTCTCCAGCTGTCTTGCTCCATCACAAACTGGCTAACCTTGTCTTGGAGGCTAATCCCTCAGGCTTCTTTGATCTACACTACAGCTTTCTAACAGAACTTTCTATATTGATGGGAATGTTCTGTGCTGTCTAGTATGGTAGCCATGAGACTACACAAATCTGGGTAGAGAGTACTTGGAATATGGCTAGCATAACATAGGAACTCAACTTTTAATAAAATTCACATTTAAATGCCCTATGGTTACCTGCTACCCTGTTGGACAACACAGTTCTAGACCTTCTGGTGCAGGGATTGGCAAACTATGACCCATGGGCCATCTGTACCCCACCATCTCTTTAAATAGTTGGGGAAAACACATCAAAAGAAGATTAAGAATTCACGACGTGTGAAAATTTTATGAAATTCACATTTCAGTTTCCAGAAAGTGTTTTATTGGAATACAACCACACTTATTCATGTACAAGTGGCCTATGGCTGCTTTTACAGGAATGCAGTACTGTGTTGGGGCCGAGACCATATGGCCTGCCAAGCATAAAATATTTACTGTGTGGCCCTGTACAGAGGTTGTTTGCCAACCCCAGCCAATAGCCTGAGGGGAGAGAAAGAGAACCCTACAGGCTAACCGGAAACTCAAGTTTCAAGGTTCCACCTCTCATCGCTCTGCAATCACATGGTCTCACTGGACTCTTCCAGCAGCCCAAGGGAAACAGATGGGACAAGGAAGGAAATGAAGAAACAGAGAAGTCGTGTGATTTTCCCAAGGTCTTCCTGCTGGATAATGGGAGGCTAACTTGAATCTTTCCACCTCACACACTCTGTCCCCATTGTCACATGGTCTGCTGGTGGAGTTTACGCCCCAAATATTCTTTAGCCTCTCCTGCATGGCAAGGGCTTTGTCATGCACTAGGGACACAACGGTGAGAGGGTCATCCCTCGTGGGCCTGACACGGTGGCAGGAGGGTGGGCAATTAGTCATCACTTTCTGTGCTGAGTGCCAGGAAGGAAAGGCACGGGACACCATGAGGGCAGATCCCAAAGTAACCGAATTTAGTCTGGGCTATCAGGAAGCACTTCTTTTTTTTTTTTTTTTTTTAAAGATTTTATTTATTTATTTGACAGACAGAGATCACAAGTAGGCAGAGAGGCAAGCAGAGAGAGAGGGGGAAGCAGGCTCCCTGCGGAGCAGAGAGCCCGATGTGCGGCTCCATCCCAGGACCCCGGGATCATGACCTGAGCCGAAGGCAGAGGCTTTAACCCACTGAGCCACCCAGGCACCCCAGGAAGCACTTCTGAAAGAGATGATGTTTTAATTAAGACCTGAAGGATCAGCAGAATTTAGCCCCTGGAGGCAGGAGGCAGGGAATATCAATGTGAAGGTTAGGGGTGGGAAGGTATTTGACTTAAAAAAAAAAAAAGGTATCTGATGAATTCAAGAAGCTGAAAGGCCAGAGTGACAAAAATGACGTCAGCAGGGGGTTAGTGACAGGAGGTCAGACTGAAGAAAACAGGGAGCAGCCAAGTGATGCAGCACATTGTAGGTCACATTAAAAATTGGGGGCTTGATTCCTAAAATTGATAGGAAGATATTGCAAAATGCTGTGGTTTGGGTTCCTCTGAAAGCAGAGCGTGAGGCAAGGACTTGGGTACAGGTGGTTTATTTGTGAGGTGATTCCAGGAAGATAGAGCAAGGACCAGGGAAAATGGAAACAGAGACACGGGAAACCCATTAAAGTATATGTTACTGAGCTGATACCAAGGTGTGCAATTGGGGCTTAGTCCTGCTGGGGGCCTTCTATTGGTCTGTATGGAGGGTGCCCTGGTTGAGATTTCCCATATGCTTTTGGGGGTAAGGGTCCTGGTAGTGGGCATAGAACTGTACACCGCAACACACCGAAATCAGGCGGGGCGAGGTGATAAGATGGGGCAGCAGAGACATTGTTTGGTGCAAAGGATTTTAGACAATTAGATTCATGTGTTTAAAGTAATTCCTTCAGACTGGAATGGAGAGGAGTAGAACGGAACTCAGGAACCCTAGAGAGGAGATTATTCCAGTGGCAGAACTGGTAAATGATAACGGGTTGAGTGGGAGGTTGGCAGGGTGAACACAGAGCAGTAGGTGGGTCAGATAAATATACAGTAGTCGGAATCTATGGGGCTAGGTGGCCAATGCTGGGCATCCAGAGGGAGGTCAAGAGGATGTGCAGGTTTTGAAGGAATGGTGGTATCATTTTCAAGATAGGGAACACTGAAGGAAAACAGGTTTGGGGCAAGAGAGGGAAAATGTTGGATAAAAGCTCAGTTCGGGATGTAATGAGTTCAAAGTGCCTGCAGGGCATCCAGACGGAGATGTTGAGAAAGTGACTGGATATAGATGGGTATGGTGGGCAGGTCCTAAAATGATCCCTGAAGACTCCCACCTCCTGGTGCCTGGGATAATGCCTCCCCTTCAATGACCTGTTTCTAACCAGTGGAATACAACAACCTGAGAGGAGGTCACTTCTGGGATTAGTTAACACAAGCAAAAAGATGGAACTTCCACCTTGGTAGAAGCCTCTCTCACGGCCTTCATGGCCCCATCTTGAAGCAAGATGCCAAGTTGTGAGCTGTTCTTTGGAGAGGCCCACATGGCAAAGGATGGAGGACAGCCTCTAGCCAACAGCCAGCAGGAACCAGAGGCCCTCAATGCAACCACGAGGGAGGTATGGAATGCTGCCTGCAATCACTTGAGTAAGCCTAGAAGTGGATCCTTTCCCAGTCCAGCCTTCAGCCAAGACCCCGGCACTGGTCAACACCTTGACTGCAGCCTCATGAGAGACCCTAAAGAACTCACCTAAACTCTGAGATCATAAATGTGTATAGTTTTAAATGACGAATTCTTAGTTTTAAACATAGCAACAGATAACTAATACATACTGCAAAGGGCAAGTAAACAGGGGAGAGGAAGACAGCAGCCCCCAGACTACCACCATAGGTACCATGTGTAAGTGACCCAAATTAAGTCACTTAACTTCTCCGAGTTTCAATCTCCTCTCCAATGAAATGTTTCTAAACCTGCTCGTTATTATGTCACACTAGGCTAACACTTTGTTTTATTTTCTTTTCTTTAGGATAAGACCCTTTGAAAAAGTACTAGTGCTGTATGCAAATCTAAAGTAGGGATGTGTTTAAGACCTCTGCCATGAACATTCCAGAGCCGAAAGTTACCTAGCCTACAGAAATCAATGTCTAAGACTTTCCTCCAGGGGCGCCCGGGTGGCTCAGTTGGTTGGGCAGCTGCCTTGGGCTCAGGTCATGATCCTGTAGTCCTGGGACTGAGTCCCTCATCAGGCTCCCAGCTCCACAGGGAGTCTGCTTCTCCCTCTGATCTTCTCCGCTCTCCTGCCTTCTCTCACTCTCTCTCAAATGGATAAATAAAATCTTAAAAAAAAACAAACCAACTTTCCTCCATGCATCCTACCCCCCAACCCCCTTTAGAAATTTTTCAGTAGTGAGAAATGCAGAGGGTAGAGTTAAAATGATGTTGACGGGGCGCCTGGGTGGCTCAGTGGGTTAAAGCCTCTGCCTTCAGCTCTGGTCATGGTCTCAGGGTCCTGGGATCGAGCCCCACATCGAGCCCCACATTGGGCTCTCTGCTCAGCAGGGGCCATGCTTCCCTCTCTCTCTGCCTGCCTCTCTGCCTACTTGTGATCTCTCTCTGTCAAATAAATAAAATCTAAAAAAAAATAATAATAAAATAAATAAATAAATAAAATGATGTTGACAATGTGGAGTTGAAGATGAACTGATGCAAGTGGAGAATAAAACTTACTTTTTAATGGCAATCAGTTCCCCAGACTCAATGCTTCGTCCCAGTAGGACGGAACCGTAGGTTCCATCCCCGAGTTGCTTGATCGTTGTGTATCTATTCATGGTGTGCCCGCTCAGGCCGGACACTCATCTCAGGGCCGAGGCGGTGCAGTCCTGCAGAGGCGGCAGGCCTCCCCGGAGTGTAACCAGATTTTTCGATGGCAGCACCAGCACGAGGTATTCAATAGAACGTGACTATCTCCCAAATACATATTTTCAAAGATCAGTCTTCTGCCTGTAGAGACAAATGCGAGACAAGGGTAACTGCTAATGTGCATTTTAAGTTTGTGTATTTTTATTGTTTAAATCGGGGCTCAGCAAATGACAACCCCCCACCTGTTGTTGTAAATAAAGTTTTATTGGAACATGGCTATGGCCACTCATTTGTACATTGTCTACAGATGCTTTCACACACAAGAGCAGAATTCAGCAGTTGTGACAAGGACTATATGGCTTACAAAACCTAAAATATTTATGATCTGGACATCTATGGAAAAAGTTTGCCAACCTCTGGCCTAAATAAGGCTCTTTTTAACTTTTATAAGATGAGAGATACCACTCTTGGAAAGTGAATTTATCACTGACTCAGAAATGAATCAGTTGCAATTCAATGCTTTTCTGCTGACCAGCCACTGTGGGCAAACACGGCATGAAAACTACGGTCGAGAAAAATTGCCGAGCTACAAAAATCTGTACTAAATATATCGAGTTCTGCGTAATTCTGCTACGATTTACAATGTAACAAAGCCAAGAAATGTTAAAATTAAAGTTCTCCCAATACAGAATTTACATGTGCTCCACGGACTATTTGTGGCGAGGCATCAACAGTATTATTTTTACTACTAGACATACAGAAGCTAAACAAGGAACAACGAATTTCTTAAGGCCTGTATGTAGGGTGTGCCCTTTTAAAAGTCATTCAGTTATGTTTTCTTTAATAACAAATTATGGTTTTGCAATTTATAAAATTGAGTTATTCAATCTGCCTATAATAAAGAAAATGTAGTAATAAGTTAAGTGATTGCAATGCTTTTACATAAACAATAATAAATTATAAATACGAAAATAAAGGTTTTTTATGGTTTTGTTTTGTTCTGTTTTGTTTTTAATGTAAGCTCTACATGCAACATGAAGCTTGAACTCATGACCCTGACATCAAGAGTTGTCGCATTCTCTACCAACTGAGCCAGCCAGGCACTCTGAGGAAAATAAGGCTGTCCAACTAATTATCTGAAAAATCAAAAGATCAGAAAATACTCATTAGAAGTATGTGAACTTCTGCATCTAAATCCAGTCCATGCAGCTTCTCCTTCCAGAAGAATTCCAATCAATAAATGCAGAAGGAAAGAGGGAAATAAAAAATTCACTGTTAGGCAAATACCAGAGTAAGATTTGTTGCAGACAACAGTCCTGATGGATGCAAATATGAGCGGATGAAAGGTTGAGGAGAAACAGGATACTTATATAGTTTTGAAGTATCTCTAAGATACTTATTAACTTCAAAGGGAAAGATGGTAACTCCACAGGGAAAAATCCAGCAGAAACTTTCTTACCCAAAGCAATCAAATTCAGTATCACCATTTATAAAACTTACAACCTCATGAACCTTGAATATGATGTTATGAGAAGGGCACCTCCTTTCCATGGTATTCTTATAAAAAATGCAGAACCTCATTCTATTCATAAGAAAACTTCAGACTAACCCAAAATGAGGGACAGTCTACAAATGACCTATAGGCGTCAATAGTGTCAAGATCATAAAAGGCAAGGACAGGCTGAGGAACTGTGACAGATTGGAGGTAATGAAAGAGATGTGACCAGCTAAGTGCAATGTGGGATCCTGAATAGGACCCTGGAACAGAAAAAAGACATTAGTGGAAAAGTTGGTGAAATCTTAATCAGGTCTGTAGCTTAGTTAATAGCAATGTGCCAATGCTAATTTCTTGGTTTTGATCATTGTTCTTTTGTTACAGAACTTGTTAATATTAGGGGAAGCTAGGTGAAGGATTTCCAGGAATTTTCTGTATGGTTTTTTGTAACTCTTCTGGAAGTCCAAAATTAGTTCGGAATTTAAAAATAAATCCGGGAGGGGCGCCTGGGTGGCTCAGTCGTAAAGCTTCTGCTTTCAGCTCAGGTCATGATCCCAGGGTCCTGGGATCGAGCCACACATCAGGCTCCCTGCTCAGTGAGAAGCCTGCTTCTCCCTTTCCCACTCCCCCTCTTTGTGTTCCCTCTCTTGCTATGTCTCTGTCAAATAAATAAATAAAATCTTTTAAAAAAAAACCCACAAAATAAAAATAAATAAATCAACAAATCCAGGAGATTTATTTATTATGAGTCCCAGCTGCATGTGACTCTTGATCTCAGAGTTGTTTAAGTTTGAGCCCTACATTGGGGGTAGAGATTACATTAAAAGCTTTTTAAAATAAAATCTTAAAAACATAAATCCAGTCATATTCCACTAAATGGGAGAAGCTATTTGCAAATGATGCATCTGATAAGGGGTTAATATCCAAAATATATAAAGAACTTACACAACTCAGTACCAAAGGAACTAAAAATGGGCAGAGAACCTGAACAAACATGTTTCCGAAGAAGACATCCAGATGACCAACAGACACATGAGAAGGTGCTCAACATCACTCATCATCAGGGACATGCCAAGCAAAACCACCACCAAGATATCACCTCACACCTTTCAGAATGGCTAACATTATAAACACATGAAACAACAAGTGTTGGCGAAGATGTGGAGAAAAAGGAACACTCATGCACTGTTGGTGGGAATGCAAACTGGCACAGCCACAGCGGAAAACACCATGGAGGTGCCTCAAAAAATTAAAAATAGAATTCTCTGATCCAGTAATTGCACTACTGGGTATTTACCCCAAGAAAACAAAAACTTGATTTCAAAAACATATATGCACCTGTATATTTACTGCAGCACTATTTAGAATAGCCAATATATGGAGGTAGTCCAGGTGTCCATTGACAGATGGATAAAGATGTGCTATATACATACAATGGAATATTACTCAGCCATCAGAAAGAATGAAATCTTGTCATTTCTGACAAGGATGGACCCGAGAGTATAATTCTAAGTGAAAGAAGTCAGTGTGAGAAAGACAAATACCATATGATTTTACTCATATGTGGAATTTAAGAAACAAACCAAAACAAAAAGAGACCAAAAAACAGAATCTTAAATATAAAGAACTGTGGTTGTCAGAGGGGAGGTGGGTGGGGGGATGGGTGAAAAAAAAATCCAGTCTGTTCTTGCAAAGGTTGTGCGGGTCTTTGGGAAGCTTTAAATGTAAAGCTTATATCTGATTTCATCACACTCTATAACTGGAGACCTTTCAGAGAACAAACTCTCCCACCCCAAGCTTATTCCCCTCCCTCAGAGCCATTTTGAGGCCCCTGATCAAAGGGGCATGTCCCTTCCTCTTGAACGCTGACAAGCTCAAACTCCCTGCAACTTCCTACAGCAGCTCTTTACAGTGACGTCTTCTACTGCTGATTAATAAATACTTATAAAGCCCCTCCTGTGTGAGAGACCCTATGTTCCAGCCTGGGGATACAAGGAATATAAAGTATTGTTCCTTTTTTCAAAGCTCTTAGAGTCTCACAGCAGGGGGATAAGGATACACAGTGTGTGGGCCCGAATAGGTACTCATGAATATGCACTAAGATATTTCAAGTATGCTTACATTTCGGGTTCAGGACATTGGCAAGGTTAAAGGGACACCCCCCCGCTGCACTGCTGACTTCCAGTTGGGTCAATTCCATCTGAGCTGAGAAAGGGCATACGCAAAGTCTTCACAGAAGACAGAGCTTGAGAGAACAAGAAAAGTAGGTGTTTGGTAAGGTCAAACATTCTAGCAGTCCAAGGAGCAGAAACAAAGGCATCAACATGGGAGGAAGGAAAAGGTGGGGAGCTTGGAACTGGGGACAGAGAACCCCAGAGTTTTGTTTGTGGAGCACCTTAGATGCCATTTTGAAAAACATAGGCTTTGACTGGATCCTGTACCAAAGGAGATGAAATGCTACAAAGGACATCATTGGGCCAATGGAGAAGATTGGAATATAGATAGTAGATGAGGTGAACTTATTTCATCTGCTCAAGTCCCTAAAGTTGATACCTGTCCTGTGGTTCTGTAAGAGCATGGTCTTATTTTTAGAAAACATACCCTGAAGGATTTATAAGTAAAGGACCACGATGTACGTGATTTATTCTCAATTGGGTAGAACAAAAAGATTGGGAGGGTGTGCAGGGAATGGTGTGAGTGTAAAGACAGAGGGAACATATGGGGTAAAATGTTAACAAAAGGTAAATCTGGGTAAAGGTATATGGGTATTCTTTGCACTATTCTTGCAAGTCTTCTGTATGTTTGAAATTATTCTACTTTGAAGTTTTAAAAGTTCTCAAAATGGTAGAGGAAGAGAATCTTTAAAAAGATACCTATTGCAGGGGCGCCTGGGTGGCTCAGTGGGTTAAGCCGCTGCCTTCGGCTCAGGTCATGATCCCAGGTCCTGGGTTCGAGCCCCACATCGGGCTTTCTGCTCAGCAGGGAGCCTGCTTCCTCCTCTCTCTCTGCCTGCCTCTCTGCCTACTTGTGATTTCTCTCTGTCAAATAAATAAATAAATAAATCTTTAAAAAAAAAAAAAGATACCTATTGCAAACTTCAGCTTAAGACATACAAGTGTAGAATTATTCAATAAAAACTAATATTAGAACACTATCATACAACATGGCTGTATTTCAAAACAACACAGAAAGAGTACTTGAACCACAACATAAGCAATTTTTGACTCTTTGTTTTCTCCTTCTTTTTCATATTTACCTCCATCTGTTTTTTTTTTTAATTTTAAAAGATTTTATTTATTTCTTTGATCGAGAGAGTGAGAGCACAAGCAGGGGGAGGGACCAAGGGAGAGGGAAAAGCAGACTTCCTACTGAGCAGGGAGCCTGAAGTGGGGCTTGATCCCAGGACCCCAGGACCACACCTGAGTCAAAGGTAGATGCTTAACCACCTAAGCCATCCAGGTGCCCTAAGCTTTTTGTATTTTTTTTCTTTTTAACTTAAGAATAACATGACCAGATTTGTATTTTGTAATCCAGTTAATGAGAGTATTTTCTTTATATCCAACTAAAACTTTCCTGTTCTAATTTAAGCTAATTCTTCTATGCTTCATTTTGATGCTGATATAAAAGAGAGTACCCCACAAATATGTGTGTGTACGTGAAATTGTAATCAAATGTGTGTCTCTCAGCCTTCTGCTTTAATTATGCAACCTTTCCTCATAGGGCCTTTCCCCACTCCTTTAATTATCTTTTGGCGTTCATCTCTGAGTCCTGGCACATTTCTCCATCCCCTTGATGAGCTGTGGTGACCAAACTTCATAACAATGTACATTCCAGTAGCATGTGGGCTCTCCCCCACTTTTTTTTTTTTTTTTGCAATGGCATTATATTACTTATTCATATCTATAAATTATTAATTGTAGAAGTCTTTCGTTGGTAGTTAATGTTCCACTACCTCTTCATCCAATTAAATTGTATAACCGGGACAATGCTTCTAGGTTATCATTGAGAAAGCCATTTGTGAAAGAATTAAGAACTTTAGTGAAGTCAAGATAGAGTGAGTCATTCATTTAACACACAGCCGCCCTCACAACTTCTCCTTGTTACAGTTTGTCCTATCATCATAGAACAAAATTCAATTATTCTAGCAACATTTGACTCTCACCATGCTATGCTGGCTGCTTTTTAACCTCACACTATTTTAGGTGATTACATGGTAACTGTACAATGGATCCGACTAGTGTCTCTTCAGGCACTGATGTCAGGTTGACAATGTAGAATTTTCTTGAAGCTTTACTGCTAAGTATTATGCGAGGCTTTTGGGGCACACTATGCATAAGGTAAGGGTCCTTCCTTAAGTAACTCACAACTGACACGATCATGAAAAATGTAGAAAGTATTATGAGAACATGGTAGAGAGAGCAACCAGCTCTCGTGTGGAGGGAGGGATTTGACGACCCTTCAGAGAAGAGGCAGTACTGAGGTTTCGAAGAATGAGCCAAGTTTTACTATACATAAAAGGGAGAGAAAGGAATTAGAAATGGAGCAGTGTGCAAAATGCAACCTATGTGCAAAGGTTAGTGGTACAGGCCTTTGGCAAGTGCCCAGTAGTTCCATCCCCGGCGGAACATTAGAATCTCCTTTTAACAAATACTGATGCCCAGGCCCCACCTCTAAAGGTCAGGTCAGGGGTGGGGAACGAGTTTCAGTAGTTAAGAAAGCTCTCTAGGTGACCCTAATGTACAACCAGGTGGTGAAGTAGGAGACTAAGGCATAAAGACCATGGAGGGCAGTAAGGACTTGGCAGAACAAGCCTAGAAAGTCAGGTTGGGGTCCAGTTGCGAAGGGGTTATATTTGTCACGGAGGAGTTTGGTCTTGCAGTGTGCCAGAGAGGAACTCTCCAGGACTTTTAAGCAGGGAAATGGCACGACAAAGATCTCTCTGGAGACCACAAAGATGTTAGGACAGAGAGACTAGAGGCAGAGAGACTGGTCTGGAGAGTTTGCAGTAGTCCATGTGATACATGTTGAAGGCCTGAACAAAGGCTCTGGACTGGCTGACTCTTAGGTACAGGAGAGACAGCTTTGGAATATGGAATGTGTGTGCATGTGCTACTTGGACAAGGTGTGGAGATGATGGTTCCGTTTTCTAAGGTGTAGGATTTGAGGTATGTACAAAACCTCCCACTGGAGATGCTCGGATGCTCAGCAGACAGCTCTAAGTAGATCTAAGGTTGTTTATTTTATTTATTCCAAAGGTAATGCGTGATTGGAACTCTTATTAGGAACACAGCATTCAGACAAGGTTGATACATTGCACGACTCTGGTCATTTCAACTTGGGGTGACAAACTTCCAGACAGACATTAAAGAACATAAAAGGGGCCTACATAAAAGCACAACCAGAGTAAGTGAAGAACGAATACCTGAAGTAAAAGAGACCTGGGGGGCCAAGATCATTGTTTCAAGTGTACAAAGGGGCATAAGAGTGAGGGATTGGTGGCACTACGTCTGGATCCAGAGAACAGGACCATGACAACCGTCTGAGCTTGCTGCTCTGTACTCTGGTGAATTATTTCCCATACTAAAAAAATGCAGTGGTATTATTCAAATGAGCATTACACAAGAAGCTTCAGTCCACCCACAGTCAATTCTGAGCACATCCCAGCAGGAAGTGGTTAAAAACATTTGAGATCAGTATTTTCAGTTGTTCACCATTTCTGTGGTGGCCCGAATATGATGACTCATGTCATCATCTGAAACTGAACAAAATCTCACTGCTGCTCTGGGAAAACAATAAGGCAATGGACAATGCACTAGAAAAAAGAAGGGAGAGGCAGCAGATGCCTTTGCTGATCTACCCTATAGCAATGTTGCCCTTCTTGCTTAATTTTCAAAAGCCTGATTTTATTCAGGATCCCACATAATATGGGATGGCAGCCACCTACCACAGCCCCAGGGCATGAACTCTGGTCCAGCTAAGCCAAGCAAAGCAATCTCACTTGCCACTGAAATTTGTTTAGGAATGGGACTATGGCTCTCACTCATAAGCTGGAAAGGAAAGTGAGCTGGTAAGGGAAAGACAGTCTTCTGAGAAGGAATGTCCTACCTGATAGACAGCTGACAAAGAGGTTGCCCTATGTTTCTGCCTTAAACATGGTTGCTTAAAACTATAATATTTTGGGCTGAGACAGCCTTCCAGTGAATATGAGAAATCAACTCTCAACATGAGAATCCTGTCTGCTCAGAAAGGATAAGAAGAAAGAAAGAAAGAGGCTGAGTCTGTGATGATAACATTGGGCTCCTGCATGATCTCTGAAATTATCAGCCTTAGATTTCTCATTGTATGACCTAATTAAAGGTCTTTGCTGTTGAGGCCAATGTTAGATATCCATTGAGTACAGCGGAAAGCATTCTGGATACAGTAGACTAATGCTACTCCGACTTAAGAGACAAAACACAGAGTTCTAGCTACACAGGAGGTGATAGTTCAATCAATCGATTGATTAAACTTCTGTTGCTAGCACGGTTTTGAAGACTGCAAGAGGAATATAGGTGGAAACAAATTAGAAGTAATTCTGTTAGCCTAAGGTTCATTTTCAATCCACCATGATCAGCTTCTATTTTGGAATAACAAGTGACTACAAATCTTGGGGTGAAACGAGGATGAGTGTCCAAAAATGGCCCTGGGTGTCACTCAGGGTTGCTGGACAACCAGCCAGCTGGGACTGGGCTTCCTTCTTCTCCCCAGGATTTATCTAAACCCAACTTCTCTTGGGCCTTGAGGGTCCCTCCATGTTAAGCAGATGGTTTTCCCAGACAAGTACTCTTTACAGCTGGCACCGAAACCCAGATTCTGCAAATCCTCTCATAATGGCCCAACAGACAAGACCGTCCTGACGCCCACGTGGGACGTGGTCTGTACGTTACTGATAGTGAAACTTACCACATGGAACAAGGGAGCTTAAGTTAAAGGCAACCAAGGAAATCACAGAATTCTCAGTCTGAGTTTTAATAGGAAAGCAGTTTCAGCATACCAATTGATACTCTTTGATGCTTGAAAGACATCCACATCTACTGAGTCAGTTCTTTTAAAAAAAAAAAAAGCAGACCGGGGGTCCTGGGTGGCTCAGTGGGTTAAGCCTCTGCCTTCAGCTCAGTTTATGATCTCAGGGTCCTGGGATTGAGTCCCACTTGGGCTCTCTCTCTCTGTCAAATAAATAAATAAATAAATCTTAAAAAAAAAAAAAAAAAGCAGACCACATCAAATGTGTAAAATGCATATGTGAAATAAAAAGTTGGGTACTTAATGTATTTTATTAACTCGGTGTTTTGGAATGCTTGTTTAGAACAAAAGCCATGAAGCTAAACTATGTTTTTAACTGTAGCTAACTTGAGTCTCAACTTAGTATAAAAATCATAGTCATATCATTCTGCTTGCTCTCAAGCCCATCATGTCAGCTCCTCTCCACAACACCGTGTCTCTAAGTCATTCTATTGAGATCTCACTACATAAATAGAAGATAGTTTCTACTTTGGGGTTCTGTACAGTTGGTAAAAAATTTTACAATTTGTTGTGAGGTTTACCCACATTTTTGCTGCACAATACAGAAATATGTGAAATATATTTTTTTATTTTTTATAGAAATATACAAATATTTAAGGGCACCTGGGTGGTGCAGTCTTGGTTTTGGCTTGGGTCATGATCTCAGCGTGCTGGGATTAAGCCCTGTGTCAGGCTCTGCGCTCAGCTCAGAGTCTGCTTAAGATTGTCTCTCCCTCTTCCTCTGCCCCCCCACCTCCTCCTCTTTTTCTCTCTCTCTCAAATAAATAAATAAATAAATAAATAAATCTTTTTAAAAAAGTATACAAATATTTATTCCAGATCTACAGGAATATCTGAAATATGCTCAAAAAATTAAAGTATCCATCCACAATATATCACATGGGTGAAAAATTATGCACAAGACACTATGCTCAGTTCTGAGACAAGATTCAAAGAGCTGAAGGAAGTAGATCTGGCCTCTAGGACCTTCCCGTCTAGCTGGGGAGGTAGAACACACACAGTGAGTAGAAGACATGGCAGGGGTGGGAGGGGTGGAGACCACAAGGATGCTAGAGATGCCCAAGTAAAGAGAAGTCATTTTGAACCACTGGCTAGGACTCTCCAGGTATTGGGTCACTGATCTCGAAATCATGGCTAATTTCTGAGGACATGCCATTTGCCCATATGCTGACAAAAAAATAAACTTTAAAAAAATATAAAAAGTTTTCCATACCAGCTATGTTTGTTTCCCATGGCTGGCGTAACAAACTACCATAAACCTGGTGGCTGAAAGCTACAGACATTTATTCTCTCACAGTTCTGGAGGGCAGAGTCTGAAACCAGTACTGAGCTTCTCAGTGGGCTGAGATCAAGGTGGAGGCGCTTCCTTCAGAGGCTCCAGAGGGAATCCCTTCCTTGTCCCTTCCAGCTTCTGGTGGCCGCTGGCCTTCCTTGGCCCTGGCCGCATGGCTCCAGTCTCTGTCTCTGTGGTTCCATGGCCTTCTCCTCTGGGTGATGTCAAACCTCCCTCCGCTTCTGTCTTATGAGAACTTGTTGTTGCATTTAGGGCCCACCCGGATAATCGAGGGTACCCTCTTTACCTCCAATCCCTTCATGAAATCACATCTGCAGTCTATTTTGCCATACAAGGTAACACTCACAGATTCCGGGGACCTGTTATCTCTGGGGGATATTACTTAGCCTTACTTAGCCTGCTACTCTCCAACATAAGCTTTTAGGCGAGCATCCGAATCACGGAGCAACGCTCTTCATTCACTCAAAGTTGAGCGTTTTTGGAATGGAATCAGAAGTCTGTGCTTACTTACCCAATGAACAAGGGCAGTCCTCTCTAAAATACAGAGAGGATTTCTCTCTAATTTTGCACAGTGGACAAGACTTCTCAATTCTGGCTGAAATCCCTGAATATATGACATTAGCGTATGGAGATTCCACACCGTGTGGACCAGGGGTTGCAAACCAGCAACCTGAGAACTGAATTCAGAGGTATGCTTTGAGTCTATATTTAAAAATAGGAACTCTTGGGGCGCCTGGGTGGCTCAGTGGGTTGGGGCCTCTGCCTTCGGCTCAGGTCATGATCTCGGCGTCCTGGGATCGAGCCCCACATCGGGCTCTCTGCTCAGAAGGGAGCCTGCTTTCTCCTCTCTCTCTGCCTGCCTCTCTGCCTACTTGTGATCTCTGTCTGTCAAATAAATAAAATCTTAAAAAAAAAAAAAGGAACTCTTCTATAAAAATGAAATTTGGCGGGGCGCCTAGGTGGCTCAGTGGGTTAAGCCTCTGCCTTCGGCTCAGGTCATGATCTCGGGGTCCTGGGATCGAGCCCCGCATCGGGCTCTCTGCTCAGCGGTGAGCCTGCTTCCCCCTCTCTCTGCCTGCCTCTCTGCCTACTTGTGATCTCTCTCTCTCTCTGTCAAATAAATAAAATAAAATCTTAAAAAAAAATGAGATTTGGGGCTTCCCTGGAAAAACTGAAGAGCTAATAACACCAGCTCCTTAACCTTCGATGGTAATCAAAAACCAGAGAAATGTCACCATCCTTTTAGACTGAGCAAGGGTCTCCTGGCTCGTCCAGTCCCCATACTGCCTGTTGTCCCTAAAATGGATATACCACATCGATTGCCAATACTTTTAGATGTCATTTATTTTTGTACCTTCACACAACTTGTTTTACTAGAAGAAAAATATTTCTCGGGGTGCCTGGGTGGCTCAGTTGTTGGACATCTGCCTTTGGCTCAGGTCATGATCCCAGAGTCCTGGGATGGAGTCCCGTATTGGGCTCCCTGCTCAGTGAGCCTGCTTTTCCCTCTCTTTCTGCCTGCTGCTCCCCACTGCTTATACTCTCTCTCTCTGTCAAATAAATAAATAAAATCTAAAAAAAAAAAAAGAAAGAAAGAAAGAAAAAGAAAAATATTTATCTGTTCCCGGACCTCCATCAAAAGTGACAAAGTAAAAGCCTAAAAAGCCCCTCTTGGGGTATCATGCTTAGCGAAATAAGTCAATCGGAGAAAGACAACTATCATATGATCTCCCTGATATGAGGAAGTGGAGATGCAAAGTGGGGGGTTAAGGGGGTAGGAGAAGAGTAAATGAAACAAGATGGGATTGGGAGGGAGACAAACCATAAGTGACTCTTAATCTCACAAAACAAACTGAGGGTTGATGGGGGGAGGGGGTTAGGGAGAGGGGAGGTAGGGTTATGGACATTGGGGAGGGTATGTGCTATGGTGAGTGCTGTGAAGTGTGTAAACCTGGCGATTCACAGACCTGTACCCCTGGGGATAAAAATATATGTTTATAAAAAATAAAAAATTTTAAAAAGCCCCTCTTGTTTGGAGAAAAATTAGAAAGAAAAAATGTGGTTTTTTTGTTTGTTTGCTTGTTTTTGTTTTTAAAGAGAAGAGCAATTCCTTTACTGTTTCACAAGCACATACCCAGCTTCTCTGAATCTTCTATATTTCTTCCTCTGCCTCTGGCAGCATTTGAATTCGTAGCTCGTGGTACAGACTGCCTGAGAAGGGAACACAACGCAGCAGCGCATCCTTTTTTGGGAATTAGCTAACCAGCTGATGGGCAGTACTCTAAATGCAGCTCCGCCTCCAAGAATTAACTTGGATAAAGCACTCACTAGAATTAATCCACATTTAGCCTCCTAATACATCAAATAAGCCAAAGGATAGTAATGACAATTTAAATACTTGGTCTGTGTACAGTACTGTTATAGGTGCTTTGCAATATATTAATCCATTCAATTCTCAACACTCCACCAGTGGGAACTACTATTATTATTACTATTTTACAGATAAGGAAACTGAGGCACAAGCAACTTGTCCATAGTGCTGTGATCATCAACCTGCCTCCCCCCCAATTTTCTAGATAGGGAAACAGAGACACAAGTGACTTGCCCAAGGTTACATAACTCATAGGTGACAGAACTGAGACAGGAACCCAGCTGACTCAAAAGAAAGGTCACAAAAGATCCAAAGATAATGAAATCTTTTGAGGATTTGAGAATGAGAGGCATTGGAAGTACTTTATAGCTCAAAGTCCAAACATGGAAACCAGTGATGTGGCCATGCTCTAGTTGGCCTCATTCTGCAATCAAACATCAGGGAACCCAGCAGGGACCTCCCCAGCACTGACTGCAATGGAGGCAAAGTGAATGCATACAAAGAGGGTTTGGGTCCCAGTTTCAACTCAAATGCATCATCACATAGACTGAGCTCACAGGCTTGTTGATTGTTTTTAAATAGCAAATGATGTAGTGATGACTGAATGCCTTCACCTGTCCTGCAGAATTATCACCATCTCTTTGATTTTTGTGTTTTTTTTTTTAAAGGAAAGGTTTTTATTTTTATATTGTTATTTTTTGAATTATTTCATTTTTTAAAGTAATTTGTATACCAAATGTGGGACTTGAAGGCAAGACCCCAAGATCAAGAGTCAGATGCTCCACTAACTGAGCCAGCCAGGTGCCCCCTCCTTGGGTTTTTAATACTGGGTGCGGGGAGTCGGCCTTTGCCTTTATCATGGGACCCACCTGGGATGGAAACCCTGACCACCCAAGCTCACAGCACTTGGGCAAAGACTGTTGTTGGGGTCATTTAGTGGTCTTTTTAAAGATGTTCTTTTTAACTCAAACAGAATAAATTTCTGGGACTGTCACATATTGTAGATTGCCCCAAACCATTATTCTGACAAACACTGAGATGCTCTTGAGACACCCATTTTTTGCAGCCCATCCAGTCTTTTGATGAACACCGAACAGAGGACTTTTCCCCATAATGCTACTTGCTGCAGGCCCAATATGTTCTGGGTCCAATTTCTTCATTTTCCTTTACGGAATAGATGGCAGAGTATACAGAGAGAATGGGATACAAAATACATATCCTTTGTAAGACAGCAGTTTGATCAGTTAAACCGGTTCTCTCAGGATTTGCTTAGTCCAGATCCCACGGGTAGAGCTAAAGGCACCAACCCCTGTGACTTGGAGGACCTCTTGGTCCTTAGGTTTACTTTCTATGCAGTCCGGACATTGGACTTGATGAAGTGAGGCAGTTGTCTGCTCTAATGATCTCTGATTCTGTGACTCTGTGTCAGGATTCAAGTTAGTTTTGTCTAAGAAAGAAAAAGGCGGGGGGTTGCTCAGTGGCTCAGTCATTAAGCATCAGCCTTCAGCCCAGGTCATGATTTCAGGGTCCTGGGATTGAGCCCCGCATTGGGCACCCTGCTTGGTGGGAAGCCTGCTTCTTCCTCTCCCATGCCCCCCGTTTGTGTTCCCTCTTTCACTGTGTCTCTCTCTGTCAAAAAATAAATAAAATCTTAAAAAAAAAAACAAAAATAATTAAAAAAAATAAAGATTAAAAAAAAATGGACCCAGTGTTCCCACTTTACCCGTCACACACATAAGAGCTAGCAAAGGGAAAGTAGCCCAGAGTGACCCTGTCCGCTGTATGACATCTCTCTGTTAGAGGGGGACAGTGCCCCACTGGCTCAGCCAGGCCCCCAGATCAGAATCTACTCCTTCCATTCCCTTAGTCCAGCTCAAACATCACCTCAAGAGCCTTCCGTCCCACAATAGCTCTCTACCCCAGCCACCACAGCAGCCTGTCCCCACCTCACTGCCAGCCTGTCCCTGGGGTCAGTGACACACAGGCCTGCCCTCAGGATCGGCAGTGACACTCACCGTGCTCCCTTCATCTCTGTGCCCTCACACCTCACATTCTACTTGCACATAGTAGGTACTCATTGTTCGTATGATCAAAATTTGAATTTTAGTCTTTGCTATTTATTTCCTGTACCAACCCTGGTAAGTATCTCCCAACACAGCGCTATTTCCTCACATGCAACGTGATGATCATCAAGTTGTTCGACCTGACCAGAAATGCTCTGGAATTCTAAAATGGAAGAGCAGTAAATACCACAGAAAGGCTGCTGCCGGCAGGCCACCAGGGTCCTTCCACCCCAACGCTGGAATTACTGCGTCTCAGGGAATCACAGAAAGGCCTCCTCAATGTCATCAGCTCAGGCCTTTGGCCTTTGGGCAAAGCTGTACTCAATGAACACAAACATACAGCTCTTTTTCGCTTGTAGAGTTCCAGCAAACCTCTGAAACCAATGTCATGGTTTCTCTGTCTAGGTGACATTGGGGAAAACCTTCCCCAATTCCCTCCCCTCAGCTTCAATCCTCAGCGGAGGCAAAGAACATCTGCTCATGGCCAGCAGTGCATACCTGCTCCCCTGCTCGTTCCCAGCCTGCAGAACAGGCTGAGGGCAAGGACAATGGGAGTCCACTCTTCAGTCTGAATCTCGGACCGTCATTGAATAAATGTCACAATTACTAATTCTTCAAGAGAGAACACAGAAAACTGTACACAAACTTGGTCTTACCTGGGAATTGCAGTTCACTGGCCCTGCTAAGTTCAGACCCTTCTGAGCAGCTTTTCTCCCTCCGCCTTAATCGTGTTACACTGAAACTTATCTGTCCTCCTAGGAAAGCCGAATTATGTGCAAAATCATTCAATGGCCCTTCTCACGGCACTTCAGAGCACCCTTTTACTTTATCCTGCAGGTAATAGCACATCGTACTCTGGGTCCAATAGTGTCATATCTTTGCAAGAGTTAAGTTAATACTGTTAATTTACTTTAAAAAGGGTGCTAAAAATAGTACATCTGTGTTTATATTTTCCTCTCTGGGGCCTAATCTTTCTGCCCATATTCATTTCAGCAAAAACATCTTCTAAGTACTCTGCCTCTTAGGTTAGCGCTTTTTTCTGCCTTGGGGACAGCCGCTTGAAGCTAGGAAAGCCAAAGGAACCTTCTTTATGTGGAATTTGCTTTGCTTTTACCGAAGACGATTTTGGCTATCGCATCAACTGGAGTGAGGGGAGAAGAAAATTAGCTAGCTGGTATGCCTCTGCTATTCCCCAGAAACTGCTCACACCTCTCCCTCCCTCTCCTCCTTCAACCCCACTTCTGAGCAAAGAACTCTTCGTGCACCAGGGCCCTCAGTAGCATGACTTCCCACTGCTTCTCCTACAGGACCAAAGGGTGCTTGGGCCTTGAACCAAAAAAAAGTCTTTGGTCACTTGGAGATTATTTCTAAACGAGGGCACATCACTATAGGTGGCTCCTGGGGACTGTGAGGAGCTGAAGTTAGCGTAAGAGGCTGAAGAGCAAGAGGAAGAATAATACTCTGACTTACGTGAAACTATGGATGAGCTTGGGGACAGTCCCCCCCAGGCTTAACAATGAAGGCTGTCATAGGTGACAATAGTCCAGCATGGCAGCCTGCCTGAGAACCACCTCATGATTGAAGGGGGGCAGGGCAGGCTGAGGTGAAGATGGAGGAAGTGAATGAGAACATACGGTGTAGCTCAAGGGCTATGCAAATCTTGTAACTCAGGGGCTGATCTCACTCAATGGAAGGTGCTTCACTATCACACACAACAAACAAGTCAATAAAACATATCAAAGAGGTAAAGACTTAATATAAAAATAAAACAGGGCAGGGGTCAGCGAGTGTCTTCCATGAAGGGCTAGTAAATATTTTTGGCTTTGAGGGCTATGTCTCTGTCACAGCTACTCAACCCTCCTCCCCGCCCCAGTGTAGCCCCAAAGCACTCACTCACACATGGTATGTAAATGAATGGGTTGTGTTCCATAGAGTTGGTGTAAAAAAAACAGGCAGCAGGCAGAATATGCCTACAAAACACAATTTGTCTACCCCAAAATGGAGGAAATCTGCACATAAACAAACATTTTAGCCCTCTCCACATAAGCCTTGTGTATCATGGGGTTCTAGGGGTTATGGCGTTGCACAAACTGGGTTTCTCCTGAGAATATAAATATCTTGAGGGCAGAATTTTTCTTCCGTTCCTCACTCCAGTCCCAGCATCTAGACAGGGGCCTGGCATGCAGCTGGCACAAAGAGCTGCTCACAATAAGCATTTGTTGAATGAATGAATGAATGAATGAATGAGCACGTTATGGGTCTGTAAAGGGTAATTTTTCACTATTGGTGACTTTCCTGTACCACCGACCCCATTCCCACTGCATATTCCATCCTCTCGTGCCTCCCTTCTCTGCAAGATCGGACGACTATATGGGGGCCGGAACACACAAATTATGAATCCTTCTACGAATTCTTACACAAATGCATGAAAACATTTGTTTTTCAATAGCTAAGATAACACACAAGAATATGTACCCTTTTTCGCAGTTTTGTCTGAGTTAAATTACTCTTAAATAAATTTACTGTCAGAGCAAAGGGAGTGTCCAAGAGGCCAAAACCATTAATTATTATCTTCTGGGAAGTACAAGTTCATGCAGATAGTAACTTTCATGACATTGTCAAGTATGTAGTTGGACATTACACCGTAATACTTTACCTTGGGCTCTGGGACATTATCTTCCATAGTAACGACGAGGGCAGCCACTCGTTATCAGCACTTTAGCACAGGTCATATTACACCTACAGAAAGGTAAAATATGACTCACCTTGATCTCTCCTCACAAGCCCTTGGCCATTGCTGTACATTTATCAGGTGGCTACTAAGAGCTCCGGGTGACGTGGTAAAAGTACCAAAGGAAATGCAAGGCACTACTGTGGCCCTCCCATTTTAAAAAATTGAATTAAGACAACAAACTTAAAATTCTGGAAAAATTTAAGGTAAGAGAATATATAACCCAATCCAATCAGTATAGAATGAATGCTAATTAAGTTCAACAGGACCTAAATTCAACACAGAGATAGCATAAAGTGGAGGAAACTTTAGACTACAGAATTAGATTTTTTTTTTTTCCTATAAGGGACTTTAATGATGATCCAATGCCTTCACTTTATGGATGAGACCTAGAGACCCAATTAATATGAATGGAATCTTGGGACGCCTGGGTGGCTCAGTTGGTTAAGCAACTGCCTTCAGCTCAGGTCATGATCCTAGAGTCCCGGGATGGAGTCTGCACATTGGGCTCCCTGCTCAGCGAGGAGTCTGCTTCTCCCTCTGACCCTCCCCCCTCTACACTCTCATTCTCTCTCAAATACATAAATAAAATCTTAAAAAAATATGAGTAGAATCTTTGTTATCCTCAGAGTAGCACATCTTTTAATGTGTGAATGTAAGAAGTGTTCTAATAGTCTTTTTAAAGTATATAACTGTATTGTTAATCCTGAACCACATACTAAAAAAAAGGGGCAGATGATGTGCTTTCTTCAAACTCGGAGACGACTTCACAAGTCCACACATACAGGGCTTCATTTCACCTGCACAGGTGAGCCAGGCCACAAGCACTCTTTCTATGAAGATTTCAACTTTCAAAGCACAGTGAGTCAGGCACTGACTCATTGTGCCAGGACACTTCAGTTTCCTTGCAAGGCAATCAGGAATGGAAGCTTTCCACTGGGCTTGAGTAGCTCCTTAGGATCGGCTGCATAGTAGTATTTTCCTAACATCACACAGCACCTCACTAGGAGCAGAGAGGGTGAATTTGGATGTCCATGTCAACTTTCCTTACCATCCTGAGAAGACCTGTGCTTACTCTTTTCGTTCTCTGGCTGCAAGTAAAGACATCTCCGATTTCTTCCTGCCATAACACTCAGCACTGTAATGCAACTTGCCCACAGAATGACTCGCTTTACCAAATTGCTTTTATGAGGTAATTTTCCAGAACACATGTGTATGGATAACAACATCAGAGCTGTTTCAGGGTAAGCAAAGTCACAACCTAGGATAGGGTGGCATCATAATCCCCAAACAACGTGTGTGTGTGTGTGTGTGTGTGTGTGTGTGTGGTGTGTGTGTGTGTGTGTGTGTGTGTGTTAATCAGCCCGTGTACTCCTCTGCATGTTCTCCTAGCCACATGTGCTGAGGTCCACAGAGAGGAGATTTCTAGATTTCCGCCCCTCTCAGGACGCTGTGGCTGGCAAAGTTAGCCAAGGAGAGAATTTACAGTTAAGTGAGACTCTCCTCACAGGCTGACAGATCAACATACATAGAAAGGTCACTGCACCCAGAATTCTGCCAAGAAAGCACCAGGCAAGGAGTTCTGCCATTAATAAAGATGCTCACACACACCCCACAAGCAGAAAAATAGAAGGCCTAGGTACAACTCCAACTCAGCAAGATCCCGAAAAATGAAACGGAGGCGCTTTCTGCAAGAGAAGCAGTGAGAGGAAAACATACACACACACACCAAACTAGAAGGCAGTAGTGTTCCTGGCAAGGTTCATATGGAAAAACAGCAACATCCCAGAAGCAGAGCTGCAGCCAGGAAGAACCTCAGCTCAAGCCATGTTAAGTAAGGTCAGGATAATGCTCAGGGAGGATTCACTGCACGCCTGTCTGTCCTCTGGGTCTCGGGGCTGAGCTGTGACTTGTAGTTTACTACAAGTCAGTCAACTAATACCTACCAAATAGGTCCTAAATGTTCAGGCCCCTTAGAGTCACTGAATCACTGGGGGATGTAGGGCAGGACCAACCCTGTACAGATACTATAGACCATCTTTACACCACCCCCTGCTAGGGGAGGCATGGCCCCTCTTTTCAAATCTAGGAAATCCCACCAGGCCGAAGGAATAATCAGTGCCCTCGGGCCCTGACCTCAATTCTGCCTGACTCCAAAGCCCAAGACATCACACTACTGTGCATAAACTATGGCTTCTGCCCTGAAGAAGCTTAAAATAACCTAAACCAATTAGAGATCAATGCAGCCAATATAATGAAGGATTAACAAACAAGTATCCTCCTCTCCCACTCCCCCTGCTTGTATTCCCTCTCTCGCTGTCTTTCTCTCCGTCAAATTAAAATCTTAAAAAAAAAAAAAAAAGACTTTAAAGAAAGAGGGTGCCTGGGTGGCTCAGTTGTTAAGCGTCTGCTTTTGGCTCAGGGCATGATCCCAGGGTTCTGGGATAGAGCCCCACATCGGGCTCCCTGCTCAGTGGGAAGCCTGCTTCTCCCTCTCCTGCTGCCCTGCCTGTGTTCTCTCTCTTGCTCTCTCTCTTTGTCAAATAAACGAACAAAATCTTAAAAAAAAAAAAAAAAAAAAAAAGACTTTAAAGAAAGAGAAGAGAGGGGTCCCTGGCTGGGTCAGTCTGGAGAGTGTGGGAATCTTGATCTCAGGTCATGAGTTTGAGCCCCACGTTGGGTGTAGAGATAACTTAAAAAAAAAAAAAAAGCTTAAAAATAAATAAAGAGAAGATAAATGAGTAGTTAGAGAACATGTTAGGGAAGAAGGGTGTGGGATCCTTCTCAAAGGATGGGTAAGATTTGCCCAGGAGAATGGGGAGGAAGGGGGGTTTCTAGGGATGCAATCTGGGCAGTGACACTGCAGTGGGAAGAAGCCTGGCCCCCTTAGCAGGACAGCCAGACCAAGCCGCATAGAGCATGGGGACAGGACGTATGCTGAGCTGAAAATAGGATTTGGATAGGAGGGGTGAGGCCTGATTATGAAGGCTTTGAAAAATCAGGCAAATTATTTTCGACCCGAGATAGCACATGGAGAGGAACCAGGTTGAAAGGCAAGGAGAGAGTCGAGGAAGTGATAGTTTAGAAAAATTAGATGGACAAATGCTGAAGAGAAGAGAAAGGGGAACGTCTCATTCATTCACTCACTCATTCATTCAGCAAACAGGTACTGAGGACTTATTAAGAGCCAGGCTTGGGTGGCCAGCTAAGAGGCTGTTCCAGTCCTCTGGAGAGGAAGGGTGAGGTTCTGGATTAGAATATGGAGGGAGGGATTGGCATAAATCACATTTCAAAGGTCTTGGTGACTCACGGATACAAGGGATGAAGGAAATGAAGGAAAAGATGGCTAAAGATAATTCCAAAGGTTCAAGATTGACATGATTTTCCACCTTTATTGGGAACCTCAAAAGGCACTGAGAATAAAACAATGAAAGTATAAAAGTGCTTTGTTGGTGCTGCATGGTCAACAAAACCCCCAAAGACCTGTTCTTTATCCTGGGAGCCCATTTACAGGTAGTCTGTAGGTAAGAAACTTCAGTGAGAAAAACCACTTCTGTGTGAGTAAATGCTGAGTTCCCTTGGCAAGGAGCACAGACCTCTGCCTACTCAGACAGGTTCCACCAATCCTCCAAGACATTCCCCCTATCATCTAAAACAAAACCAATCTCACTAAGAGACAGGGCTGCCCACTCGTGCCCAGCCAACAGCTTTGACTTTGGAGAAGGGGCAAGGCAAAGTGGACAGGGGGTAAACAGAAAGTAGGCAGGGTCCCTAGGGGGCTGGACCTTAGGGAACGGGGCAATAGTACAGGACATCATTTTAAACAGAGGAACCCCGCACTGCTCTCATTTCTACACCCACTGCCTAGTGTTTTACAATTACTGGTCGGTCCTCAGATAGATAGGAAGGCCTTAAAGAGTCCTTACCAATTTAAAAAAAAAAAAAAGATTCTTTACCAAATTGCAGCTCTTTGTCCAGAAACTATTTCAAATGTGCATATCTATGCATACATTAACTCCTAGTACAGCTAGCATATGTCTGAGACACAAATTCTTCTTAATAATTTATATGTTGACTACACAAATTTCAAGCTCATTTTAATTTTACATTCAGCAACAGTATAATTCACTATTGGGGCACATCCTCAAAGCCTACTCACTGGAAAATGCAAGAAATGAGAAGTGTAGCTATCAAACTTCTATTGCTACGAAGAGTGCTCCGGGCCAAAATAAAAACACAAGTCTCAATACCTTGGAGAAATCTAGACTTGCACTCAAAATTCAAGGCAGTATCCTCTCAGCATAGCCCAACTTTAGTAAAAGCAGATCTTTACTTAATTATAAGCAGAAATGAATATTCTCTTCCGCAGAATGATGCCTTAAACTACTTTTATATTTAAAAGTAAAAGCCCTCAATGTCAGTGTCCAAGTCAGACTTGAAAAGGCACATTACAAAAGAAACGGCTGCTCTGGAAAAAAATCCTTCAACACCCCTCTCCTAACATCTACTCAGGTTAGTAAGAAGAAATCAGAGCAGAAAGAAACCCAGTGAAAAATGGTTGCACATAAATGTGAGAGGATTCCTGCTAAGACCCCATGTGGGACAGCCACAGGCCTAGTCAGGAAAATTCCAAGAACAGTTCTCCACATTCTACTAAGGGGTCTTCAAACCCGGCTCGGGTCTTCCCTCTCCCTATCACCGAAAGGTAAACACCCATCAAAATCTTCCAGACTCCGAGCAACCCGGAGTTTCCAAGCCAAGAGGGAGAGAGCCACATGACCGCGAGACAAACTACAGCCCATGACCCTCTCCCTCTCCTTCCAGCCCCTCGTGGGGGCCCCGGGTAGGGGTCCCCCCGCAGCTCCAGTCCTTCGCCCCCTGTGACAGATCTCCCGGCAGAAGCCCCTAAATCCCTGGCCCCACTTACTGGCGCCGCGAACCCAGGCGGGGGCCCGCCCCTGAGGTGAGCGCAGCTCCTCGGCGACTGGGGCGCAGCGGCCCGCAGGGGAACTGGGGATGGGGGCGATCCCTGCTAGGACGGGCCGAGCGGTCCGTGCAGGGACGCCCGGGAGGTCCGGCGAGTCGCACGGGCCGCGCGGCGCATGGTGGAGCTGCAGGAACCCGGCCGCTCTCCAGCCTCCGGCAGAAAAACAAACAAAAGGCAGGGAGGCTTCTAGCGGGGACGACCAGCCGCTTTCCCTGGGAAAAGTTACCCTGCAGCTCCCCTCGCTGGCCCTGCGCGTCCCTGCACCGCGTCCAGGCCGCCCGGGGGCGCCGAGCCACGGCGCTGCGGTCCCCGCCGGGGCCGACAGAGCCCAGGGATCCTTGTGGCCCGCTGACCGCCCGTGCGCCCCCCAGCTCCACACGCACGCCTTTTTGCAGGTCGGCTGCCTCAGGTACCCAGATTTAGAAATGGAGGCTGTGGGCGCAGGTTCTGAGTACATTTCATTACAGGTAATCATGGTGAAAACCCTTTCGCGGCTTTCGGAAAACGTAACCGGGGACGCACGACATTGTGAATGCAATCAATGCTCCTGAAACGTACACTCCAACACGGTTAAGATGGCAGATTGTGTTAGTTTTCCCGCAAGAAAAATATTTTAAAATAAACACGCAACGGATTGCCCCGTTCGCGTTCAAGTGAGCTGGAAGAGTTCTATAGTTAGCAACTTTAGTTTGAAAAACTGGATTGTTATCCAGGTGGGAAACGCACTAGATATGATGTACGCAACAATTGTCCTCTGTGTGAAACTAGTTACATGTAACTGAACGCTTGTGTGCTAAACACACTTGTGTCCTAAATTATACTGTAGACATTACCTTAAATCAACCATACAAGGACTGGTTCAGAAGTGCCTTGAGACAAGAAACTGCTTTAAGGCTCCCGATTTAAATTCATGTAATTGCCCCACGTCTTTATGTTTTTCAGAACTAGTTTAATGCCCATAGCGGAGGGGGCAACTTTAGTTGGAGGCATTACAATCATTTGAGGACTTGTGAAAACAGACTGATGGGCCTTATTCTCAGAATTCTGGTGTTGATGCTTCTGGTCCAGGGAACCGTACTGCCATAAGCAACACAATTTTAATCAATAAAGCAATAGCCCATTTACACACTGCGGATCTTTCTCTGAGTTTAGATTCTCCAGCTCATCATCATATAGATTTTCTCTGCTTTTATTTTTGAATTCTAAGAACTCAGCATTGTTTTTTCCTAAAAGAATCTATAACAAAGACCTGAATCCCTCTCTCTTCTTGCTCCTATTGAAGAAACCCACAAGACACAAGATTTCCTGTCCCAGAAGGGAAAGGATCATCTGGCCACTTGGGAAATGTATAACATTTATCTATCTTTGTGTTTACCTATATAACACCCAAACCATATGGTAAATGAAAACTGAAAGTCTTTATCAATGAAAAGACAAGGAAACAAGAGGGGTGAGCTAATAAATTATATTCTGCTCCCATGAAAGGTGATTTTTAAAGTATCTAAAATTACCAGTTGTCCAAGCAAGTCTACCCAGCAAATATAGGGACTCTCTTGTTCTACTTTTAACAAGGGTCCACTGAGCTAGTATGTGATTTAGGTCAGGAAAATTATAATCCTGTAAACATAATATGATAGGATAATACAAACCTGAAGTATAGTGGATACAGGGGATATTGGTCTAAAATAGAATATTAGTAACTGAAATAGAAGAGCATTTTATTTATTTATTTATTTATTTAAATTTTAATTTATTTATTTGACAGAGAGAGAACACAAGGAGGCGGAGCAGCAGAGGAAGAGGGAGAAGTAGGCTGCCCACTGAGTAGGGAGCATGATTAGGGATGGATCCTAGGATCCTGACACCATGACCTGAGCTGAAGGTAGCCGCTTAATTGACTAAGCCAACCAGGTGCCCCATATAACATTTTAATAAAATAGGTGTTTAATTTATCATTATGAATACTAATTATTATTTTGAGATTTATTATTAATTAGAATAGAAATCATCTGTATTAATTAACCAAGATATCTTAAATTAGCATTCAACATGTTTAATGAAATGGAGTAGTTCTGAAAACATTTCAGTACCTCATTGTTTATTTGCAAAACTAATTTTTTGTGTTCATGAGTCACATATCACTTTCTTCTATTATAAATCCTTACATCTGACCTTCCCACCCATTTAAATTGCAAAATCTAATTTTAAAGAGGTCATTGGGAGGAAATCATCCTTAAAAGACTAACGTTTCCTTTAAAAATTAAAACTGTTAAGTTTCTTGGCCTTCGTTAAACATGAAGCTCCTTTTTCTAGGTAGCTGGTTTAGGGAGCAATAAAAACACCTATCTGAAGGGTGGATCCTAATATTAAAAGAAAGCAGTTGGGTTTTCTTATTGTAGCTTATTTTACTCCCACCCCCACTTTTTTACTCTTTTTTTTTTTTTTTTTTGCCAAAGATGTATTGCATTTCTAGTATCTCCAGAATAAAATAATGGATAATAGATGTAAACTCTGGGATCGATGAACCCAATCTTGGAAACCTAATCACTGCTAGTACCTAACACTTGGTAGAAATCGTAGAAACTCAGTAAACGTTTGCCAAATAAAGGTATGAGGCTGTAAGACTGTAGGTTTTCACAGAGCATGCAAACTTCCGTACTGAAAATAATGTAAAGTGTGGAAACATAATAAATTGCCTGATAAATAAGGGCGTCTTCTTAGGAAGCAAAGTCAGGTGTTTGGGCTTTAAGAGGTGGGGCTAGTATCGCGGGATAAGTTCCGGCACTCTACGAAGAACAGCGGACTACAAATCCCAGAGTACCTCCCGGGACCCGTCTCCGCAGGACTCGGGTTTCAGGGCCTTAGAAGCCCCAACGTCTTTCACCGGTTGCATGATGGGATCTATAGTAAGACATGCTTTGCGGGGCGTTTACTTTCTCTTGCTTCTCTCCTGAGCCTATCTTTTCCTCAACCTCCAGATCCGTGCTTTCAAAAAGTTTAGCCATTCTAACAGCCTGTGACTGTTAGTGGAGTTTCATTGTTTTCCCGTATTCCCGGCGTGGGACTCTGGACAACCTCGGAAAAGCGTACTAGCGACCTCCCGGAGCACCAAGTTCAATGCTCTTTAAGGGTTGTTCGCCTTAGGGTCTCAACCCTAAATTTTCAGTTATAAACACTTTTTAGATAATTACAGTTCAAGTTTGCATAAGGGGTCACTGAGACAAACACGTGGGTTGAATTTCGGGTCGTTAAATTGGTGACCCGATTGCCAATTCCGCGTCGCGCACGCAGTAGGCCCACGCCACCGAACCCTCCACTAGGCGGCGCGCGCGGGGCAAGTGAGCCGGGAGGTGCACGCAAGCAGTGGCGGTACTGCGCATGCTCAGTGCGCCGGCACAGGTTTCCGCAGTAGAGGGGGCAGCTACGCCGCGGCGTCCGGGCTTTCTAGCAGCGCCGACGCTCTGGTGTTCGTACGGTCCTCGGCCTCCGCTGGCAGCGGGCGTCCCTCCGCTCCGCGACTTCCCGGCCGTGGCTCTAGCGCGCCCGGATCTGGCCTCCTGCCCCGCGAAGATGGCTGCCGTACGCCGGGCCCGCAGTTACTGCCGCTGCCTGGTGCGCTTCTCCGACCGAGAACTCTGCTAAGCCCCGTTGCAGCAGACGGGGAGTAGACACCCGGACACCCAGCACACCTCCTCGGGGGAGCGGTGCAGAGGGGGCGCGGAGAGCCCCTCGACCGCGGCCGACTGCCCCGCCAGCATGGTAACCCGGGAGGGGACTCGGAGGGATATTGCGAGGCGGGAGTGCGGTGTGCAGAAGGGGGTAGGCCTGGGAGGAGCCCCGAGAGAGCGGGAAGTGGAGACTGGGAGGAGTGGGAACTGCTCGGCCGCCACCCACTGTAAGGCCCTTGGCCTGAGCGGCAGTGGAGCGGGTGCCAGCCCTGACCGCTCCCCGCGGTTCCTTCCTGCTGAACTCCGCCCCCCCCCCCCACGCGGCCCCCGGTAGCCGGGACCCGAAGTGAGGAAGAGCGGGTGTGCAGGAGAGCAGAGAAGAATGCCTTTTCTTGGTTCGCTGAGGACCGCGAGCCAGTCTTACTCTCTGGGGATTTTATCCAAAGCAGTAGGTTGAGGTGAGCCGTAGCAGGTCTGAAACTGGCGGGCGGGGAAGGGGGGAAGCCTTGACAAACGGAGACACTTGTTGATTTATTCCCCTTCCGGAAAGCAGTACCCACGGAGAACCGTTTAGATCCTTTAAGGAGTCCTGAGGTTGGGACGCACCGGCCCCGTGACGCGTCATTGCCGAGGGTAGGATGTTGGCAGGCGGTCCTGGCTGTGTGGGATTAGAGGGATTATGTCTCACCTCCGAGCGGTGAGGGCCTGAGCAGCGTCAGTGCGGTCCAAATGGAGAGGGACTGAGTTAAGCTCCAGAAATTGACAACGCAAATTCCATGGGACTGTTGAATGCTGGAATGTGTAGTCTCTGCTCTATGCCACCTTTCTTTGGCTTTGAATAAATTTCCCATCTGAGAAACTAATCTCTAGCTAGGATTAAATGAATCGAGTGTGAAGTGATACCAGACTAATGAGTTCATCGCAGACAGTCAAATATTTATTGAATAAGTGGATGGCTGAAAGAATTTATTATATTAAATTAACCTGGAGGATAGAAAAAGCAATAATTGACTGTGCCCTTCAACTTTCGGAAGTGGTTCTCTAACCAGGATTAAGCACTTAATTTCTTATATTTCGTTAATCCTGTTTGTAAAACAGGAGTAAAATGATGGAGACGTGAACTGCTCACGCGAAAGGTGCTGCTCAGTTATGAAAAATAACGTGAAAATCTCTGGGTGACAGCTGGGGACCTATTTATCTCAGATGGTATTTGAGTTGGCAAAATATAGTAAAACACCCAATTTATAGTCATCGTACTGCCAGAATTAAAGTAATAGAGGATTGGAATTCAAAAATAACAGGAACTCAGGGGAGAAGATGCTTTCTGTATTATTGATTTCTCATTTCCTTATCCTTGAGATATGCACAGTTGGTTAATTTGGGGTTTGTTGTTGTTGTTGTTTTAGCACTTACTAGTAGCCTGGCATAATGTTAGAGTCCCAGCACAATATTAGAGCTTCAGTATAACCAGATCAAATCACCAGAGGTGATTTATGGTAAACTTTTAATCATAGATTCTCGTATATGAAAAGGGACCTCAGAGGTTCCCACATCCAACACCCTCTCTTTACAGGTGTGAAAACTGAGGCCTGGACAGGCTTTTACTATAACTCCAGCTATGTGTTTGGCCCTCTGAGATTACAAATTTATGACTGATCCTTGTTCCCAACACGCACTCTAGGGAAGAGACAAAATGTCAATACAACTGTTAGATGCTGTGATACAAGCACAACTTTTGTAGGCAAACAAAGGCAATTCAGAAGACCAGAAAGCCCTTTTTACTGGGATAGTCCCTGACTGGGACCTTGAAGGATGAGAAATAGCCAAATGAGGAAGAAATTATTCCAGGTGGAGAGAACAAGCAGCATATGCTAGGGCTTGATGCTGGAGAGAGCAGAGAAAGCTGTTGAAAGAAGTCACTTAGGCATGACTGCTCGGACAGAGCTAGAGGGCTGAGTTACTAAGGGGATACCCTAGAGAGCTCAGGTCCCCACACATTAGCTGTACTTAGAGTTTACAGTAATAAATCAGTCTCTTACTGAAGAATGGAAAGAACCTTTTCAGTGGGATCTATAAATTCAAAGTCCTTCATTATTATTTTCCTATTAGTAGGAAAGCTTCCAGCTTAGATACTAAAAATATATATTTGGTGATACATTAATGCTTCAGTTTTCCAGTTTTCTGGAAATTAATTCAGAATCTTGGCTTCTTTCGTTTATTTTTTCATTAATTTATCCTTTACAGTGTGCCTAGCACTTACTTACACCATCTAGTTCAAGTCTTAAAGGCACCTCTGCTCTGAGCCTGGTGGTCAGAGATAAGAAGCAGGGCTTATTTATGTTGCTCTGTGAAGTACTGCACGTCCATCTGGTGGCCAAGTTCAAAAATGTGTGTTAATGTAAATGTTTTTACCCTAGAAACAAACTACAGTGAAAATTTACAATTATAAACTTACATCTTTGGAACAAGTGAAATTGGTTTTATAATTTCTTTCTTCTGACCCTCAGGTTATTTCCCCTATTGCTACATTATAGGACTGAACACATGAAGTGTTGAGCAAGTCCCATTTGTTAATAAGTCTGTTAGCCAACACACTGACCTGAGGCAACATGTCATTTTCCCTGGAAGGTAGGATTCAGTTTAATTTAGCAAACATGTTGAGAATACAAGAATAAAATGCAAGGAAACTGACCTGAAACCTGTACTAAATGCCCCAGGCCACTGCACAGTAATTTTAGTCCAGTCTTAACTCCACTTTAAATCAATTCAATATATAAAAACCTGGGTTTGTGAAATAGAACAGGCTTCTTTACAAAAACATTCACTATTACATGTCTTTGATTAATGAGCTTTCCTAGGACATTTAAAATAATAAATGGACAAAAGTCATATTCACATATTGGTGACATGCCAGTCATGTAAAAGGAAGGACATCCAAATATGGGCTAAAAATAATCAAATTTTAAGTGATCCATGAAACAAAAACTATTTGCTGAACTCCATGCTGCAGCTACATGTTATTTTTTGAAGCAAAGTTGTTTTAAATCACCTACTAGAACATTTTAACCAGAGCCCAGTGAAGTTGTTTGTTCTACAGGGTTACTAAAGTATCAAATCATTAAACTTCAGCTGTGAAGGAGATACCTAGAGAGAAGCAACTAAATATTTCATTGGGTAGGTAACTCAAAGAGATGTGGATTACAAAGGGAAACTGATGTTCGCATATTCCTGATGATTCTTTCTGCTTTTCTCCCCTCAGGCAGAAGCTGAGGAAGATTGTCATTCTGATACTGTCAGAGCAGAAAATGATGAAAATGAAAGCCCTGCTGAAACAGATCTGCAGGCATGTTTCTTCAAGTGTATATTTAATTCTTATTCCATTGCTTTCCACACATAAGCAAAAATTGGTCTTCCTTATGAAGATTTATCAGTTCTTTATTTTTTAAAATTACGTATGTATTTAAGTACATAAGTACATACCCCCAGTATGGGGCTCAAACTCACAGCCCCCAAGATCAAAAGTCGCATGCTCTTCTGACTGAGACAGGCAGGTGCTCCAAGATTTATTGGTTCTTATTTGCATTGAATTTAACTGTATTTTCTTTCTTTCTTTCTTTCTTTTTTTAAAGCTTTTATTTATTTATTTGACACAGAGAGACAGAGATCACAAGTAGGCAGAGCAGTGGGTGTGGGGGGGAATGGGGGGGGGGGAAGCAGGCTCCCTGCTGAGCAGAGATCCTGATGCGGGACTTGATCCAGGATCCTGAGACCATGACCCAAGCTGAAGGCAGAGGTTTAACCCACTGAGCCACCCAAGTGCCTCTTAACTGTATTTTCATATTGGTTTATAGAATATGTAAATTAAAGCTGTGTTACAGATTTTTTTTTTTTTTAAGATTTATGTATTTATTTGACAGAGAGAAAGAGATTACAAGTAGGGTGAACAGCAGGCAGAGGGAGAGGAGAAACAGCGGGGAGTCCAGTGTGGGACTCAATCCCAGGACCCTAGGATCATAACTGAGCCGAAGGCAGACACTTAATGACTGAGCCACCCAGGCGCCCAGACTTTCTTTTTTTTTAAAACCATTTGTCTAGGGGCGCCTGGGTGGCTCAGTGGGTTAAGCCGCTGCCTTCTGCTCAGGTCATGATCTCAGAGTCCTGGGATCGAGCCCCACGTCGGGCTCTCTGCTCAGCAGGGAGCCTGCTTCCTCCTCTCTCTCTGCCTGCCTCTCTGCCTGCTTGTGATCTCTCTGTCAAATAAATAAAATCTTTAAAAAAAAACAAAAAACAAAAAACCATTTGTCTACATGTCATTATAGTATCAGTGGCTGTATTCCCTGTGCTGTGCTTTTCATCTGTGACTTATTTATTTATAATTTTTTAAATTTATTTTTAAAGATTTTATTTATTTATTTGACACAGAGAGATCACAAGTAGAGAGGAAGGCAGAGAGAGAGGGGGAAGCAGGCTTCCCACTGAGCAGAGAGCCCAATGCGGGGCTCGATCCCAGGACCCTGAGATCATGACCTGAGCCGAAGGCAGAGGCTTAAACCATTGAGCCACCCAGGTGCCCCATGTGACTTATTTATTTTATAACTGGAAGTTTGTACTTCTTAATCCTCTTTACCTTTTTTTTTTAAATTTAATTTAATTTTTAAATTTCTTTTCAGCATAACAGTATTCATTGTTTTTGCACTACACCCAGTGCTCCATGCAATCCGTGCCCTCTCTAATACCCACCACCTTGTTCCCCCAACCTCCCACCCCCACCCCTTCAAAACCCTCAGGTGGTTTTTCAGAGTCCATAGTCTCTCATGGTTCACCTCCCCTTCCAATTTCCCTCAACTCCCTTCTCCTCTCCATCTCCCCCTTGTCCTCCATGTTATTTGTTATGCTCCACAAATAAGTGAAACCATATGATAATTAACTCTCTCTGCTTGACTCATTTCACTCAGCATAATCTCTTCCAGTCCCGTCCATGTTGCTACAAAAGTTGGGTATTCATCCTTTCTGATGGAGGCATAATACTCCATAGTGTATATGGACCACATCTTCCTTATCCATTCGTCCGTTGAAGGGCATCTTGGTTCTTTCCACAGTTTGGTGACCGTGGCCATTGCTGCTATAAACATTGGGGTACAGATGGCCCTTCTTTTCACTACATCTGTATCTTTTCCCCTTCACCTTTTTGCCCTTTGCCCCATTGTCCCCTCTGCCAGCCATTGTTTCCTCTCTGTATTTATGAATCTGTTTCTGTTTTCTTGTCTGTTCATTTAGTTTTTTTTTTAGATTCTACATATAAGTGAAATCATATAGTATTTGCCTTTTTCTTACTTGGCTTAGCATATCATCTACATCCATCCATATTGTCAAAAATAGCAAGATCTTATTCCCTTTTTGTCGATGAGTAATAATTTATTGTGTGTGTGTACACACATACACATTGACACATACATACAACATTTTTATCCATTTATCTATTGATGGATACTTTAGGTTGCTTCCATATCTTGGCTACTTTAAACAGTGCTACAAAAATAAATGTACATATAACTTTTTTTTTTTTTTTTGAGGTACAAGTATTGTTTTCAAATTACTGTTTTAGTTTCCTTTAGATAAATACCCAGTAGTGGAATTACTGGATTGTATGCTATTTCAATTTTTATTTTTTCGAGAAACTTCCATGCTGTTTTCCACAGTGGTTGGAACAATTCACAAGGGTGCCCTTTTTCTCTACATCCTAACCAACACTTGTTACTTCTTATCTTTTCGATTCTAGCCATTCTGACAGGTGTGAGGTGATAACTCATGGTTTTGACTTGCATTTCCACGATAATTAGTGATGTTGAACATCTTTTTTTTTTTTTAAGGATTTTATTTATTTGACAAAGATCACAAGTAGGCAGAACAGCAGGCAGAGAGAGAGGAGGAAGCAGGCTCCCCGCTGAGCAGAGAGCCTGATGCAGGGCTCGATCCCAGAACCCTGGGATTATGACCTGAGCCTCTGAAGGCAGAGGCTTTAACCCACTGAGCCACCCGGGTGCCCAGATGTTGAACATCTTTTCATGTACCAGTTGGCCACTGTCTTTTTTTAGAAAAATGTCTATTCAAGTCCTCCACCCATTTTTTTTTTTTAAGGTTTGTTTTTTGACAGAGAGATCACAAGTAGGCAGAGAGGCAGGCAGAGAGAGAGAGGAAGAGAAGCAGGCTCCCCACTGAGCAGAGAGCCCCATGTGGGGCTTGATCCCAGGACCCTGAGATCAAGACCTGGGCCAAAGGCAGAAGCTTAACCCACTGAGCCACCTAGGCACCCCCTATCCATTTTTAATGGGATTATTTGTTTTGTTAGTATTGAGTTGTATAAATTCTCCATATATTTTGGATTATTTGCAAATCTCTTCTCCCATTAGTAGTTGCCTTTTTTTCTGTTGATTGTTTCCTTTGCTATGGAGAAGCTTTTTATTTTGATGTAGTCCCATTAGTTTATTTTTGTTTTTGTTTCTCTTACCTAAGGAGACATGCCCATAAAGATGTTAGTAAGGCCAATGTCCAAGAGATTACTGCCTGTGTTTTCTTCTAGGAGTTCTGTGGTTTCAGGTCTCACATTTAGGTCTTTGAGTTTATGTTTGTGTGTGATATGAGAAAGTGGTCCCGTTTCATTCCTTTGCATGTAGCTGTCCAGCTTTCCCAGCACCATTTATTGCAGAGACTGTCTTGCCTCCCTGGCATATTCTTGCCTCCTTTGTTGTAGACTGACGACTTAAGTGTGGGCTTATTTTTGGACTCTCTTCTGTTCTGTTGATCTTTATATCTGTTTTTGTCCCAGTCTCATACTGTTGTGATTACCGTAGCTTTGTAGTAGATCTGAAAATCCAGAGAATTATGATAGCTCTTCAAACTTTGTTCTTTCTCAAGATTGCTCTTCAGGGTCTGTGTGGTTCCATATGAATCTTAGGGTTATTTGTTCTAGTTCTGCAAAAAATACTATTGATATTTTAGCAGGGATTGCATTGAATCTATAGATTTGATTTGGGTAGTATGGACATTGTAACAGTATTAATTCTTCTAATCCACAAGCATGGGATGTCTTTCCATTTATTTATATTGTCTTCCATTTCTTTCATCAGCATCTTACAGTTTTAAAGTATAGCTCCTTCACCTTTTTGGTTAAGTTTATTCCTACATAATTTCTTTCAGGTGCAGTTGCAGATGGGATTGTCTTCTTAATTTCTCTTTGCTACTTTGTTCTTAGTGTTACAGAAATGTAGCAGATTTCTATATATTCATTTTGTATCCTGCAACTTTATTAAATTCATTTATTACTCAAATAGTTTCTTGGTGGAGCCTTTAGGGTTTCCTATATATATCTGGAAATAGTGACAGTTTACTTCTTCCTTAGCAATATGGATAATTTTTTAGTTATTTCTTTTTTTTTTCTTCTTAGAGATAGAGAATGCACACGTGTTGGGGGGTACAGGGAAGAGGGAGGCAATCCCAAGCAGACTCCGTGCCCAGCATGGAGCCTGCCACAGGGGTTTGATCCCATGGCGCTGAGATCATGACCTGAGCCAAATTCAAGACTTCGACCGACTTAACCAACTGAGCCACCATGCACCCCATGGATACCTTTTATTTCTTGTTTGATTGCTGCCACTGGCACTTCCAGTACTATGTTGAATGAAAGTGGTGAGTGGGCATCCTTGTCCTGTTCCTGATCTTAGGGGAAAAACTTTGGATTTTTCACCACTGAGTATGGTATTAGCTGTGGGTTTGTCATATTTCTTGAGTAGAAACTTGTATCACTATGAATTTCCCTTTTAGAACTACTTTCAACTGCATCCCAAAGATTTTAGACCATTGTATTTCCATTTTCATTTGTCTGCCATGTATTTTTTTTATTTCCTCCTTGATTTCTTTGTTGATTTGTTGGTTGTTTAGTAATGTGTTATTTAGTCTCTTACGTGGTTATTGTTTTCCCTTTTTTTTCCTTGTAACTGCTTTTTAGTTTCATAGTGTTGTGGTCAGAGAAAATGCTTGATAATAATTTCAAACATTTTATTTTTTTATTTTTTATTTTAATTCCAACATAGTTAATGTACAGTATTATATTAGTTTCAGGTGTACGATATAGTGATTCAACAATTCCACACATCATCCAGTGCTCACTAGAGCAAGTACACTCCTTAACTCCCATTACCTGTTTCACCCATCCTCTCATCCACCTCCCCTCTGGTAACTATCTCAAACTTTTCAAATTTATTGAGACTTATTTTGTGGCCTAGCATGTGATCGGTCTTGGAGGGCATTTCATTTACACATGAAAAATATGTGTATTCTCTTGATTTTGGTTGAAATGTTCTGTATATATTGGTTAAGTCCTGCTGGTCTCCTGTGTTGATTGATTTTTTGTTGTTGTTGTTGTTGATTGACTTTTGTTTCCTTATTGTTTTTCTGTCTGGATGATCTGTCCATTGATGTAAATAAGGTGTTCATGTCCCCTATTATTATTGTGTTACTGTCCATTTTTTCTATGTTAATATTTGCTTTATATATTTAAGTTCTCCTATATTGGATGCATAGGTATTTGTAATTATTATATCTTTTTTTGGATTGATCCTTTTATCCGTTTCACACAATTATATAGTACTTTTCTTTTTTTTTAAAGATTTTATTTATTTATTTGACAAACAGAGATCACAAATAGGCAGAGAGGCAGGCAGAGAGAGAGAGGGAAGCAGGCTCCCTGCTGAGCAGAGAGCCCGATTCGGAGCTCGATCCCTGGACCCTGGGATCATGACCTGAGCTGAAGGCAGAGGCTTTAACCCACTGAGTCACCCAGGTGCCCTATGTAGTACTTTTCTTTGCCGCTTGCTACAGTCTTCATTTTAAAGTTTGTTTTGTCTGATACGGGTATTGCTTTTTTTCCCCCCCTTCCATTTGCATTGTATGTATTTTTCTCTCCTTCACTTTTAGTTTGTATGTGTCTTAAGATAAAAGGTTTTTTTTTTTTTTTGCTGACTAAAACAGACAATAAATAAATAAAAGATACATTTCAGGGCGCCTGGGTGGCTCAGTGGGTTAAAGCCTCTGCCTTCGGCTCAGGTCATGATCCCAGAATACTGGGATCAAGCCCCACATCCAGTGAGCCTGCTTCCTCCTCTCTCTCTGCCTGCCTCTCTGCCTACTTGTGATCTCGTCTGTCAAATAAATAAATAAATAAATCTTAAAAAAAAAAAAAAAGATACACTTCATTGGCTTATCTCTAAATACTTCTGTCACACACTTTTTATTCTTACAAATTATTTTTGTAAAAAAGAGAAGATACACTGTGAATTAAATATTGGTACGTGGAAGTTGAAACTTGGTAAAGCTCTTAGCCTTGGCTACTATGTTTTGTTGTCATCTTCATAGCTGAATAAATTATTTTTTCTTTTGGTAACAGTTTAATCCTATTATATAAAATAGATTTTGAAAAACAAATAGGCTTTTTTGGGGGGAGGTTACAGTCTGATTTTTTTAAGTTTTTATTTTAATTTCAGTTAGTTAACATACAGTGTTATGGGCGCCTGGGTGGCTCAGTTGGTTAAGCTACTGCCTTTGGCTCAGGTCATGATCCTGGAGTCCTGGGATCAAGTCCCACATTGGGCTGCCTGCTCAGCAGGGAGTCTGCTTCTCCCACTGACCTCTTTCCTCTCATGCTCTCTCTCATTCTGTCTCTCTCTCAAATAAATAAATAAAATCTTTAAAAAAAAAACAACGTACAGTGTTATATTAGTTTCGGGTATACTATACAATGATTCAACGATTCCATATATCACTTGGTGCTCATCATGACAAGTATACTCCTTAATCTCCATCACCTGTTTAACCCATTCCTCTACCCACCTCCCTTCTGGTAATCAGTTCTTTATAGTTAAGAATTCTCTATAGTTGGGGCGCCTGGGTGGCTCAGTGGGTTAAGCCGCTGCCTTCGGCTCAGGTCATGATCCCAGGTCCTGGGTTCGAGCCCCGCATCGGGCTTTCTGCTCAGCAGGGAGCCTGCTTCCTCCTCTCTCTCTGCCTGCCTCTCTGCCTACTTGTGATTTCTCTCTGTCAAATAAATAAATAAAATCTTTAAAAAAAAAAAAAAAAGAATTCTCTATAGTTAAGGGTTTGTCTCCCTCTCTTTTTTTCCCCCTCATTTGTTTTGTTTCTTAAATTTCACTTATGAGTGAAATCATATGGCATTTGTCATTTTCTTTTTTTTTTTAAGATTTTATTTATTTATTTGACAGATCACAAGCAGGCAGAGAGGCAGGCAGAGAGAGAGGAGGAAGCAGGCTCCCTGCTGAGCAGAGAGCCCGACGTGGGGCTCGATCCCAGGACTCTGAGATCATGACCTGAGCTGAAGGCAGCGGCTTAACCCACTGGGCCACCCATGCGCCCTGCATTTGTCATTTTCTTATCTCACTTAGCATTAGACTCTGTAGCTCCATCCATGTCTTTACAAATGGCAAGATTTCATTTTTTTTTTTTTTAAAGATTTTATTTATTTGTTTGACAGAGATCACAAGCAGGCAGAGAGAGGTGGGGGGAAATAGGCTCCCCCCTGAGCAGAGAGCCCAATGCGGGAACTTGATCCCAGGACCCTGAGATCATGACCTGAGCCGAAGGCAGAGGCCCAACCCCTTGAGCCACACAGGTGCCCCAAGATTTCATTCTTTTTAATGGCTGAATAATACTCCAGTGTCTGTTTATACCACATCTTTATCTATTCATCGATTGATGGATATACTTGGGCTGCTTCTGTATCTTGGCTACTGTACATTATTGCTGCTGTAACCATAGGGGTGCATGTATCCCTTTGAATTAGTGTTTTTGTATTTTTTGGGTAAGTACCCAGTAGTGCACTTGCTGAATTGAAGAATAGTTCTATTTTTAATTTTTTGAGGAGTTTCCAAACTGTTTTCTACAGTGGCTGCACCAGATTACATTTCTACCAACAGTGCATGAGGGTTCTTTTTCCTCCATATCCTCACCAGCATCTGTTGTTTCTTATGTTGTTGATTTTAGCCATTCTGATGGTGTGAAGTGATACCTTATTGTAGTTTCTATTTGCATTTCCCTGATGATGAGTGAGTTGAGTATCTTTTCATGTCTTTTTTGGCCATCTGGATTTTTTCTTTGGAATAATGTCTGTCTTCTGCTCATTTTGAAATTGTATTATTTGGTTTTTTGGGGGTGTTGAGTTTTCTAAGTTCTTTATCTTTTTCGGATACTAACTGGTTCTTAATTGTGGATATGTCATTTGTAAATATCTTTTCCCATTACTTAGGTTGCCTTTTAGTTTAGTTGATTGTTTCTTTTGCTGTGGAGAAGCTTTTAATTTTATTTTATTAAGATTGATTTTAGAGAGAGTGCATGGGGGAGGGGCAAGGAAGGGGGAAGGGAAGAGAAATTTAAGCAGCCACCATACTTAGTGTGGAGCCCAATGCAGGACTTGATCTCACGACCCTGAAATCACAACCTGAGCTGAAACCAAGAGTTGGATGCTTAACTGACTCTGCCACCCAGGTGCCCCAGAGCTTTTTATTTTGATGTAGTCCCCCAATAGTTTATTTTTGCTTTTGTTTTCCTTACCTTAGGAGACTTATCTAGAAGAAAGTTGGTATGGCCAGTGTCAGAGGAATTACTGTCTTTGCTCTTCTCTAGGGTTTTTAAGGTTTCAGAGCTCACATGTAGGTCTTTAATCCATTTTGAATTTATGTTTGTGTAGGGTATAAGAAAATGATGCACTTTCCTTCGTTTGCATGTCACTATCCAGTTTTCCCAACACCATTTGTGAAGAGACTATTTTTTCCGCATTGGATACTCTTTCCTGCTTTGTCAAAGATTAATTGACCATATAGCTTTGGGGTTTTCATATATGGCCTTAATTATGTTGACGTATGTTATCTCTAAGCTTACTTTGTTGAGGGTTTTAATCACGAATGGATGCTGTACATTGTCAAATGCTTTTTCTGCATCTGTTGAAACAATTATATGGTTCTTATCCTTCCTATTATTGATGCGATGTATCACATTGATTGATTTGCAAGTATTGAGCCACCTTGCAACCCAGGAATAACTCGTACTTGATTGTGGTGAATGATTTTTTTTTTACTGTATTGTTAGATTCAGTTTGTTGGTTTCTGTTGAGGATTTTTGCATCTATGTTCATCAGGGATATTGACCTGTGGTTCTCTTTTTTAGTGGTGCTTTTATCTGGTTTTGTTATCAGGGTAATGCTGGCCTCTTCATATGAATTTGGAAGTTTTCCTTCCTCTTTTACTTTTTGGAATAGTTTAAAAAGAATAGGTATTAATTCTTCTTTAAATGTTTGGTAGAGCTTTGTGCAGCAGCAGTATCAAAGCCAATGAAGTTTATCTTAGGCACAATTATTGCTAACTAAATGTTTGGTAGAATTCCCTGTGAAGCCATCTGGTCCTGGACTTTGTTTGTTAGGAGGCTTTCTTTTTCTTTTTTTTTTTTTTTTTTTAACTGATACAGTTTCTTTGCTAATTATCAGTCTGTTCAATTTTCTTTTTCTTCCTTTGTGAGATTTAGTAGTTTATGTATTTCTAGGAATTTATGCATTTCTTCTAGATGTCTGTTGGCATATAGTTTTTCATAATAATTCCCATAATTGTTTGTATTTATGTGGTATTGGTTGTTATTTCTCCTCTCTCCTTTGTGGTTTTATTTGATCCTTTCTCCTTTTCTTGATAAGTCTGGCTAGAGAGTTATCAATTTTATGGATTGTTTTTTTGCCAGAGACTCTGCTCCTGGTTTCATTGATATGTTCTATTTTTTTTTTTTTTTTAGTTTCTTTTTGTTTTTTAAAGAATTTATTTATTTATTTGACAGACAGAGATCACAAGTAGGCAGAGAAACAGGCAGAGAGAGAGGGGAGGAAGCAGGCTCCCTGCTGAGCAGAGAACCCTATGCGGGGCTCGATCCCAGGACTCTGGGATCATGACCTGAGCTGAAGACAGAGGCTTTAACCCACTGAGCCACCCAGGCGCCCCTTTTTTTTAGTTTCTTTATCATTTATTTCTGCTCTAATCTTTACTATTTCCTTCTTTTTGGTTTTAGGTTTTGTTTGTTCTTTTTCTAGCTCCTTTAGGTGTAAGGTTAGGTTGTTTATTTGAGATTTGTCTTGCTTCTTGAGGTGACTACATTGCTATAAACTTACTTTTTTGAACCAATTCTGCTGCATCCCAAAGGTTTGGACAGTTGTGTTTTCATTTTCATTTGTTTCCATGTACTTTTAAAATTTCTTCTTTTATTTCCTAGTTGACTCATTCATTGTTTAGTATCATGTTATTTAATCTCCATGTATTTGTGGTCTTTCCAAATCTTTTCTTGTGTTTGACTTCTAGTGACATCATGTTATGGTCAGAAGAGATGCATGGTATCACTGCACTCTTCTTGGCATTTGTTGAGGTTTGTTTTCTTTTCTTTTTTTTTTTTAAAGATTTTATTTGTTTATTTGACAGACAGAGATCACAAGTAGGCAGAGAGGCAGGCAGAGAGGAGAAAGCAGGCTCCCCGCTGAGCAGAGAGCCCGATGTGGGGCTCAATCCCAGGACCCTGGGATCATGACCTGAGCCGAAGGCAGAGGCTTTAACCCACTGAGCCACCCAGGCGCCCCCTGAGGTTTGTTTTCTAGGCTAATATGTGATCTGTTCTGGAGAATGATCCATGTTCACCTGAAAAGAATGTGTATTCTTTCTCATTTTGCATAACTCTTTTTTCTCTTCTGTTCACCTTTATTACTTTCCATTACTCTGTCTTCTAGGTCATTGATTCGTTCTGTTTCTTTCAGCTGCTGTTGGTTCCATCAAATGTGTTTCTCATTTCGTTTATCAAATCCTTTATCTCTATGTTATTCTTTATCTCTGTGTTGATGACTTCACTGATGTCTTTTACTCTTCTCGAGTCCAGTGAGTATCCTTATGATCGTTACTTTATTCTCTATTTATATATTTATATTTATTTATTTTTAATTTTAAATATTTATATTTATTTATATTCTCTATATCTCTATGATCATTACTAATTCTCTGTCAGGCAAGTTACTCATATCTGTTTCACCTAAATCTCTAACCATGGCCTTGTCCTGTTCTTTCATTTGGGACAAATCCTTCTGTCTTCTCATTTTGTCTAAGTCTCTGTGCCTGCCTCTGTGTGTTAGGAAAGTCAGCTATGTCTCCTATTCTTGAGGGTGATGGCCTTATGAAGAAGAGGTCCTGTAGTGCCCTGCAGTCTAGTATCTCCTGTTCCCCAGGGCCTGGTGCTTTAGGGAGCGTCTCCAGTGTGTGCTCTGTGCACTCTGCTGTTGTGTCCTGGCTGCTTTATCCTTCAGTCCAGTCTGCAGAGGCTCCTTTGGCTGTTATGGGCAGTGTTTGGTCCCTGGCCTGAATGTGTTGCATTTTAACCAGGTGTGCTCTGGTCTGCTTATGAAATGACAACTGTCACCACCGCCACCGGAACTGAGGCCCTAGAAAACTCCTGGGTCACGAAACATGGTGTGAGCAGGGGTTTGGGCTACACTACTAGGGGAGAGGGGGCCTGCCACAATGGGACTGAGGCAGTTGTGAATGGGAGGGGTGGTACCTGTGGATCATGGGGTGGTGGGGTTTGGTATAAGCAAGTTAGGTAGCAAGTGTCCACAGTGTGCTCTCCCCTGTGTGCTAGTCTGTCTCTAGCCCTTCTCTGCAACTGCGACTCCCTCCCCACTGCAGTGTCCATGATCTCTTTCTCTCCCAAGCTGTGTCTCCACACTTCCTATCATCTTTGATGTTGCCTCTTCTCTACCTTTAGTTGTGGAGTTTGTTCTGCCAGTCTTCAGGTCAGTTTCTGAAGTATGTAGGTTGATTTGATAGTTACCTAGTTGTGTATTTGAGAGATAAGCAATCCTAGTGTCCTTCTAATCTGCCACCATCTTTCACACTCTGAAGTGAGTCTCTTCTGGGCAGCATATAGGTGGGTCTTGTCTTTTTATCCATTCAACACCCTGTCTTTTCATTGGAGCATTTAGTCCATTTACATTTAAAGTACTTGTTGATAAGTATACTCTTACTGCCATTTTGTTCATTGTTTTTTGGGTTTTGTAGCTTTTCTCTGTTCCTTTTTTCTTCTCTTGCTGTCTTCCCTTGTGACTGATAGCTTTCTTTAGTGTTATGTTTGGATTCCTTCCTCTTTATTTTTTGTGTCTCCATTATTTTTTTCATGTGTGGTTACCATGGGTTCATTTATCACATCCTGCATATACCATTCTGTGTTCATTTGGTGGTCACTTAAGTTCAAATGCATTCTAAAGCACTAACTTTACATTACCCATTCCCTGTTCTTTGTATATGATGTCTTATTTTACATCTTTTTAGTTTGTGTATCTCTTGCCTAATTTTTATAGATATAGTTGATTTTATTACATTACTTATTCAGCTTTCATGCTGGCTTCACAAGTGTTAACCTACTACCTTTACTGTATGTTTGCTTTTACCAGTGAATTTTTTTTCTGTTAATATCTTCTTCTAGACCTGACCTTTTCTTTCCACTTAAAGGATTAATTTTAACATTTCTTATAAGGCTGGTTTAGTGGTGATGAATTTCTTTAACTTTTTTCTATCTGGAAAACTCTCTCTCCCCTGTTCTGAGTATAGTCTTGCTGAGTAGAGTATTGGTTGTAGGTTTTATTCCTTTCAGCACTTTGATCATAGCATGCCACCCTCTTCTGGCCTGCGAAGTCTGCTGAAAAATCAGCTGATAGCCTGATGGGGTTTCCCTCATCTGGAACTGTTTTCTTTGCTGCTTTTAAGATTCTCTCTTTGTACTTTTTGCCATTTTAATTATGGGCCTTGGTGTGGACTTCCTTGGGTTCATCTTGTTGGGGCTCTCTGTGCTTCCTGGACCTTGATGGGTATCTGTTTCCCTCTCCAGATTAGGGAAGTTTTCAGGTATTCTTGAAATGAGTTGTTGTCCCCGCCTTCTGGAACCCCTATAATACAAATATTACTACACTCAGTGATGTTGCTGAGGTCCCTTAACCCATTCTTTTTTATTATTCTTTTTCCATTTTGCTATTGAGCTTGGTTGCTTTATATTACCCTGTCTTCCACCTCACTGAACCATTCTTCTATGTCCTCTGATCTGCTATTGATTCTCTCTAGTGTATTATGCATTTAAGTTAGAGTTCTTTGGCTCTGATTGGTTCTTTTTTATATTTTCTATCTCTTGGTTGAGTTTCCACTGATTTCACCCATTTTTAAGTTTGTTGAGTATCTTTATGACCAATACTTTGAACTCTTTATTAGGCACATTGCTTATCTTGTTTTCATTTAGTTTGTTTATTTGTTTGTTTGTTTTCCCCGGGGGCGATTTTTGTCTTGTTCTTTCATTTGGGACATTTTCCTCTGTCTCCTCATTTTGTCTGACTCTCTGTTTCCTTTTATTAGATAGGTCAGTTACATGTCTTGGTCCTGAAAGTAGTAGCCTTGTGTGAAAGAAGTCCTGAGGTACCCTGTAGCTCAGTCCCCTGGTCACCAGAATAGTCACGCCATGAGCAGTGTAGGCTGTTTTCCCCCCTCTTGTGGATGGGCTGTGATTGATACAGGCATGCTGGTGGGTTGGACTGCCCTCAGTCCACTGGTTTCAGTGATCTACTTCTTCCTGCAGGTGCCCTGGGCAGGTTTTGCTCCTGGTGCTGTTAGATGCCCGGCTCCTGTGGGCTTTGTAGTTGTTGGAGTCAGTCTTCACAATGGCTGTCTGCAGTTAACTGCTGCTGACAGCTGCAGGCACACCAAAGGGCAGGGCTTGCTTCCTGCACTGCCAGCAAAGAAGCTGGCTGCAGGGATTAACATGTTATTGTGTGGGGTTATCTCCCTTCCCATGATAGGCGTCCCTAGGAGGTTTGCTGGTCCTGGCCAGGGCTGTCTTGCAGGCTGTAGCAGGCATAGAGCTGTTTTGGATGGGTGCCTACTAGGGTGAGAAGTCTACAGGTAAATGCAGCAGCTGGGCACAATGTGCTAGCAAGGGAGATGGATAGTGTTAGAATTAGCTCCTATTGCATCCAACTATCCAGGCTAGGGGAGGGAAGAAAAATGGCACCTACCAGCACTTTTGTTCCTGGCGAACTCTCCTGCAAATACCCACCCCTTTGGCACATGTCCTAGAATTAATTAATAAATTCCCTTTACATATATCCCAGCATTTGCTAAGTGCTATTTCTGTGCTCTTTCCTGGTAGAGTTTTTAGTGTGCTGGCCCTTTAAGGATGGAGACTCCTTTTCTAATAGCTCTCTGGCTCTCCTGGAATTAAGCCTCACTGATTTTCAAAGCCAGATGTAATGGGGACTCCTCTTCCCAGGGCTGGTGTGGGGTTTGATCCCCTCACTCCTCTATGCTTGTGATGTCCCTCCTGTTAGTTGTTAGTCTTCTTGGGGATTTGGTTCCCAGCTGTATTTCTGCCCCTCTTACCCTTTGCGAGGTGGTCTTCTCTATGTAACTAGCTGTGGAAGATCTGTTCTGCGTCTTCAGGTCATTTACGGAATGAGTTGTGGTAGATGTTGTCTTGGTATGTCTGGCGGAGAAGGTGAGCTTGGGATTCCCCCTTTCACCAGCTTCCACAAGCAGCAGATCCAGTCTATCCCTCACTGGTGCTTCTGGGTGCTTTGGATGATACCGAAGTATCACAGGTTCCTTATGGGTGCTTTCCTACAGATACACGATTTTCGTGGAACTCTTGTTGGTAATTTATGGACCCCTGAGATTCACTTGGTTTCTAAAAGGTCAGTGCCTCTGAATTTATTAGCAGAAGCCCAAAAGGAGAAAAAACGTGTTCAAATGTTAACACCTTTGCAAAGGTCTTAATTCAGTATTTTGTTATATTTTCCATTGAACAGATGTGTAGTGATGCACAAATTATTTTCTTATTCTGGAAATTTTGAAAGTGCTCACACTGAAGATAATAATTGCCATTATGAGGTTCGATATATGAGTTTAAAATGTTCCAAATACGACATAACTTAAAACCCATCACCTTAAAAAGATTGACAGCTTTGATCACCCAAAAGTTAAAATCTATATATAGAAGAGACATCATAAATCAAGAGGAATGATTAGCTAGGAGAACTGTTTACCATGTGCTGGCAGAGGATTGAAACCCACCCTTAGTATATGGAATATCCTTATAAATTAATATAAATGACACAAGATAGAAAGATATGAATGGACAACTAATGGAAAAAAATAATATAAATGGCTATTAAATATTTGAAGAGATAGTCTCATGATTTATAAAATACAGATTAAATCTACACTGAGATTTTTCTTAATCAGATTGGTGAACAGTGCCCTTTGTTGTCCAGTTTTTGAGGACATTCAAGCAGTGCATATGAAGTGTAAATTGCTACAGCTTTTTTGGAGGGCAGACTAGCAACATGGAACAGGATGAAAAACATACATTTCCTTTGATCAAGCAGTTCTTTTTTAAAGATTTATTTATTTTGAATAAGGGTACTTGCATGTGTGAGTTGTGGGGAGGGGCAGAGAGGGAGAGAGAGAATCTCAAGCAGACTGCCCACTGAGTATGGAGGAGCCCCATGTGGGGCTGGATCTCACACAACCCTGAGATCATGACCTGAGCAGAAATCAAGAGTCAGACACTTAACTGACTGAGCCAACCAGGCGCCTCTGATCAAGCAATTCTGTTTCTAGAAAATTAATATTAAGAAAATGATGGGGAAACTGAGTAAATATAAATGTACAAGAATGTTTATTATAGCATTATATGAAAAAATAGACCACAACCTAAATATTCGTCATTTGTATTAAGTAGTGGTACATTCATACACTGAAATACACTGCAGTCATTTAATAGGATGGGGCAAATCCTTGTGCATTAAAGTAGAAAAATATTCATTGTAGTTACAGTAGTGTATCTTACTGAATTTATAAGCTTTGTAATACTTATTTGGAATATATCATCTAGCAGACATTCAGTGTTTACTAAAGATTCTGTAGGGCAGATGTGTCTGTTTTGTGTTAGATGCAGGTGGGTGGGAACCAGAACTGTTCAGAATGGCAAGAAAAGTTATTTTAAAAACTTACATATTTTATATATGCCTTTTCAAAAAAAAAAAAAAAACTAGGAATAATATACACAGTCGTATTGATAATGGCCTTCTTTGGGAGAAGGAGTATTTCAAGTTGGGATCCCAGAGAACAGACTTTAAAGTAGAAACTATGATGAGGAAAGTGTACTAGGGAGTTCTTTTGGGATCTACACCTGTGGAAGGGGGAGAGGGAGGAGGCCGGAGTGGGCAGAGGGAGAAGTCTAGCTGCTATACCATCTTAATGGACTGTCTCAGCCAATTCTGTGGAGTTCTGAATATGGAGGAACCAGAGCTTTTCACACTTTTATCAGCTGTTGATCAGTCATTGGGTAGCGATCGCTTGGGAAGAGGCGTGATCCTGCGTAGGCGATGCCCACAGGGGCTGACAGCTGGGGGCTGTTTCTGTAGCAGTCCCAGCTTTCGGGCTGATCAGTGCCTTCATTCCTGAAGGGATCTGGGTAGCACAGCAGAGTCCACCACACTGGGGAACTTCAGTTTCTATATTCAGAATTTTTGATGACATATATTAGAGAAAATAGTTCCTTTTTAAAAAAGAGAATCCTTTTGAAAGAAAGACTTAGGGTTCAACTACAGAATTATTAACAGTACTTTCCATGTCTAGTAGATGATGTATTCCAGGTAAACAAATGTTTGAAAGCTTTTATGTTCAGCCCCTAGGAGATGGCTTATCTTTCCAACTCTAACCAGAACTTGGTTTTCTGATACCATTAGATTTTTCCCATATAGACAATCAGGCAGCTTTTCATGATTTTTTTTTCGAAGATTTAAGCAGAACAGTATTTTAGAAGGTAAGGTGTTGAATGGATATTGATTTAGTAATTTAAAAGACCATGTTTCTTAGTCTTAAGTATGCATTTATATGGAAATTGATGTCGGGCCTGTTGATAAATTGTCCAGGGTTGAGCTGCTCTTCCTTGGTGAGCCCTAAAGTCCTTTTCTTTCCTTAGGCACAGCTCCAGATGTTCCGAGCTCAGTGGATGTTTGAACTTGCTCCAGGTGTAGGCTCTAGCAATTTAGAAACTCGGCCTTGCAGAGCATCAAAAGGCTCTTTACTGAAAGCACCAGACACCAAAGGAAAGCAAGAACTGGCAAAAGAAGAAAAGTTAAGTATTATGGACATTGTGACAAAGGAACTTTTTCTTTTTCAATTATACATGAGAGTTTTTAGAGTCGTAAGTAAGTGATCATTTTAATTGTATTCTGGTGACATAAGCACGTAACTTATGAAGTAAAACTTTTCCTCATGTGCAGAAGTATACTGGTATGTCCATCCTTCACTACTGCTTCTAGGTGCTTTGAATGATACCATCATTCCTCACGGGCTTCTTTCTAGAGGTACATTCTTCATAGAACTGTCTTTGGCAATTTATAGATGGCTAAGATTCATTTGGTCTCTAAAAGTTCGATGCTAAAAAAGAAAAAACTTGTTCAAATGTTAACACCTTTGCAAAGGTCTTAATGCAGTATTTTGTTACATTTTGAGTTGAACCAATGTATAATGATGCATTAATTATTTCCTTCTTCTGGAAAACTTTGAAAGTGCTCAAAGAAGCTAGGAAATAGACATTGGTATAATGCACAGCGCTTATTCGGACCTCTCAGATTTGTAAGCACTTTTTTTATGTGCACGTATATAAATAGTACATGTGTAGCTTCCTGTAACCACCACCATGATCGAGATCTGGACTGTGGTAGCACCACAGGACTCCCTCTTTCTGCACCTTTGTAGTTCTCTCCCGTCCCCCACTCCCTGACCATTCCTTCCCACTGGCAGTCACTAATCTCTTCTCCAGTTCTGTAACTTTGATATTTAAAAAATGGTGCAAAAATGGAATCCTCCAGTATATAACCTTCTGAGATGGGCATTTTTCACTCACCAGAGTTCCCCTGAGATCCATCCAGGTTTGTGTATAACAGTAGTTTGTTCCTTTTTATTGCTCAGTGGTATTGCACGATATGGGTGCACCCCAGTTTGTTGAACTATTCACCAATTGAAGGACATTTGGGTTGTTCCCAGTGTTTGGTGATTAATAGAGCTGCTACGAATATTCATGTGCAGGTTTCTGCATGAATGTAAGTTTTCATTTCTCTGAGCCTAGGAGTGCAGTTGCTGGGTTGTATGGTAAGTACCTATTTGGTTAAAAGAAACTGCCCAGGGGTTTTCCAGGGTGGCTGCACCATTTTACGTTTCCAGCAGCAGTATTTGAGTGGTCCAGCGTCTCCACAGCCTCATCGGCCCTTGGGGTTGTCACTCCTTTTTAGCTATTCCGATAGGCATGTAGTGATACCTCACTGTGATCTTAATTTGTATTTCCTTAGTGGCTAATGACGTTGAATATCTTTTCATGTGCCATTTGCCACCTTTCTCTCCTCTCTGTATAATATATTGTCTTTTCTAATTGCATTGCTTGTGTTGGTTGAGTTTTGAGAGTTCTTTATTCTAAATACAGTCCTTTGTTGAGTAAATGGCTCATACATTCTTTCTCTCAGCCTGTGGCTTATATTTTCATCCTCAGGGTATTTCATGGAGCCAAAGTTTTTAATGTTGATGAGTTCCAGTTTATCAACCTTTCCTTCTGTGGATTGTGTTTTTTGGATCAAGTAGAACTCTTAGCCCAGCCATAGGTCTCCAAGATTTAAAAAATTCTTTTTCCTATAAGTTTTTTATTTTACAATTAAGTCCATGATCCATTTTTGAGTTGATTTTTATGTAAGATGTGAGGTTTATGTCATGGTTCATTACTTTGCCCGTGGGTGTCCAATCATTCTGGCACTTGTGTTAGAAAGGCTGTAATGCCATGCATACTCATTTTTAAAACAGACTTTCAAAAATTGCATTTCACTATTTTTATAGGCTCGAGAACTCTTCCTAAAAGCAGTAGAAGAAGAACAGAATGGAGCTCTCTATGAAGGTAAAAAAAACTCAGGGCCCAGGATCATATGTCATGACACTTCTAATAACAACTCTTAGTTACTGAACAATTTTTTTTTTTTTTAACTGGAATATATTTGGTATGTAGCCATCAGTCTCCCTATATTTAAAATTGTTTTCTACCAAATCAAAACTAAATATTGTATTTCTCTACAACCTCTTTTCAAAAAATATTGCTGTGAACCATCATCATATTGGTCTATGTTTAGGTTTTAGTATTAATTCTTCATTATATTAAGGTCTTAAAAATAACTGTTTCTTGTTTTAAAGTAGTGTATTCTTTTATGGGTGAAAATTACTTCAGAGGAGGGGAATATAAAAGATAGTTTCTGGAACATATACGTATTTATTAGTTTACATTTTACACTAAGGAATTACCCCTCAGCTTTAATTACCTCTTTTATTTACCTCTTTTAATTACCTCTTTTATTAACCCATTAGAAATGCATAAACAAACAGAGCAGTGGGGTATTTTACTGTATTAGGTGTGTAAGTTGCCTTCCATTTTGTGATAGTAAAGTTAATAATTGGGGCATGGGAAAAATGCTTATGCTTGAATCACTTTGAAAATGTCCTCAAAATGACATTTTCAGGATTACTGCATTTTACTCGTAAGTTTCTTCTAGTGATATTTTCACTCAGATATTAAAAGAGCCCGAATGGTGAGATCTCTCCACAGTCTTCATTAGTTTGTAAGATTCTCATCTCCATTTAATGTACAGTAATTTACCCAGAGTAACAGAACACAGCAGAATATATTGAATTGAATAGAGTCTGTCTATGGGAAGAATAGCTGGTTGGCTTCTGCAGTCTCAAGTTCTGTTGTATAGCTTTGTGGGAGAGATTGCTAAATACCATAGCTCTAAACCACCTGGCCAGGAACTTAGAAGAAAATAGGTTTTAAATGTTATTTAGCTAAGTAATAGGCATCTCAACTAAAGGAAATTGGATTTGAAGGTTAATTTTTAAAAAAGTCTTTCTTCTACCTAGTAGGAAGCATTTGATTATCCTTAACTCTGCATCCTAGAATCAAAAGTTGCTTAAAAGTGTTTTTCTTGGGTCTACAGCAATTGCATTTCCAAAGTGTGAAGAAAGACAACCACATAAGATCGCTTCTAACTACAAGGTTGAGGGAAAAGGTGGGAAGGGCTAACAGTCCTTAAGCTGCTATAATGTGTTAGCTTTAGAAAAAAGAAAGGTTATTTCTGAGTAGTAAGGCTTGGAAATAAGTTTGTTCACTGAACTACTACTGCATGTAGAAAAAAGGAATTTGGCTGTTTGTAAAGAAAGTTACCAAATTAAACCACAGTTACAGGTAATCAAAGGAAATGACAAAAAATGTGTGGTCATAGCTAATTTAGCTTTATTTCTTCTTTTAGCCATCAAGTTTTATCGTAGGGCTATGCAACTTGTACCTGATATAGAGTTCAAGATTACTTATACCCGGTCTCCAGATGGTGATGGCGTTGGAAACAGCTAGTGCGTATATAATTCGATAGACAGTAATACATAGAGTTTGTTAAAGTTAAGCGTCTTTGCCCTGTTGACTCTTAACATGATAAGAAGATGGTGGTAATTCTGTTAAATTATATAGTCTTTAGCATAAAGACTTGTTTATAAAGTTGTAGAAATTTTTTAGTTAGGGAAATTTTAAGATTAAAATATAGAAATGCACATTTTAAACAGATACAACAAAGATAAGGTGGCAAGAGTTTTTTTTTTTAAATAAAAGCAGTGATTATTGAAAGTAAATTAAAAGACACAGTTCACCTAACTGAAACCTATTTTAAAAAGTCAAATCTATTAAAATATAATTAGGCCAAAGTTGACAAAATGTTGATAATGGTTGAAATTGGGTGATGGGTACATGGGGTTTCATCAAACTAGTTTTTCTCCTTTTTGATATGTTTGAAGTTATACATTTTTTTAAAGGTTTTTCATTTTATTAAGAAAATGCTAAATTATAACAAGACTTTATTATTCTCTTAAGGTATCTGGGAGGGCATTGTTAAGACTATGTTTCTTTAAAAGCCCAGGTGCAGGATAGAAGCCATGTTTCTTTGGATAGATGCCTCTTGCACCAAAGTCATAAAGCGGCATTGATAGTTTTACATGGACAAAGATCAAAAGATTTGCAAGCCAATTATAGAAAATTGTTTTTGGCTTAATCTATCTCCAAAAGCTCAATTTGCTGCTATTAGAGAGAGGAGAGTCTCTCTACCCATGAGAGAATGTCAGGTTAGAAACGAGCAATACATAGGAAAATAGTGTTTTTAGTAATAAAATACTACCATTATGTTACGGTATTACCTCCATCAGGTAATTAAGAAGTTACCTTTATGGATAACATGTGCTCATTGCCAGTGTTTTTTTTAACTGCTTGCAGTATTAACACTCAAGCTTTGGATAATAAAAATATCACAGTGAAGTTAGTCTTAACTGTCTGTCTGAACTTGAGAGGCTAATGGTGTTGTTCACCAAATGAAATTTAATAGTGTGAGGTAGTTGAAACTCAAAATGAATCATGTGGGCTTTTTCTAAGCCTCTTTATGCCCTGGCGGGCATTTAGACCCAGCTCCCGGCCAGTTTGATGAAAGGTGCAGGTGCTGTTGAGAAAGGCCATATTAAAAACGGTAAAGAAGCATTTCTTTTCTCTCCCATCCCTTTGTACAAGTCCGGATGCAGTGAAAGTTCTTGAAGGATAAAGGTGGTTTTTTCTTATTAGGTCTAATAATCCCTGAAAGTCACTCTCCTGGTTTTGTTCTTGTTTTCTGCCTTCTGTGAAGCGCTGGTAGAGCAGCCCTTGTACCCATCTAGCCTCTGCCACACGTGCCTTTCTTGTGGTATAATTAGCCCTTCCTGGTCTTCGGGCCTTATTCTCATCTAAGCTGCTTTGTACATCTGATCGCTTTTAAGGTTAATTCAACAAAAATTAAAAGCAGATTTTGTTTTTTAAACATTGAATTACCCTTGTTTAGATGATTGATAGATGATTTGTGGACCCTGCTAATTAAGATTTTTAAATTACATATTTTCCTCTCTCAAGGTAGGGTGGTAAGGCACATCTGTTAGAAAACCTTTGGTAAGTAAGTACCGCAGATGACATCTGTATACTTGATTTTTATCCAGTTAGAATGGATTGTAGTCACATTAGTATGGAATATGTTTACATAAGTTTTTAAAAATCATTTGAAATTATCTTTTTCACTAACTCAAGAAATCTCTACAGTAAAATGGACTAATTAAATCTCAACATTTGTATCCAAAATTCTAGTTCTTCCTGGGTGAGAATGAAAATGGCTGAAGCTTTTTTCGCCAAAAAATTTGGTATGGCCCTCCTTCGTGAGGCAGAGTAAACTTTTATCAAATCAAAAAAGTAGTTAAGACAGTTTGCATTTAGGTAACTTTTTCTAAAGCAGATTTGAAAGTACTATCAAAAATCAGTTTCTAAACTCTGTTTGTGGAGCGAAGCACTTAATTTATTCACCTCCCTCCTTTTTCAGCATGGAAGATAATGACGATGACAGCAAGATGGCAGACCTCTTGTCGTGCTTCCAGCAGCAGCTCACGTTCCAGGAGTCTGTGCTCAAACTGTGTCAGCCTGAGCTGGAGAGCAATCAGACTCACATATCAGGTAAGCGTACATGGCTGTTAGAACTCAGGGAGGCACACTTTCACTTTAGATTTAAATTTTCCAAACTTATAGGGCCAGATAACTAGCCAAATAATTGCTCTAGTTCAAAGTATGTTGGGAGAGCTAGTTATAATTACTGTTTGCATATACTAATAAGCTTTTCAAAATCTGAAGTAGAAAGGAGTTTGGAGTACAGTTCAAGGATGCCCTTCGTGATTCAGTGAAGATTTAAAAGGGTGTCTGAGTTATTGAAGCTGCCCAAGAAAATTAGAGGAAGACAGGTGTCATGAGGCATTTCAGCCTGAGAGAGGTTGCATTTTTATTTATTTATTTTAGATTTTATTTTTTTATTTGACACACAGGCAGTGAGAGAGAGAGAGCACAAGCAGAGGGAGCAACAGGCAGGCAGAGGGAGAGGGAGAAGCAGACTCCTTGCTGAGCAGGGAGCCGGACACAGGGCTTGATCCCAGGACCCTGGGACCATGACTGGAGCCAAAGGCAGCCACTTAACCAACTGAGCCACCCAGGCACCCCAGAAGCTGCATACTTAAAATGAGTGTTTGGGGCACCTGGGCCACTCAGTCAGTTAAGCGTCCAGACTCTTGGTTTTGGGATTGAACCTCATGTCAGGCTCTGCGCTCAGCTTGCAGTCTAGTTGAGATTCTCTCCCTCTGCCCCTCTGCCCCTCTGGCTTGTGCTCACACACTCTCTCACTCAAATAAATAAAAAGATCTTAATAAAAATGAATGTTTCTTTCTTTTCATATGTTAAGTGTTGTTTAGTTATGTGGTTTTCTAGAGAAAGACACTTGAAAATATTCAAGGAGATGAAAGTTATAGTGTCAGCAAATGCAATATGGATTACGTATACATACATAATTAGATATAAATATATACATATCAGACTATTTTATTTTAAAATCTCTTGGTGATAAAATGATCTTTTGAAGGAAAAGGTGCTTTATAAAAGTAGCTTCTGATCTGTTCTATACTGAAAAAAAAATTGTGTCTTGATGTCCGAAACCATTATTACTCTTGAGCCATACTGAGGCTGTGATTCACAAAGTCCGGGAGTAGTGAAGCTGCCTGCGCCCGAGAATGAGACCATCCAATAGCGAAGGAGGGTCGCTGAAGGGACGATGTTTTCTTTGCAGTGTTGCCGATGGAGGTCCTGATGTACATCTTCCGATGGGTGGTGTCTAGCGACTTGGACCTCAGGTCATTAGAGCAGCTGTCGCAGGTGTGCAGAGGATTCTATATCTGTGCCAGGTACTTCATCTTTTTAAAACAACTCAGGCAGGGGTGAAGAAAGAATTACCGTCTTTTGCCAGTTTCGATAAAGAAAAAAACTTGATCGATATTCAGTAAAAACTTAGAATGGATGGTTTTGCCTAAGCTTTATGTGATCTTCCCAAACCACCTAGCCCTTAAAGGCTAGAGTGCACTGGATTTCTAGGGTGCAGATGTAGTCACACGTATTACTTACATAGAGCAGTTTGCGTGCTATCCTAGCTGATTCGGAAAAAGAATTGTGCTAGGAAAATAAACTTGAGTCATCTTCACAATAACTCTATAAATACCATTATGTGGTAATGACTTATATTTAGATTGCACTAGCATTTTCTTTTGGCCCATTAGAAGTTATCCTATACTTTTTAAAATACTGCTTTGTGAAGAATAATCATAGTTTAGTATAAAATGATTTGAGACTGGTAATCTTTCATGGATATTTTACATAAAAATAAATACTTTGTGGGGCACTTGGTTGGTTTGGTTGGTTAACGGTCTGCCTTCGGCTTGGGTCACGATCCTGAGGTCGTGGGATCTAGCCCCGTGTCGGGCTTCCTGCTCAGCAAGGGAACCTCTCCCTCTCCCTCTGCTGCTATGCTCTCTCTCTCGTTCACTCTGTCTCTCAAATAAAATCTTAAAAAAAAAAAAAACTCAGTTTACTATAGTAATCCCGTAACAAAGTCTTGTTGGTGCTACCTTAAAAATAGATGTTTAATCTGACATTTCCCCCTTGTCCAGGGACCCTTCTTGTTCTGCCCGTTACAGCTGGTCTGGGTTATTATGGCAGTGGCCTGCTTCCCCTCTTTACACCCCTAGAGCACCCAGAGAGCAGACCACCAGAGTTAGAAAGCCTAAATCATACTCAGAGCTCTTCAGTGGCATCCATGTCACTAAATAGCCTGTAAGCCCCTCACTGCCCCTCCAGTCATGCAGCCTGTGAACCTGGCTTAGTTAGCTGCAACCATGTGGTCCTCATCGAACGCACCAGACACCCTCCCACCTAGAGCCTTGCACTTGCTATGGCTTCTCTCCAGGTACTTTCCCTGCCATTGTGCCTGAAGTAGTCTCTCCTCCCCCACCTTAGCTGTCCTTGCCTGTTTACCCTGCTTCATTTGTTTTTGCACTGAGCACACTATCTGAAACTGTTGTTTTCTTAGTATGGTTTGCTTTCCCACCAGGAAAAGAGCAGGGTCTTTGCCTTGTCTGTCTCCAGAGCCCTGGTCAGTGCCTTGCAGGTGCTCATCAGATTCTTGCAGAAATATTTCTGCATTTAGGGACTTAGCCTTTTTTATAAGTTGATGTTATGCTTTTATTACCTAGAGACCCTGAGATATGGCGTTTGGCCTGCTTGAAAGTTTGGGGCAGAAGCTGTATTAAGCTTGTTCCGTACACATCCTGGAGGGAGATGTTTTTAGAAAGGCCCCGTGTTCGGTTTGATGGTAAGTTGAACTCTTCAGAACTTAGGAGAAATAGTGGTCTAGCATGTTGATTTTGATAAGTACACAGTCTTAACTTTCTGTAACAGATCTAAGTACTCTAATCATACTTAAAGGAAACCACAATAAAAATAAAGCTGGAAACATGTTAGCTGATTTTAACTGTAAAAAAAAACTAAACTAAAAAACCTCAAAACTTTCTTTTTATAGGAGTGTATATCAGTAAAACGACATATATTCGTCAAGGGGAACAGTCTCTTGATGGTTTCTATAGAGCCTGGCACCAAGTGGAATATTACAGGTACAACTGTAGTAAACTGAGTGAGTGAAAAATTCTCTCTCTCCAAGTATTAGTTCATTAGCTACCGGGCGGCTGTTGTTTGTGGCCTTCGCATTTATCCACAAAATGACCCTCAGTACTTTTCTCCAGTTTTGTAACAGGAACTGAACTCAAAGAACCAAGAGGTTAATACAAATTATTTAATTCCTCCTAGCTTCTAAATTGAAGAATCCCTTTACATTTTAGAACTCTTCATTGTTTTTTGCTTTTGGTGGGATTCATTTGCCTTTTCACTTAGCTGGTGCTCTTTCAGCCGTACTGTCCATCAGACGTTACTGGCCTTGAGAAATACGGAGACATGTGAACTACAGTGTATGATCATTAGGTCTTACTCTTGACCTTAATTAGTGCTTTAGGAAAAAGAAAAAAACAGTTTTAATGGAGGTATATTTATTTTTATTCAGGAATAAAACAAAGTTCGACAGTTCCCTCTAAGAAAAATAACAGACTGTTTTCACTTCTTTTTCGCTGGCCTCATGGGTTGCCAGTCATGTTTGTTTTAATGTTGTTTTGCCAGTTTTTTGGCCCATGGTATTTCTGATTTGATTTCACAGCAGTGAACAGGTTTAGGTGCCAGGAAACAAGGACATATTTTATACTGTGTGTGTGTGTGTGTGTGTGGTGTTTTTTGGTGTTCTTTTTCTTTTTACACAGGTACATAAGATTCTTCCCTGATGGCCTCGTGATGGTGTTGACAACCCCCGAGGAGCCCCAGTCCATTGTTCCTCGCTTAAGAACTAGGAATACTAGGTAGTATTTTTCTGTAGTTGTCTGTCCAGTTCACATTTTCTGTGGTTACTTGCAGGTTAATGTAATCCAGTCCTTCCTTAACTTCGTACTGGCTGATGAAAACAGCACTCCACAGGGGCCCTTAGGAAAAACACTGGTGCCTGGGCCTCTCTGCCTAGGGAGTGTGCTTCAGTAGGTCTTAGAACCCTTGCAAACTAGGTTTACTCACATCCTAGCTGATTCTTCTCAGGCAAATTGAGTAACTGCTGTTAGAACACATTACTTCCTAGATTATTTAAATACATCTAACAACTAATTAATAGACTTGGACTTAAATTGTACTTTTTAATTTTTAGAACTGATGCAATTCTTTTGGGTCATTATCGCTTATCACAAGATACAGACAATCAGACCAAAGTATTTGCTGTGATAACCAAGAAAAAAGAAGAGGTGAGTATGTGATTGGAATTAAAGGTCCTCTGTTTATTTCAGTACTCTACTTACTCAAGCATTCTTGATTAGAAAGGATAAGAAAATACTGTTTCATAATGTATACTGTTACACAAAATGTATGTTCACTTAAAACATCTCTCTGAAGAGAGCTGGAGGGTTTTCTGAAATGTGGGGGGTTTTTAAATTGGATCAGCTTGTTTTTCTCTAAGTGATTTCTTTTTCTGGTCTAGGTTTTTTACATTAGAAAATGTAAAGCCAAAATGTGCTACGAAATAACTAGTAAAATTATACCTGAATGTTTTTTAGCTATCCCGATTTTGAATCATAAGGGATTTCCTTTCTAAGTTAGCTTATATAGATAATTTTTTCTCAAGGATGTTCTTACAGAGAATTTCAATTTCTATTGGAAATAAGCTAAAGTAAGATAATTTCCTTCTTCCTGTTCTTACAAAAGGAAAAAAAATGCCAAGCAAATATTGTTGAATTATTACATACCAGAATATTTTTAACTCTAACACATTGAGGGCCTATTTTTTTTTCCACAACTTTTCTTGTATGTGTTTTTCAATCCCGGTTTTAAAAATGGGTACGAAAGGAGTCAGTTGTGACGTAGTTGGAATAAATACTTGCCCATTTTTTTTTTTTTAAGATTTTATTTATTTATTTGACAGAGAGAGATCACAAGTAGGCAGAGAGGAAGGCAGAGAGAGAGGGGGAAGCAGGCTCTCTTCTGAGCAGAGAGCCGGATGTGGTGCTCGATTCCAGGACCCTGAGATCATGACATGACCCGAAGGCAAAGGCTTAACCCACTGAGCCACCCAGGTGCCCCTTGCCCAATACTTTTAATATGGTTTTCAGATGTTTTCCTTGTATCAGATCCTCCTCTCTTCCCTGGCATCATGTGTTAGTTAGGGCAGGGTTTCATTGGAGTCCCTTCACCTTGTGGCCGCTGGTGGCTGGCTTCTCTCCCTGCCTCAGGTAGGCTCTGGGGATCTGGGGCAGCTGTCTAAGGAGCAGAGGTAGCTGCTGTGGCTGTGGCTTTGGCCATGAGTTTCCTGAGGTCAGAACTGGGGAGTTGTGAGGCCCTTGTTTAGGTCTTATCTTATAAAAGAGTATAGGAACTCCTCTGTTGAGTACCAGTTATCTCTTCAGAATGTAACAGTGAAACCGTGGATAGTGTTGGCATTCTTGTGTTGTTAGCACCAGTATTTGCAAAAGCATGATTCTAATGAACCTTGTCCACATCTGTCTCTTCATTGACTCTCTTACTGTTATTGCAGAAGGTAAGTTTCTGCTCCATGCTGCTTCTGCACCTTTCACCAGTTCATCACTTTGCCTCTTTAAAAATTCCCATATTTTCAGTAGAAGGAAATACTAGGCTTACATGGAAAAGACAGAAGTTTTCATTTCCAACTCTGCAACTGCTGTGTAATTTTGGTTAACTTGTTTGACCTCCTGGGGTCTTCATTCTTTTAGCCATTAAATAGCAGTGTACAGTCATACTTAACACTTGGGGTGGTTGTGTTGAGTAACTGAGCCGATGAAGGAGAGAAAACCTTATTTTTAGAGTGCTTACCATTTTTCAGGGCACTCATCCACCTTCTCATTTGATACCCAAGACCCCCCCTACTGTGTGCAGAGAAGATGTTACTTTTACTTTACTCTTGCATGATAGGTGCCTGTCATAGTTTTATGTATCACATAGTTTTATGTATCACTGAGTTTTATGTATCATGATAGCTCACACACTTTTTCTTTTATAGAAACCACTTGACTACAAATACAGATATTTCCGTCGCGTCCCCGTACAAGAAGCAGATCAGAGTTTTCATGTGGGGCTCCAGCTGTGTTCCAGTGGCCACCAGAGGTTCAACAAACTCCTCTGGATCCATCATTCTTGTCACGTCACGTACAGGTAGGTGAATGTAGTACAGATGCCAAAGCTGCACAATAATATCAGGCTCAGCAAACTCTCTGATTTGAAAGCCCTCAGGGTTAACGTTCTGTTATGAAACCACTTTATGTTCTGTGACGTTACATTAGAGTATTACATGGCCCCTGTAGACGCCTCCAGAGTTTGCTGTGCTCTAGGTAGAGAGCTGTCAGTGTGATAGTGGCACCACAGAGATGTCCCTGGCCAATGACCATCTTTTCTAGAGAAGTCTGTCAGGCACGCAGAAGAGTGGAGCAGGTGGTGGTGCTCTCCCCAGTGGCCGTGGGAATAGGCATGGGAATGGGTGCCACCACTTTGGAATTAGAATGGTACTGTCACCTTTACGCTGTCCATGTGTGTTATCCTCATTGACTTAAGGCACTTTTAAAACCTCAAATCTTTTTTCTTCTCCAGTGCTTCACTCTTAACCATTTTTTTTTTTAAGCTTTTATTTCCAGTTGGTTTACCCTCTGGGATTATACACTGATTTTAATAAAATTGTAGCAAGGAGGGCAAGTCTTCTAAAAAGATGTCACGTATTCCACAGCCAAATCTATTAGGTGTTTCCTATTTAAAGCTTTTTGTGTTCGGATTTACCTGTAAGGAGTAATTAAGGAACCCAACAATGTGTGTGAGAAAGTACAGAAGTAAATGAACCATCAATTTGTGTGGATAGTGAGGTTTGCTATTGTCAGGTTTGAAAGAATATTGGTGTGTGATTGATGGCTCTTGCTTCCAAAATGGAATCCAGAATTCTTGGAGACCGATTTTGAGGTCACCTTCTATTAACCTACTTCACAACCTTAGCCACAGGGTTGAAAATTTTCTGTGGCTTATTTCCATGCTTTCCCCATTCATATGAAAGGTCCTGAGAACTGAGAAAGCATTTTTCTTTTTTTTTTTCTTTCTTACCCAGCAGTCCTATATCTCCTTTTTGTTCCCCTCAGTAAACCATGCAGTGGAATATTCTGTTTTCTTCTCATAGAAAGAAATCAAACCCAGCAGAGTACCAAATAAATAGAAAGCATCATGTTTTAGGAAAAAAAAGGACATTTTTATAGGTGTCATTTGTAACTGCTAATGCTCACATTGACTTCCTTACTCTATGTATAAAGTTACTTGAATTTTCTTCCTTTTTATTTATCCCTTTGGGGGACAAAAATGAAAGGCTGTAGTAGTATTACTTACTGTCTGCTTCCCTCCCTCCCCCACTGGGATGATGCTGTTGATCATGCAAATACTAAGTCACTAAATTCTATTTTAGGATTATAATTCTTCTTAAATTACATTTTAACAAGATCCTTAAAACGTCTATAGTGTTTTACTTATTAGCATTCCTAAGGAATCTTTTCAAAGGATGTAATAAAAAATATCACTTTTTTTTAAAGATTTTATTTATTTATTTGACAGAGAGAGATCACAAGTAGGCAGAGAGGCAGGCAGAGAGAGAGGAGGGAAGCAGGCTCCCTGCTGAGCAGAGAGCCATATGCGGGGCTCGATCCCAGAACCCTGAGATCATGACCTGAGCCGAAGGCAGAGGCTTTAATCCACTGAGCCACCCAGGTGCCCCCAAAATATCACGTTTTTTTAAAAGATTTTATTTGAGAGAGGGGTAGAGAGCAGAGGTAGGCAGAGGGAGAGGGACAAGCAGAATCCCCTCTGAGCAGCTTAATTACCAAACAGTAAAAACAACATAAATCTCCAACAGAAGGGGAATTATTGGGATACCTTGGTGGCACAGTTGGTTAAGCGTCTGCCTATAGCTCAGGTCATGATCCTGGGATTGAGCCCCGCATCAGGCTCCTCATTCAGCAGGGATTCTTTTCTCTCTCTTCCTCTGCCCCTCCTCGTGCTTAGGCTCTTCAAATAAAATCTTTTTAAAAAAGGAGGGAATTATTAAGGAAATTGTGGTACAGGCAGACAGTGAAAATTTGTTATTAAATAATTATTATTAAATTATTATTAAATACCTCTCAAGAGTAATAATGTGGGAAAATGCGTATGTCAGAATGCTAAATGAAAAGCAGGATTACTGATAGTAATATGTTACTGATAGTAATTACTGATAGTAAACACAGGTACCCACCTCCTTGCTCAGGGAAGAGATAATCAAGAACAACTTTGGCTAGAGAGTCCAAGGGTCTTTGTGGTGCTGCTTTGCTTTAGCAGCAGATTTTGCAGTAATTTTGAGAATTGGTCAGAGCTTCATTTCTATGTATCCCTAACTAAGGAAATTGGGACCTCTGAAAAGGAGTGAATCTGAATCGTAAAGGTTTCCTTTTTAATTCAACAACATAAATTTAGGAGATTCGACCAATGATGATCTGTTAATTTTGCTTGTGAAAAGTTAGAAGCACAGTTAGATTATCTCCTAGCCTGGAATAAAAAATTGTTTTAATTCCAGAGGTTATACTCCTCCCATGCAGTGGCCTGGAAGATACAGACGAGGGTGTTTTCTTTCCAGGCCAATGCCAGAGTGAAGGAGAGGGAAAGAGAAAGGGCTTACATTTAGTCAGTGTATGAAGTCCATCTGTCATCCGGGGTGGAAGAAGATTGCCTCGAAGTCCGCTACTTCGGCTCATCGCTTTGATGTGTGGAGGTCTCTAGCATCTGTACAGGACCAGGTGTCGACTGGAGCCTTTTCTGTGTGATGTGTACCCAGGGCTTCAGTGTCAGTGGTCAGGAGCACCTGGAAAGGTCCTTTTCCAGTAGGGCTGGAGGGTGGTTTTCCCCTGGCACTGTTTATACAGTCACCAAACTCTAGGCTGTGATCAACAGGTTTCTTTGAATTGGGATCCAGGAAAGCTTCTTGAATCTGTGGATGACAGGCTTGAGCATAAGACATTAGAGACTTAGAGTAGCTGGTCACACGAGCATGAGACGCCAAGGGATCAGAAGGTTGTGTATTGATAGAATTCCAAGAAGCTTGTAAGGTTTTCGTTGAGGCTCATGTGATTTGGAAATATACCCCAAGTGGGAAACAACAGTTTTAAGTCTTTTTTTTTTTTTTTTTTGGTTGGTTTTTCCTATGAGGACATCAGTCTTACAGTAGGGGAAATCTCAACCCATCTAGAAGACATACATAAAAGAATAAGAAGCTAGGAGAGCCTGGGTGGCTCAGTCGGTTAAGCCACTGCTTTCAGGTCAGGTCATGATCCCAAGGTGCTGGGATTGAGTCCCTCATCGGGCTCTTTGTTTAGTGGGGAGCCTGCTTCTCTCTCTGCCTCTGCCTGCTTGTGCACTCTCTCTTCTCTCTCTCTCTCTCTCTCTGACAAATAAATAAAATCTTATTCTTTTTTTTTTTTAAGAACCTTTTGTCACCCATCCATACTAAGTGGCAGTGGAATGAGGTCCAGCTGCAAGTGTTCAAAGGATCCAGAGGGCAGACATTGGAGGCCTCTGGGAACAAAATTAGGTTATGGGGGTGGGGCATGGTGAGTGGCAGTGACCAAACAGGTCAGACATTTAATGGTGGAGTGTTTTGTATTTTCATAAAAGTCTATCAGTGTCTGTTTATAATTTGAGTCTTTGTCAGTGTGCTGTGGTGGGTGAAGGAATGCACAAATTAAAATGTAGAATTTGTCAGGGAGCCAGGAAGAACCGGGCCATCCTGGGTTTCCGTAGGTGTGTGTTCAATTTTCAGTCAGTGCTCACTCATTTCACTGTCTTCGGTTTAGAAGCAGGCTGTTGGCAAGTCTGCTGATGGGGGGCCATGTTTGTGGATGCAGGGTGGACTTTAGCCACTTGTGCCACAGAGAAGGCTTAGTATTCACTTAACAGCGAATAAGCCTCATTAGTTTAACAAGTCCTTTGGAAGTTTGTCAGAATTTTTTAAAAAGGTTTTAAAGCACTTGCCTTAAAAGTAGGATCATCGATTGTTATGAAACTGTAGTCTTATCAAAAACAGACCAAAGTTCAAGAAAACTTTGTTTTTTTTTAAACTAAATTCTAATTTTGTACCATCTTTGTTTGTATTGAAACTCATTTTTAAAAAAATATATTTTAATCTTACCCTGTCTGACCACACATTAAATTCCTTTTTAAAGATTTGTTTCCACAAACCTTTTACAACCTCTTTTCTGCATCCCGATTTTGTCTTTTTTTTTTTTTTTCTTTAACAACCAGCTTTATTTTAGGACAAACTTATTTTCTTTATCCTTAGTGAAAAAGTATATCCCTTTTTCTCATACTTTATTTTATGAAAAACATATCCTGCTTTCCTGGCATACAAAGATATTAGAATTCTTAACTCTTGAAAACCTTAATTTCTAGGGGCGCCTGGGTGGCTCAGTGGGTTAAAGCCTCTGCCTTTGGCTCAGGTCATGATCCCAGGGTCCTTGGTCTCTGCTCAGCTGGGAGCCTGCTTCCCTTCCTCTCCCTCTGCCTGCCTCTCTTATTTGTAATCTCTGTCTGTCAAATAAATAAATAAAATCTTAAAAAAAAAAAACCCTTAATTTCTAATGAAAACTAAGAAATGAGCAATTTTGAACTGTTAAGCTAGCGTTTTTTTTAAAAGCTCACTTACTTAGGAATACATTTTAAAATTTCTTGAAGCATGCGCTGTTTTGTATGTTTCAGTGTAGCATTAGCATTTTTAAATCTTTTAGATTCTCTGTAATATGAAGCCAAAAGTAGATAAACCTATGTTTATTAATGTTTTAGTACTTTATCTTATTTGGAAATGATTTAGATATTTAATGCATTTAATTTATCATTTAACCTAACTCAGTTTAAGGTTTTAGGCTATTAAAAAAAGTTTAGGAAAACTAAGTAGACATATACTGCCGAAAATCTCATTTATAAACTTTTGTCTTGCTTAGCTTTATTTGTCCTGAATTATGTTTAGATTACTACAAACACTTTGTCTAAAGTGTTAGACAAAGTCAGCCATTCTCCTAAGCTATTATTTTTTGTGTGTATACATCTTAGAGAATGTGAATTTATATGGCTAGTAAACTCAGGTAGAACAAGTTTAATGTTTAATGTTGATAACTAAAACCATGTCTTTTAATTAAACCATCAGCCGTAATCTAGCTTTTATATCATATGTTTTCCTGGATCACATGCACTTAACCATTTGGGTTAGTTTCTGACTTTATTATGATTTTCAGAATGTTCATCCAATACAGGCACTTGCCTTCAAACCCATAAATAGAGCTTTTATAAATTTGTTTTAGCAATACCAAAAAAGAAAAGCCAGCCAAAAAAAAAAAATTTGTTTTAGCAATACCATAATTGGAAAGTACCACCTAACTAACACACATGTATAAACACATGTGAACAGGTTGGCTCAGAGACCTTATTGCTGGTTTTGAAAATCTGCCCTAAAATAAAGATTTATCAAAGTCGGATGTGAGTTTTTTTTCCTGGTAGGTTGAATGTGTTGAGGTTACCTGGCTACATGGGTAAAGGTTTTCTTTATATACATCAAGTTCCCAATGACTTTGCCCATTTTGTTTTTTCTTGATAAGAATCATCTCCTTAAGTTTGTATTTTAAAGAGATGGACTAAGAAATTCTTGGAGAAGACCAGGTAGAACATTCAGCATTTAGATTTAAAAAGCACAGGAAAAAATGCAGGCTCCATCTACAAGAAATTTGGTTTCCAAAGGCCAGTAATGTACAAGCTGAGGTGAGCAGGGGACATTTTGGGATTGGTAAAGGAATAGGGGAATTTTCAGTTGCCTGGAGAGCTGCATTGCTGGTTTGTAAAGACATGTAACACAAGGACGACTGCTTTCAGTTCAGTCCAGAGAACTGGATTGTCGAACTTACATGGCATCAGAGCTCGCTGCAATTGTGCAACTGTAGTATCCTCAGTTTGCTTTTTTCCCCTCTGGGTACGTCGTTCTAACTTTACGTATTTTTGGCAGTATTGAATAGATTCTGTTGGGTAAAAAAGATGGATCAGCAAGGAGGGTACAGAGGATATCAACTTTCCCAAATCTAGAATCACTCACCATGATGGCCAAAAGACAGAACCAACAACCTGCCTATCCCAAGCAGGCAGAAAGCCAAGCCCAGTTGTGCAAAACCAGATAAACAGGATAGACAGCAGCTGTCCCTGGGAGAGAAGGGCTCACTAACCAGTGGGCCTGGATTTAGAAGGGAAGGACAGTGTAATTGTATTTTCTGTTTGACTCGGCGGGCAGAGATTTGGAACAGCAGACTCTGGTCAGAATTTTCACCTTTTGCTGGCTTCTGCCAGTTTGTCCAGGATCCCCTCGGCACGATCTGGTATCTGCTGGTCTCCCCTTGACTGTCTAAGGAATGATGTAGCAGCAGTTTATCAGAAAATCCCTCAGCTTTGTCAGCTCTGGCCGGGGCTCATATGAGGGCCCTGCTTAGAAGGCAGATAACAGGGCGTCTGTAAGGCCCTTAACTTGGCAGAATTTTGTGGATGTTTATGTAGTCTTTTAAAATTCAGATGAGAACGAGTACTCGGTCTTACAGTCTTGTTATAGATACCTACGTTTTTCTCTCTTTAATTTTTAACTTTTTTGCAATAAAACCTTTCAATGAAACTTTTTGGAATTTTGAAACCTTTTGGAGGTGTCTGCATGCCACATGAAATGGAATCCCATTCTGTTCAATTGGGAACCTGTGCTTTCAGGTCTCGTTCTTAAATGATCTTACCTAATTGGAACCTTCCACGTAAGGGCCATTGTACTTCTAGGTCATGATCTTCTGAGGGCTCCAGCAGGTTGGTAGGACGCTAGTCACAGAGTCAACCCACATCAGCCTATTTTGGGACCTGGTGGTTACCAAGCCGAGTTCCTCAGGACACAAAACAAGCTTAGGAAGATTTCGTCCTTTTTGCTAGACAGCTGAAACTTCTGGGACTGTAGTTCTTAGACATGAAATAAGCAGGTGCGCCAGAAGGTGGCACACTTGGCCCTTCAGAATTTAGGGATCCTCTGAGCTAAACGAACACCTGAAAGGGATGTGCTATGGGGCTGGGGGTGGTGCGTGTTTCGCAGAGTACCTCGTGCCTGGGAAGTTTCTGGAGATTGGTAGGTGACCTGGTGCCAGGCTAACCTGTTTCACGATCAACTTACCCCATCCCAGCAGTCTTCTTGAGCTTTTGAGCACATGTAACAGGCCTTAAATGCTCGACCCATCCCCACCAATTCTTGTGGATTTTTGGCCTCCAAGATCCCCACTAGCAATAGGCTGTACAAGCCATCCTGCCTTGTAAAGGGACACCACGTAGCTGGGGAGCCTGAGTGTCAGCAATGATGACAAAGAACCCATAACCGAGAGGAACTTACCCATGGCCCTCAGAATGGTGAGAAAGAGTGAACTCCAAAGGTTCACAGGTACCACGCCTATGTTTTCTCGTCCCCAGGTGCTGCCACCAAATCTGTTAAATGACAAAAATTCAACCAAGTAAATTTTAATTGTCTTAGTGGCTTTATTAAACAAGTCCTGAATTGGGCAGCATCCCATAAAGGGTACAGAGGGGAGCTCAGAGGAGTTGCACAAACTTGGAAGGTTTTTATAAAAGGAGGGTAGGGGCAGGAAGGATTGTTCCAGGCAGTGCTGCTTTCCCTCAGAGGGAGGAGCAGGGAGTCGTACCATGCAGGCTACCTCATCTTCCTTCGCGGGGTAGAGAGAGCCCATGTGGCAGACGCATGGGCGCCCATCAGAAGATTCCCGACTGATTTGAGACTGCATTTAGATTAGGTATTGGGGCCTGGTTTGGGAACTCGGTCTAAGTGACACAATTTTGGGCCTGCGGTTTTCTCTTATCATGCTGCTATCATTTTTAGTTTACTGAGATGAACTCAAAATAAAGAAGACTAAAGTGTAAGAAATTTCCTTGTAACTGGTAATTTTGTGCTTTCTTTCCAGATCAACTGGTGAGACTGCAGTTACTGCTTTTGAGATTGACAAGATGTACACCCCCTTGTTCTTCGCCAGAGTGAGGAGCTACACTGCTTTCTCAGAGAGGCCTCTGTAGGGCCTCACATCCAGTCCTCTGTCACTGTTGCATGAATCAAAGTATATAGAGCAAAAGAGCACCTAAGTTATAAATGTACATATATATATATGGAATTGGAACTTATTTTACATTGTTAGAGTTCTTTTAAGAAGAGTATAAATTGATTATTTTTTTTATTTAAAAGGGATAGTTGATACTTGGGGTATTTTGTTTTGAAATTAAGAAGTTGAGATTATAAGTTGTTCAGGCACATTTATGTTGTGAAAAATCTTCAGATGAGCTTTAAATCATGTCCTTTTTCAAGAGGATTTCTGAGCAGAATTCTGTCCCACAAGTCTCCTTCCGCCTGACTGTCCTGGTATTTAATTGCTTCAGGGGAGGGCTCCCCTGGGTCAGCATTTCTCTCACGCATGACATAGTGTCTTTGCATTTAAAGGCTCAAAATGTGAAAACTTGTTCTGAATTTGTTTGAGACTGTTTGACCAATAAAAATAATAAACATTTCTTTCAACAAAATGCCTTTGGATGGCCTTCCTTACATGTCAGAGTCATAAATAGCCCTGTGGTAGCCAGCAAAAGCTTAGGAACCTGCCTCTTTTCCATCCGTGGTCTCTGCAGCTGCAGACTATAGATCTGCACACTCCAGCCGAGAGCCTTTCAACAAACTCAGCTGGGCATCTCTGTTCCTCAAAGAACACAGCAGACGATCACGTCAACCCAGTCCCCGCTCTATCCAGAATTTAAACAGGGAGAGCGCCAGTCCCTGAGTGTGCTGTGTTGCCTTCCTAGTGACGATGCCACTGCTGTGTGGTCTCAGAGTTGGTGCCGGGCAGCCCTCACCCAGAGTCCGCGCTCTCCTTGGTGATTCAAACACAGCTAGGGTCAAAGACGTACACACTTAGAGAAATCAGCCGCTGCAGCCACAGCTGCTTTCAAGTTCATGTGGACATTAAAAGATGCCTCCTAAGTTCCTGCAATTCGATATGGGAAGGGTCTTTTTAAAAACTAATGCATGTTATGTTTAAGGTGAAAACCAAACATCCAGAGTGTGTTTGAAGAGACTCCTACTTCAGCTGAATTTTTGTAGTCATCTGAGAAATGGGGTTTCCCTCAAGATAGGCTTTTTGCTTTCCTCCCTGTTTCTAAGGTAAAGTGGCTCTTCATGGGACCAGTAGTTTTGATAATGCAAGTTAAAAGGACATTTGATTAGGACCTTGCCAAATACAGCTAGAAAAGAATTTCCTAAGGAGAGTAGGAATCGAAGATTTTCTTGTTTGGCCACCATGCCTGGACTAGTCAAGACCTGCTGCAGACAGCCAGTGGGTGCCAAGTTCAAAGCTTTCCTTGTGCCCGCCAAAGCAACTTTTACATCCTCAGCTTGAAGCTGAAAATAGTATTTTTTAAATTGCTTTCTGCACAGATTTTTACATTTTATTTTTAAATATTAATTTTCGAGTGCAGGGGAAAGAGTCAGAGGTCAGAGGGAGAGAGAAAATCAAGCCGACTCGGAGCTGAGTGCAGACCTTGATGGGGTGGGGGGTCTCTATCTCATGACCCTGATCACGGCCTGAGCCGAAACCAAGTCAGACGCTTAACTGACTGAACCGTGCAGGTGCCTGCCCAGCACATTCAGACTGTTAATACAAAAGCAATATACATTTATTTTGAGAATATTAGAATATACAGAAAATCAAAAAATACCCGAAGACACACCCAAAGATAAATAACCAGAAGGAATTTTTGCCGTGTAGCCTTTTTCTACTGTTCTTTGCAAATCCTGCCACAGAAGCCTTTCAACTTCAGGAATGTCCTTCCTTTGCTCTATTTGGACATTACAGAAGCCAGCAAGTAACAGGGGAAGCTGACAGAGCAGTAGGTACAGTCACACCTAAAAAATCCATGAAACATTTTCAAGAATTTGCATTTCAGCTCCTGCCTGTTCAGCTGTCCTCATGGGGACTCTGGCCTAAGCACTAACCCTGGAGTCGGCTTCTCTTGCTGCTGCATTTCCTCCACAAACCCCCTTCTCACACCTTGGTGGAGGGCAAGGTAGGAGGGCTCAGGGCTGTTGGGGGCTCTCCCTCCCCGAGACTAGACAGATACTGGTGGCAACCAGCACTAACGCTCTACCTACTTCGCCAGCACCCCGTGTGCTTCTCCCGCCCCCGCCAATTCCCCTGCCTGCCGAAAGCAACTCCTGCCATAGGGAGAGGGAGACAACTCAATCTGCCAGTGCGCCCCAGTTCCAGAGGCAGAGCCTCTTAGCTGGCTGTGCAGGGAGCAAGCCCACTGCTCGGTGCTCTGGTAACTGCACCAGCAAGATTAATCTGGTCTGACTGCCGGCTCTGCCCATCAGTGTGAGCCTCTGTGGAGCACAGGGAGAAAGCGCTGCCCTTCCTAGGGCCCACAGCGACAGCAGAAAGGCTGATTTACACACCTCACCTGACTGCCGATCCCATCCACCTACAAGCCCCAAACTGGTATCAGGCCCCTCAACGGCGCAGGGTCCAAACCCAGTGCCGTGTGCCCACAGCACGCATAGCAGGTCATTGCTGCTGACTAGGGGAAGGCAAACACAGCTCAGCCACACAGTAGAGCACATGCAGGCTCCACAGGGACACTCCTGGAGCAGCTGATTCTGGGGCCCAGGGGGCACTGCATTCCAGGATACCACAGGACACAAGGCCAGTACTTTCAAGACCAGGGACGTAGCTGACCTCTCTATTCCACAGAAACAAACACAGAGACTAAGACAAAGTGAAGACATAGAGGAATATGTCCCAAATGGAAGCATAGAAAAATCACAGCAAAAATGAAACAGAGAAGCACTATGCCTGATTTAAAAAAAAAAAAAAAAAAAAAAAAAAAATTCAAAGTAATGTAGCACCTGGGTGGCTCAGCCACTTAATCATTTGCCTTTGGTTCAGGTCATGATCTCTGGTCCTGGGCTCGAGCCCTGCTTTGGGCTTCCTGCTCAACAGGGAATCTGTTCTCTCTCTCTCTCTCTCTCTCTCCCTCCCCCTCTACCCCTCCCCACCACTCATTCTCTCTCTCTCTCTCAAAAAAAACCTAAAAAAAAAAAAAAATCAAAGTAATGGTCATAAAGATACTCACTAGACTTGAAAAAAGAATGGATAGGGGCACATGGGTGGTTCAGTTGGTTAAGCATCCGACTCTTGATCTCAGCTCAGGTCTTGATCTCAAGGTGCTGAGTTGGGCTCCATGCCAGGCCTGGAGTTTACTTAAAAAGAAAGAACTTAATGAGATAGGAAATATAAAAAAGAACAAGAGATAAGGAATTCAATAACCAAAATAGAAACTATACTAAAGGGAAAGAGCAGCAGATTAGAAGATGCAGAAGAACAGACCAGTGATCCAGAAGACAGTAAGGAAAGCAACCAAGCCAAACAGAAAAAAATAAAAAGAATAAAAAATGAGAATAGGTTAAGGGAACTCACCAACGGCATCAACCCTAATAACATTTGCATTATAGGGATCCCAGAAGAAGAAAAAAGAGAGAAAGGGGGCAGGAGATTTACTTGAAGAGGGGCTCCTGGGTGGCTCAGTTGGTTAAGCATCTGCCTTTGACTCGGGTCATGATCCTGGAGTCCTGGGATTGAGCCCTGCATCGGGCTCCCTGCTCTCCTTCTCTCTCTGCCCATCATCATCGCTTGTGCTCTATCTCTCTCTCTCAAAAAAACAAAAACAAAAACAAAAACTTCAGCAAATTTACTTGAAGAAATAACTGAAAACCTCCCTAAATGTGGGGAAGGAAACAGACATCCAGGTCTAGGAAGTGCAGAGAGCCCCTTACAGGATGAACCCAGGAGTTCCACACCAAGACACATAATAATTTAAGTGGCAAAAAGTAATGATAAAGAATTTCAAAAGCAACAGGAAAAGAAAAGAAAAAAAGATATACAAGAAAAAACCCCGTAAAGCTATCAGGTTTTTTTTTTTTTTTTTTTTTTTTTTTTTTCCTCAGCAGAAACTTTTAATGTATCATGCCAATCCCTTCTGGCCTGCAAAGTGCTGAAATGGAAAAAGGCTATAACCAAGAATACTCTATCCAGCAGGTCATCACTTAGAACAGGAGTGATAAAGAACTTCCCAGACAAACAGAAGTTAAAGGAATACATCATCACTAAAACATCCTGATAAGAAACATTAAAGGGAATTCTTTGGAAAGAAAAGGCCCTAACCAGAACAAAATTAAAAGGAAACATTTCACTGATAAAAACAAGCATATAGTAAAGGTAGCAGATAAATCACTTGAAAAGCCAGTATGGAGGTTAAAACAAAGACTAGTAAAATCAATTATTTCTACAACATTCACTCAAGGGATACACAAAATAGAAATGTAGAAAATGATATCATACACATAAAAAGAAGGGGGGGAGTAAAAATTTAATACTTTTAGAGTGTGCTTGAACTTAAGAGATCATCAACTTAATATAAAATTGCTGTACACATGAGACATTAGATATGAATGAAAAGAGAACCACAAATCAAACCATGTAATGGATACACACACACACACACAAAAGAAAAAGGAATTCAAGTATAACACTAAAAAAAGCCAACAAACTATAAGAGAGCAAGAGAAGAAGAAAGTAACAGAAAATACCTACAAAAACAACCAACACAATGAACAAAATGGCAATAAGTACATAGTTATTAATAATTTAAATGTCAAAGGACTAAATGCTCCAATCAAAATGACTGCATGGAAAAAAAAAAAAAAAGACCCATCTACATGTTGCCTGTAAGAGATTCACTTCAGACCTAAAGATACATACAGACAAGAGAAAGCATGGAAAGAGATTTGGCATGCAAGTGGAAGTGGGTCGGGGGTAGGAGTCAATGTAGCAATACTTAGATCAGACAAAGTTACTTTGAAATGGGAACTGTAACGAGAGACAAAGAAGGGCGTTACTACATAATGATAAAGAGATCAGTTCAACAAGAAGATATAACAATTGTAAATATCTATGCACCCAGCATTGGAGAACCTAAGTACATAAAAGAAATGTTAACAGACATAAAGGGAGAAACTGACAGTAATACAAAAATAGTAGGGGATTTTTAACAACCCACTTACTTCCATGGATATATCATCCAGACAGAAAATCAATAAAGAAACATGTCTTTGAAGGGCACATTAGACCAGAGGGCCTTAACAGAGATATATACAGAATATTCCATCTAAACCAAATAGAATACCAATTCTTTTCAAGTGCACATGAAACATTCTCCAGAGTAGGTCACATGTTGGGCCACAAAACATGTCTTAATAAATTCAAGAAGATTAAAATCCTATGCATCTTTTCACACAATATAATGAATCACAAGGGAAAAAAAAAAACAAGCACAAATATATGGAGGCTGAACAACATGCTACTAAACAACCAATGATCAATGAAGAAATCAAAGAGGAAATTTAAAAATAGCTGGTGAAAAATGAAAATGGAAACACAACAGTCCAAAATCTTTGGGACACAGTGAAACCAGTTCTAAGAGGAAAATTTATACTGATACAAGCCTGCCTCAAGAAACAAGAAAAACCTTAATCTAACCTCACACCTAAAGGAATAAGAAAAGGGAGAACAAACAAAACCCAAGGTTAGTAGAAGGAAAGAAGTAATAAAGTTCAGAGCAGAAACATTTGAAATAGAGACAAGCAAATAAACAAACACAAAACCAAAAGAAACAATCAATGAAACCAAGAGCCAGCTCTTTGAAAAGATAAACGAAATTGATAAACCTTTAGCCATATTCATCAAGAAGAAAAAAAAAGGGAAGAGGACACAAATAAAATCAGGAATGAAAGAGGGGAGGTAAAAACTGACAGAAATACAAAGAATTAAGAGAGGACACTGAAAAATTATATGCCAACAAATTGGACAACCTAGAAGAAATGGATGAATTCCTAGAAGCATTTAATCTTCCAAAGTGGAATCAGGAAGAAACAAAAAACCTGAACAGACTGGTTACTAGTAAAGAAACTGAATGGGTTATCAAAAATTCCCCAACAACAACAACAAAATCCAGGACCAAATGGATCCACAAATGAATTCTCCTAAACATTTAAAGGAGAGTTAACATATATTCTCCTCAAACAATTACACACACACACACACACACACACACACACACACACACACAAGAAGGAAGGAAAGTTTCCAAATACATTCTGTGAAGCCAGCATTACTCTGATACCAAAGCAAAAAACACTAAAAAAGAAGAAGAAAAAGAAGAGAACTACAAACCAATATCCCTAATGAACATAGATGCAAAAATCCTCAGCAAAATATTAGCAAACCACAATCAGCAATATATTAAAAGGGTATCTTGCATCATGAGCAAGTGGAATTTATTCTGGGCATGCAAAGATGGTTCAATGATCTCAAATCAATCATCATGCTACACCACAACAACAAAACCAAGGATGAAAATCCTAGGATCATCTCAATAGATGCAGAACAAGACTCTAACAAAATTCACTTCTGTTCATCATAAAAACTCTCGACAAAGTAAGTTTAGAGGGAACACACCTCAACATAATAAAGGCCACATATAACAAACCCACAGCTAACTTCATACTCAACAGTGAAAACTGAGAGCTTTTCCTCTAAGACCAGGAACAAGACAAGGATGTTCATTCTCACTGCTTTCATCCACGGCAATCAGACAAGAAAAAGAAATGAGGCATCCAAATTGGCAAGAAGTAGAACTGTCACTGTTTGCAGATGACACAATACTATACACAGAAAATCTAGGCTCCATCATAAAACTATTAGAATAAATGAGTTCAGTAATTCAGAGGCTAAGCCTCTGATTTTGGCTCAGGTCATGATCTCAGGGTCCTGGGATCGAGCCCCACATCGGGCTCTCCACTCAGTGGGGAGTCTGCTTCCCTCCCGCCTGCCTGCCTCTCTGCCTACTTGTGATCTCTCTCTCTCCGTCAAATGAATAAAAAAAATCTTTAAAATTAATACACAGAAATTGGTTGTGTTTTCATTCACTAGTAATGAAGTAGCAGAAGCAGAATTTATGAAAGCACTTTCATTTACAATTGTACCCCAAAGAATAAAATATCTAGGAATAAATTTAACCAAGGAAGTAAAAGACCTGTATTCTGAAAACCATAAAGCCCTGGTGAAAGAAACTGAAGATGATACAAACAACTGGAAAGACAGCCCATGCTAATGGGTTGGAAGAGTTAATATTGTCAGAATGTCCATACCAGCCAAAGCAATCTACAGATTCAATGCAATCCCAATCAAATTACCAACAGCATTTTTCATAGAACCAAAGCAAACAGTCCTAAAATTCATATGGAATCACCAAAGACCCCAAATAGCCAAAGCGATGTTGAGAAAGAAGAACAAAGCTGAAAGTTTCACAACTCCAGATTTCAAGATATACTACAAAGCTGTAGTGATCAAAACAATACTGAACCAGCACAATAGCAGACACACAGACCAGTGAAACAGAATACAGAGTCCAGGGGGAAAAAACCTATATAGTCAATGAATCTATGAGAAAAGAGGCAAGAATTTACAATGGGGGAAAAGACAGTCTTTTCAATAAATGGTGCTGGGAAAACTGGATAGCTACATGCAAAAAAATGAAACTGGACTACTTTCTCACAGCACACACAAAAATAAAGTCTAACACATTAAAGACCTTAATGTGAGAGGCGCCCGGATGGCTCAGTCAGTTAAGCATCTGCCTTTCGTTCAGGTCATGATCCTGGAGTCCTGTGATTGAGCTACATGTCAGGCTCTCTGCTCAGTGGGGAGCCTGCTTCTCCCTTTGCCTCTGCCTGCCATACTACCCTGCTTGTGTTCTCTCCCTCCCTTCTCTGTCAAATAAATAAAATCTTAAAAAAAAAAAAGACCTTTCTTCCTAGAAGAAAACAGGCAGTAATTTCTTTGACATCAGCCTTAGCAATATTATTCTAGATACATCTCCTTAAACAAGGGGACCAAAAGGAAAAATAAACTATTGAAATTACATCAAACTAAAAAGCTTATGGGGCACCTGGGTGGCTCAGTGGATTAAAGCCTCTGCCTTCAGCTCAAGTCATAATCCCGGGGTCCTGGGATCGAGTCCCACATCGGGCTCTCTGCTTCGCAGGGAGCCTGCTTCCCTTCCTCTCTCTCTGCCTGCCTCTCTTGCCTACTTGTGATCTCTGTATGTCGAATAAATAAATAAAATCTAAAAATAAATAAATAAATAAATAAAAACTAAAAGCTTTTGCACAACAAAGGAATCCATCAGCAAAACCAAAAGGCAACCCACTGAGTGGGAGAAGAGCTATGCAAATGGTATATCCAATAAGAGGTTCATATCCAAAATACATAAAGAACTTCTATAACTCAACACCAAAAAAGCAAATAATCCTATTAGACAATAGGCAGAGGACCTGAATAGACAGTTTTCCAAAGAAGACATCCAGATGGCCAACAGACATAAGAAAAGATGCTCAATGTCACTCATCATCAGAGAAATGCAAATCAAAACTACCATGGGATAGCACCTTACACCTGTCAGAATGGCTGGAATCAAAAAGATAAGAAACAACAAGTGTTGGTGAGGATGTGGAGAAAAAAGGAACACTTGTGCTCTGTTGGTGGGAATGTAAATTGGTACACCACCGTGGAAAACAGCATGGAGGTTTCTCAAAAAATTAACAATAGAAATACCATATGATCCAGTGATTTCACCCCTGAGTATTTACCCAAAGAAAACAAAAATGCTAATTAGAAAAGATACACACCTGTAGATTGCGGTATTATTTTTGACAGTCAAGATATGGAAGCAACCCATGTCTGTCAGTGGATGAATGGATAAGGAAGAAATGGTATATACCTATGATGGAATATTACTCAGCTGCAAAATGGAATGGCTTTTGTCATTTGCCACAACACAGATAAACATGAGGGTATTGTGCTAAGAGAAATAAGTCAGACAGAGAAAGAAAAATACCAAGTGATTTCACTCATATTTAGAATCTAAAAAACAATACAAATGAACAACAAAAAACCCAAACCAACTAACCAACCAAGAGACTCTTAAATTCAGAGAACAGGGGCACCTGGGTGGCTCAGTCATTAAGTGTCTGCCTTTGGCTCAGGTCATGATCCTGGGGTCCGGGATCGAGCCCTGCATTGGGCTTCCTGCTCAGTGGGGAGCCTGCTTCTCCCTCTGCTGCTCCCCCTGCTTGTGTTTTCTTTCACTCTCTCTCCCGCTGTCAAAGTGAATAAATAAAACCTTAAAAAAAAAAAAAAAGAGAACTGATGATTACCAGTGGGGAGGTGGATGGAGGGATGGGAAAAATACACATAGGGGTTAAGAGGTATAAACTTCCAGTTATAAATAATTCATGGAGATGAAAAGTACAGCACTGGGAATATAGCCAGTAACGTTATAAGGGTATCACATGGTGACAGATGGTGACCACGCTTACCACGGTGAGCACGGAGTATAGAACTGCTGAATCAGTGTTGTACTCCTGAAATGAATACATCAGTGTATATCAATTATACTTCAATAAAAAACTGGAATTCGGGCCCCTGGGTGGCTTAGTTGGTTAAGCGACTGCCTTCGGCCCAGGTCACGATCCTTGAGTTCCAGGATCGAGTCCCCTATCCGGCTCCCAGCTCCACCGGTAGTCTGCTTCTCCCTCTGACCTTCTCCCCCTCTCATGCTCTCTCTCACTCTCTCTCTCTTAAATAAAGAAAATCTTTAAAAAAATAAAATAAAATAAAAATTAAAAACTGGAATTCTGTTGCACACACTTTGTAGGTATGTTTTCTTTACATAATTGTACCACGTACATCATTTCAATATATTCTCTTTTTTCTTAAGTAGGCTCCATGTCCAGCGTGGAGCCCAATGTGTGGCTTGGACACATGACCCTGCAATCAAGACCTCAGCAGAGATCAAGGGTCGGCTACCCAGGTGCCCCTCAATATATATCTTACTGACTACATAGTCCAACTTTAATCTCTTTTTTAGACATTTCTGTTTTCTAACTTTGCTGTGGTTAAATCTTAACATACATTATCATTGATCATTTCCTTAGGATGTTTCCAAGAAGCAGAAATGCTGACTCAAAGGGTGAATGTTTTTAAACATCTTAACCATTTCTTGTTAAATAAGACATGCAGTATAAAAAAATCTGCAAAACAGGTGAGCAGAAAGAAAAAAAACATGAATTACCTGTAGGAACCTCACCCAAAAAAATCCACTATTTACCTTTTGGTGTTAATTGTTTTGGCCTCTGATATATATGTGAGATTTTTCTCACTCCTGCAGTGAAACACTTCCAGTTCTGTCTCCTTTAGCAGATGGTCTCATGCTCTGAATCGCACAACCTAGCCAGTCATTTCCCTGGTGGTGGATGCTATTGACAACAGCTCTAGGTAACTTGACTATGATGCCAATAAATATATGAACTAGGGCTCCCTGGGGCTTCTGAGGCTACAACGTCTAACTGGGATCAGCAGAAGCTGGGACAGCAGGACTGGCCTTAGTCTCACACTGGACATCCATCAGTCAGGTGACCAGTTATGAGGGCCACCTATATCCAAAAAGGGATTTCCATCTCTGGTTATATATGGTGAATGACATCTTTACATTATCTCCACTCTTCTCTGCGATCCTGCTAAAATGGCAGGATTTTAGGATCCTGCTAAAAGACAAGGAGAACAGGAGAGGCACCATCAATGGACAAGAGAGGGTAGAATTTGGGAAGTAGACAGCAGAGGGACAAGTGACATCATGGTTTTGAGCCTGGGTTCTGGGTGGAAGTGCCAGATCCATGACTCTGTGACCTTGAGCAAGTCACTTAAACTCTCCACGTCCCAAGTCACTTAAACTCTCCATGTCCCAAGAGTGGAGAGGAAGAAATGACACATTCCTTGTTAATCGCTTAGAACAATGCTTGATGGAATTGCTGCTTCATCAACAACAGCCATTGCACATACTCTCATGACTGCTGCTGTTCTGTAGAGACTTGAGACCTTGGCTGGAAGTAGGGGAGGCTGAAGAGAACAAATAACTCAACTGAACTCCAACTGGAGGCAAGGCACCACACTGAAATGGTAAGACCTGGCAAGAAGGATTACCAATTAGCCTCCAGAACTCCAACTGCCAGGCTGATACCTATCAGGCAGGAATGTGGAGACTTCCTCTCTGAGAAAATAGCCTCTCCAAATAAAGACCTCTAGATGCTGACACTGAGGTACCTCAACAAACTAGGCTTATCTCTCACTACTCAGTCAACACCCGTCCCCCACCGCTCCTCCCCTCCCCCCCAGACAGAGGTTCCAGTCAGCATTCAGTGTCTCATTCCTGAATATCAATGGGCAAGCCAGGAAGGCCAGACATGGGAGGGGAAAGTCTTTAACACAAAAGATAGAGAAGGATGAATACCCAGCTTTTTCCTCAATGTAGATGGGACTGGAGGAGATTATGCTGAGTGAAAGAAGTCAAGAAGAAAAAGTCAATTATCATATGGTTTCACTTATGTGAGGGACATAAGGAATAGCATGGAGAACATTAGGAGAAGGAAGGAAAAAATGAAGGGGGAGAAATCAGAGGGGAGACAAACCATGAGAGACTACAGATTCTGGAAACAGAGGGTTTTAAGGGTGGGGGGTAGGGGGATGGGTGAGCCCAGAGATGGGTATTATGGAGGGCACACATTGCACAGAGCACCCGGTTATATGCAAACAGTGAATCATGGAACACTGCACCAAAAACTAATGATGTACTGTATGCTGACTAACATAAAATAATTTTTAAAAATAAAGAAAAAAAAAAGGAAGGAAACTTACAGAGAAAAAGAACAAGAATTATAGAGAAACAGGAAAGGACAGATAGTAGGAGAAAAATTTAAGAACAAACCAACATTATGCATCTCTAGAGAGATGAAAGAAGAAATACAACCAGGGAAACAAGAACAAGAGATGACAAAAAGAAACCAACCACTGGAAGATAGCTCTTTGGAATACTATAAATATGAGAGCTAATTTTTTTTTTTAAATTCAGAGGAAACATAGGATGTCAAAGCTAGAATTTATCTTAGAAATCATTTACTGATCAACCATCCCAGTGCAGAGGTGAGGAAATGAGGACCTGGAATGGTGAACTGGTTTGCCAAAGGCGATAAAACTAGAGCCTCAAAAATTACAGGAGGGAACTCATACCAAGGGCTTGGCAGTAGGAAGCACTCCATAAATTTGTGTCTTGATAACGTTCATTAAGAGTTTATTATTTCTAAATGACACCTTGACAGAGCTGTTTAAACATTTTAAGAGCTTAAATGTGTTATGTATGGGGAATAAGCTTTGGTTTATAGGGAATATAAACCAATTGTGTATGTTCACAATTCATAAGCATTATTGTCCCCACTTTAAAAGTTAAAACAACCCTGGTGTTAAGAGAGCTTACTTACACGTGTGTAAGCTTACCCTAGTTACTGAGGAGTGGCTGACTCCGTGGCAGAGCCAAGGGTCCACTTCTAAAGAGGTCACATCAGAACTCCAACATTCTAGAATTCCTACTGGAGCTGAACCAATGACTTAGACCAGCATCGCCTAGTTCAAATTTAAACTACATAAATTAAATATTTTAAGTTTTCTGGAGCAATACTAACAAAAAAAAAAAAAGTAAGAGGAGATGAAATTAATTTCAATAATAGACTTTAATTCAATGGATCCAAGACAGTTATCATTTGAACATGTAATATAAAAATATTAATGTGATTTTTTTTACACTCATTCTTAATTTCTGAAATCTGCAATATAATTTACATTTACAGCACATCTCAGTTCACATGATCTGTACCTCAGATGCTGAAGAGCCCCATGAGGCAGGTGGCTACAGTGATGGACAGGCACGTCCCCAACCAGTGAGAGCAAGAGAATGATGTGGGCTAAGCTCAACCCTCACAGCTTCTTAACCAGTGTAACTGGCTACAGGGATCACTGAGCCAATCATGGAGCTAACAGGATTCCCTCTTAACCTGAGGCTCAGCCCCTCTGTAATACACTCCCCCACTCCACCAGAACGTAGCCCTGGTCTGTGTTTCCTAAATACCCCATATTACTGCTCTCCTAGCAGTTACTGATGTGGTGTTGTGGAGAAAGAATTCTTGAGACATCTTACGGTACAAGAAGGTGCCTTTATTATAGCACAGGCATAAGACCCCTGGGGGGCAATGAGTTGTACTTAGGATTGTGAGGAGCAACTGATTACATGCCACCCACCCCCCAAACTTAAAAGTATATAGATAATGTAAGTCTCTAAAGGGATTTCCACATGTGAAAGAATATTTATAGGATCCTGGAGATCTGGCTATTATTGTCAAGACAAGGTTGCTTTTAGTCTCTAGCAAAACATTAACATGAAGGCAGCCACGAGTTCCTTGAGGAATGTCATGCTCTGCAGGTCTTGTGTATTTACCAGTGGGCTGAAAACTGTGAGGTAATTTAATTTTAGCTGCATTTCTCTTGCCTTTGTTCTCCTCATCATCCTCCCCCACCCCCTGAACAATTTTGACCCTTCAATCTTTAAGGTTGCTGAGGCTGGAAGGTTTTTATCTTCTGTAACTTCTTCCTGCTGAAGAGGGGAACAGCGATGTCCCTACCTACAAGTCAACATCGGTCAGTTGGGGAATTTATACAGAGGAGTTACCAAAGGCAGAGGCAGCCGAATCCAAGGTAGACAAACCCATGCAAATCTCCTCAAGTAGAAAAGATCATCGGTCAGCTTGAAGTAACGGCAGTTGGAAGAGTCTCCCCAGGGAGACCAGGCGAGGAAACACTGGAAAAAAACAACAAAAGAAAATGGAGATTGTTATGGGAAAAAGAAGCCCAATAAAAAGACCTTTGATAGTTGATCAAGATCCTCCTCCAGTCCAGGAGTTTAGCCAATCATTAAAGGAGAGGGAGGGATCGTGTAAAGTGCCAATTTGAGTATTCATATCTTTTAGCAATCCTGTTACCTTTCTGTGATGAACTGGAATATATACACAATATTCCATTTTAATAACAGGGTTGGTATCGCTTTGTGCAGCTGTTAAATACCGAAGGCCATTTGATTTTGTAGAAGTGCTTTGAGCCTCTGTGTAACTTCAGCATTAGGTAAGAAAATACTGCTTTGTGAATCATTTAGTGCTTTTATAGTGCTTTCGGTAAGGGATTCCATATGCCAAATGACATCCTCCAGTTCCATCGAGGGAACAAAGATGGATGTTAAATGATCATACCAGTGAAATAGTGATTGTGTCTATCATTGTTTTAAATAAGATTAGCCAGGGGCGCCTGGGTGGCTCAGTGGGTTAAGCCGCTGCCTTCGGCTCAGGTCATGATCTCAGGGTCCTGGGATCGAGCCCCGCATCGGGCTCTCTGCTCAGCAGGGATCCTGCTTCCTCCTCTCTCTCTACCTGCCTCTCTGCCTGCTTGTGATCTCTCTCTGTCAAATAAATAAATAAAATCTTAAAAAAAAAATAAGATTAGCCAGAGTAGTGATGGTTTTGATAACGTGCCCATGAATCCAAGCAAAACCCAAGGTACAATGACACGTCCATCCCAGAGGAAACCAGGGCCATGGGTTAGAGCCAGGTAACCATCAGGGGCCACTTGGAGCCAGCCATCTAATTCTGGGTTGCCTTGCCCAGCCAGTAGCAAACTAATCGGTAACCTGGAGTACAATGGCTTGAGAGCATCTTCTAGCGATAGCCATCCCAAATGCTGTCCAGGTATCACATGTATGATTTCTTTGTAGTCAGCATAAAACTGCCTTTTGATTGCGTTGTCCAGAAGTTGGTGTGAACCATAAATAATCATCCCAGATTTGGTATATACCATCATAGGTATATTGAGAAGCAGGGTTTTTTAATCTAAGCACTCATTGACAGACACTAATTTGTAGGCTTGTGAATTCAGTTAAAACCTTAATAGTTTGAGGGGCGCTTGAGTGGCTCAGCGGGTTAAGCCTCTGCCTTTGGCTTAGGTCATGATCTCAGGGTCCTGGGATTGAGTCCTGCATCGGGCCCTCTGCTCAGCAGGGAGCCTGCTTTCCCCTTTCCTTCTGCCTGCCTCTCTGCCTACTTGTGATCTGTCAAATAAATAAATAAAATCTTAAAAAAAAAAAAAACAACCTTAATAGTTTGAGGGTATCAAAAAGTCTGGCTATGACCTGGAAAGTTCCAAGTCATACCGATCATGGGCCAAGAAGAAACACTTTTTTAACGTGATAGAATTATCACATTATATGCTGGTGTTAGGATTATGTATCATATCTAAAATATAAGTGTATAAGGAGTGCCAGTCAGCACCTTGTAAAGGAGAAACATACCAGGGTAACTTGAATGTACTTGACATGGGCACAATTCCACACAGCCAACAAATTGTTTGATTTTGAAGTTCAGCATAATGTTGTGCCCATTGTAGAAAGGCACTGTCTCTTAATGTTGGTGAACAAAGAACAAAAAGAAAATATACAACCTTCATAGTCGTTTGAAGAGGAGTTTCAAATCTTCTAAAGGTTCACAGGAGTAAGAAGGCATGGTAGTTTGTTCACTGGTTTCCTATGAAGGAAGTACAGGTTTTATTTTAGATCCAAGAGTCCAAGAAGAGTGTCCCCCTAATTTTCCTGCAGTAGAAGTACATAATATGACCTGACATCAACTCTTCTATATTTAAGTCTCCCACTGCGCTTGACTTCCAATCTTGGAAAGAAGCCGTGTCTCCAGGGCTGGCATGGGCTGGGCTTTCAGTTATAGTTCAGTCAGGTTTGGGGAGCATGTCATCAGCATATTTGTTAAGTAACTTAGGAATTAAACCAGCCTCAAATGAGTCATTACATAAAGTGTTATGATCTTTATCTTATCACATGTCCACTGTAAGAAATGGTTTTCCATATAATATCTCATAACCTATAGGTTCTTCTGGAGCAGTTCTCATTCTGAGAAAGCTTAGTGATAAGAGAGTAACCCAATCTTCCCGGGTCTCTAGACTTAGTAAGGTGCTGTTTTAAAGTAGGATTAGCTTTCTCTATCTTTCCAGAGGATTGTGGATATAGAAAATATTTAATTATTTTAATATTTAATAGCTCCCTGTGCTATTTGTTATTTGTGCAGTAAAAGGTCTGTTGCCACTTTGAAGGGTCCGTGGAAGGCCAGATCTAGGAATAATGTCTCACAACGAAACTCTGGTTACTTCCATGGCTCTTTCAGTTTTATACTGAAAGGCCTTGACCCAGCCAGTAAAAGTATCAACAAACACTAGTAGGAACTTAGAGCCTTTGCAAGGAGGCAGCTGTGTGAAATCAAGCTGCCAGTCCTCTCCTGGTTACGTTCCATGTCTTTGGACTGGTGTCAAAAGTGGGGGGAGGCAGGATGGACAGCTCTTTCCAGATTTACTTGTACACAAACAATACAGGATCGACAGATCTGTTTTATAGTTGTTAAATTTATGCCACCAAATATATTTTTTATTAAACGTTCTAAAGCGTTTTTTTGCCCAAATGAGTAGCCTGGTGTAAACCTGTATTTTACCTCCCATCGGTTATTTTTGGGTATGGAGATGTTCCCATCATTAACAAGGCAGTCCTGTGCATTTTAAAAAATATACTTGTTTCTGGGCCACGTGAATCTCTTGGTCTAAACAGTCTGAAGATATGGGGGCACCTGGAGGGCTCAGTCAGTTAAGTGTTCTTTATTTCACTTCAGGTTATGATCTCAGGCTCGTGAGATCCAAGCTTAAGATTCTCTCTCATCCTCACCCTCTGCCCTTCCCCCTGTCTACCACCCCCCCGCACTTAATAATTGGAGTTAAAACTGATGTAAGACTTAATATTTGTTAATTTTGTGCTGTCTGTTTGGCTGCATGGTCAGCCAAACTGTTTCCTTTAGATTCCAAGGTCCTATCCTTTTGATGTCCTTTGAGATGAATTACAGCCACCCCTGTAGGTAGATTTATGGCCTCAAGAAGGGTAATTATTTCAGGCCCTTATCTGAGGAGCTGACTTGATAGTAATCCCCTTTCTTTCCAAATTGCTCCATGGGCATGTAGCACCAGGAAAAATCATAGGAGTCAGTATAAATATTAACTTTTAGGCCTTTTGCCAATTGATGAGCAGGGGTAAGTGCTATTAATTTAGCCTTTTGGGAAGATGTATTTACTGGAAGGGCTTTGGCCTCAATGGTCTTAATTAAGCTAACTACAGCATAAGTGACTTCTCCTTCTCCCTTATCCATGAAGCTACTGCCATCGGTAAATCTACTATCCACTGCATTTTCAATAGGGGGAATCTTTTAAGTCTGGTCAGCTAAAATAATCAAAATCAATAATTTCTAAGCAGTCATGTCCTAACATAGAAGTCAGATGGTCAGGTCCAGGCATCAGGGTAGCTGGGTTTAAAGTTTGACAGGTTTTAAGTATTATTTCAGACATATCTGTAAACATAGCCTGGCATTTAGTACGTCCGCCTCTTGTCATCCATTGGTCACCTTTGGTCTCTAGGACACTGTGCACCTGATGTGGAGTCACCACTGTCAAGGACTGTCCCACAGTAAGTTCTGAAGCTGCTTCTACCAGGAGAGCTGCTGCAACCACCCTGACGCTATAGTTATCAAGGGCCCTTGAAAAACAGCTCAGCACTCTTGTTTTGTTCCCTAATTTCTGGGTAAGCAGCCCCAAAGCTTGTCCTTGTTTTTCTGCTATAGACAAAGTAAAAGGTTTTTCTAAATTTGGTAAAGCCAAAGCTGGGGCCGACAAAAGGTTAGCTTTGAATGTTTGAAAGGCTGTCTGCTGGGCTTTAGTCCAGAGTAAATGTTCCTTATCAGGGCCTTTAACTGAATCATACAATGATTCAAAGAACCCAAATCCAGCCATCCATAGGTGGCAAAATCCTGCCACAGCTGGGAAAATATGGAGTTGTTTCTTTGTAGCGGAGGGTCTGAGATAACACAGTCTTTTTCCTATCAGCGGACAGGGTATGGTGAGCCTGGGTTAATTCGTATCACAGATAGGTACACCTTTTGTTTAGATATCTGTGCTTCTTAAGAGAAACATGCTATCCCATTTACCAAGAAATAAAAAGTTATAGGGGCACCTGGGTGACTCAGTGGGTTAAAGCTTCTGCTTTCAGCTCAGGTCATGATCCCAGGGTCCTGGGATCGAGCCCCGAATTGGGCTCTCTGCTCAGCGGGGAGCCTGCTTCCCCCCCGCCCCCCACCCCCGTCTCTGCCTGCCTCTCTGCCTGCTTGTGATCTCTGTGAGGTAAATAAATAAACAAAATCCTAAAATAAATAAATAAATAAAAAGTTACACAATTACTCTCAGATATTTCTTTTGTGGGACTACAGAGTAAAATATCCACATATTGAATTATCATTCCTCAAGGGGACGATAGATCAAGGATCTATCACCAAAGTCTTTACTAAGTACAGCCCCAAATAGGTGAGGACAGTCTCTAAATCCTCATGGCAAGACTGTCCAAGTTAACTGAGCAGCCTCTGGGCTTGAACGTGAGGCCTATTCAACAGCAAGTAGTGGCTGTGTTTCTTCACTTAGAAGGCTGCAGAAGAAGGTGTCTTTTAAGTCAAGTGCTGTAAGCCAGTTAGCATCCCCAGGGACCTGGGTGAGAATAGTATAGGGATTTGGCACTATGGGATAAATAGGTACAATGGCTTCATTTATTGCCCTTGAATCTTATGCCATTCAATAGTCTCCATTTGCCTTTTAACTGGTAAACTCTGAGTATTATAAGGAGACTGACAAGGCCTTAACATACCATGTTTGAGAAACTTACCAATAAGTGATTATAACCCAGCTTTTGCCTCAGGTTTTAAGGGATATATCTATTTTTTTTATGATGTATAGAGGTTGGATCCTTTAAGGTCATTTTAACTAGTTGGTCTTTAAGAGCCTGTCCTGGGACACTGCAATCCCAGACCTATGGATTTACTTCCTTCCAAATATTAGAAGGGATAACAGGGCAAGGTTTTAATTCTCCAAGTGTTAAAGAGAAAAGCCATTCTCCTCTTTAGTAAGAGCAAACCTGCTTCCTAGTTTATGTGTTAAGTCTCTTCCAAGTGATGGAGTGAGACAAGATGGAAGGACTAGAAAAACACGAGTCTCCAACTGACTTCTATATTTACAAGTTAAAGGAATTGTCTGACATTTCATTTTAGTTTCCCCTTCTATGCCAACAATATTGTGGTTAGAAAGACAAGTAGGGCTGGGGTGGTTGGGGTTAGGCATCCTACCCTGGTTTCCACTCAGGTCATGATCTTGGGGTCACGAGATCAAACCCTGAGTTGGGTTACATGCCGAATGTAAAGCCTACCTGGGATTCTCTCTCTCCCTGTACACCTCCCCACTCCACTCACTCTCTCTAAAAAAAATAAATAAATAAATGAAAGAAACAAAGAAAGAGAGAGAGAGAAAGAAAGATAACTAGGGCCTGAGTGCAGAGTAAAAAACAGAGTAAATGGCTCCTGTACCAATAAGGATATTGATAAACTTACCTTCCACATCCAGGGTAACCTGGGGCTCAGTCATCTGGATGTCAAAGGCAGCCAGACCAGCCTCAGGGCCCCATCATGCCAGATCCTCAGGTTCCCGCTCTCAGGCGAAGAAGTGAGTTCCTGTCTTCCTCTCTCTCTGGAGATGAGGACAGTCTCTCTTCCAATGTCCTTCTTCCTTACAGACAGGACATGGCCCCGGTGGAGAGCTTTTTTTGGACATTCCTTGCTCCAATGTCCAATCTGGCCACACCCATAGCATGGGTCTTACCTGGTCCTTGGTCTGATGCCGGCTTTTTCTTTGGCCCCTGGTTAGTCTGGTGTTGTGGGGGATCCGCGAAGAGCGGCAGCCAATATTTGAACCTGTATTTTACCCTGCAGCTTAGCTCTCCGGTCCTTTCCCTGTCTTAAAACTTTCTATTATTAAAAACTCCAGTAGTGAACTTTAGTAGGTGCTGGGTGGGGGTTTGAGGACCTAAAGTCACTCTAGTCAATTTTCAGTGGATGTCAGGCTCCAACTGACTTATAAAATGCATGCATAATCTAAGTGTTCCCTCAGGTGAAATGGAGTCCAGGTTTGTATATGTAAGGATGGCTTCTAGCAGATGACCTTGAAATAGAGCTAGATTTTTATCAGCTCCTTGAGTAATTCCATGAATTTTAACAAAGCTTACAGGTTTATCAAATACTTTTTTTCATTCCTCTATTAAGTTACCATTTGGACTCATCTTTCCCCTCCTTGATAATGCCAGTGTGGTTGGGTATTTGGGATAGCAACACCTCCCACCATCTCTATCTCTAGCTCTGGCTGCTAGTTCATCAACAAATTCTTGAGCCCCTGCCCAGATAAGGTTCTTTTTTTCAGGGGTACAACAATGAGTTCAAACCTAATAGATAATTGCTGAAAACCCTCAATAAATTAAGAGTTTTCAGAATATCATCCTAATTGTTTTATCTGAGCCAAGTCTGCCATGGATAATGGGACATGGACTCTAATCACGTCCACTGTCTCCATTAGCAACCTCCCTAACAGGATAGAGTCCAGGTTTAGAAGGAGCTCCCAGAAGACAGGGAATTCTACTCCTGGTATGCCCAGCTGGAGCAGAAGGGTCTTGGGGCTTTTAAGAAGGAGGGATAGTAACAGATTCAATGTCTTCTTTGAGCTGGCTGGTGATTCCTCCCAGAACCCAAGTTCTTTGGGAGGAGGGGGCTTATTCAGACAGTTATCATCCAATATGTTGGGGGGATTCATTAGCTTGTTTAATGGCAGAAAAAATTTTGCAAGAAGCCCTGAAGTCAGGATCTTAATTTAAGGCCATAAGGCCTGGACATAGATAGGGCACTTCAATCCTCTTGCCTTGTTTTCTGCAGAAGAGATCTAACTGGTATGTAGTACTGAAGTCTGTTATCCCATTATTGGGCTATTTTTCCCCCTCAACTCCTAAGGAGTACTGAGACCATGCATTATTGCAGAAGATGATGAGTCTTTTCTTCTTTTAAATCTTGCAATCCAAATCGGTTCCAATGGGTTAAGAGATACCCCAAGGGAGGAAGACACCCCCAAGAGGAAAATTCCATTCCCATAAAAGGAGAAAAGTCCATTATCATAATCCCTCGTGGACTGCTTGATGGCATCCCATTCAGGATTATGTCAAGGGTTCCTAGTGTTCAGAGAGACCAGAGGCATCCTTCAAAAAGCTGTTAAAATACTGACTTATTTACTGGAGGGATGTCAACATCTCTTTGCTTCCCTATTGTTTTTCCCAGGACACAACAGGTGCCAGTAGGTGAACCAATAGAGCCTGCCATCTTAACCCATGGAGATGCTAACAATTTGCAGGAGGAAATACCTAATGTTACAATTTAAATTGTCAGTAGAGGACACTGAGGAAGAATAGTAAAGATGGAAATCCATCATGGTCTAAGTGACATTCCAACACATGTGGTTTTGATAGCTGACTTCCCCAGGAAATGGTCCCTGGCTGGGTTTTAATTCAGTCAGGGTACCTGTTTTAGCCAGCTCTAGGCAGAGGTCTCCTGGGCAGAAGTTGCTAAACCAGAAATGTGGAGGGGATCACATTAGACTAATGAGGAGGAAACCTCCCACGGGAGCCTAAGCATTAGTAACTCATCAAGTTTGCACTGAGGCTCGAAGTCCAAATGAAGGATGATGCAGAATCCCTGTATACAGGGGACACCAAAAATGATGTGGGCCATCAAGCACAATGCTCAAGAAAGAATTCTTTTTTTTTTTTTTTTTTAAAGATTTTATTTATTTATTTAACAGAGAGAGATCACAAGCAGGCAGAGAGGCAGGTAGAGAGAGAGGAGGAAGCAGGCTCCCTGCCGAGCAGAGAGCCCAATGCGGGGCTCGATCCCAGGACCCTGAGATCATGACCTGAGCCGAAGGCAGCAGCTTAACCCACTGAGCCACCCAGGTGCCCCTCAAGAAAGAATTCTTAAGACATTTTTCAGTGCAAAAAGATGATTATAGCACAGGCACAGGACCTGTGGACAGATAGCTGCAGTTGTGATTGTGAAGAGTGGCTGATTATATACTTTAAGTTTGGAGGGGTGGTGCACAGAGATACCGTAAGTCTCTAAAGGGATTTCCACATGTTAAAGAAGAATGACAGGATCTGGAGATCTAACTATTATTGTCAAAATAAGGTAATTTTAGTCTCTAGCAAAATATTAACACTGGGGCCCCTGGGTGGCTCAGTGGGTTAAGCGTCTGCATAGGGCTCAGGTCATGATCCCAGGGTCCCGAGATCAAGCCCTACATCCTGCTCCCCGCTCAACAGGGAGCCTGCTTCTCCCTCTGTCCCTCCCCCAACTTGTGCACACACTCACGTGCTCACTCTCTCTCAAATAAAATCTTTAAAAAAATTAACATGAAGGCAGTCATGAGTCCTTGAGGAATGTCATGCTCTGTAACCCTCAGGTATTTATCAGTGGGCTAAAAACTATAAGGAAATTTAATTTTAGCTGCATTTTTCTTGCCTTTGTTCTCCTCATCTGTTATCACAGACAATTTTAAAGTTTTTACACATCGATTTCCCTCAATTAAAGTCTGGGTTCCTTGAGGTCTAGGAATATTCCTTTTAAATTCCTGATTCCGAAGCACCTCTGTGCTGTGTACATTAAATGATCCCTAAGTTCTGATCCAAGATGGTAATGCAGGAACAACCTGAACCCACCCCCTCCAGGGATGCACCAAATCTACATCTTTTCATAAAGCAATTCCTCCTGAGGAGGAAGTGATGGCTGACTGAACAACTTCTGCACAAAGAAAAGACCACACTGAGAATAGCATGGGAGATGAAAACACACTTGTGAAGGGAACAACTATCCCTCACACTGCAAAGGTCAGCGAGGAGGGAGGTGCTGAGAGATGGTAAGTGGATCTGCTTCCCTTATCACACACACACACAAAAGCTGTGTTTTTTTTTTTTTTTTAAAGATTTTATTTATTTATTTGACAGAGAGAGATCACAAGTAGACGGAGAGGCAGGCAGAGAGAGAGAGAGAGGGAAGCAGGCACCCCGCTGAGCAGAGAGCCCGATGCGGGACTCGATCCCAGGACCCTGAGATCATGACCCGAGCCGAAGGCAGCGGCTTAATCCACTGAGCCACCCAGGCGCCCCTGTTTTTTTTTTTTTTTTTTTTTAAAGATTTTATTTATTTATTTGATACAGAGAGAGAGCACAAGCACGGGGAGCAGCAGGCAGAGGGAGAGGGAGAAGCAGGCTCCCCACTGAGCAGGAAGCCCCATGTGGGACTCAATCCCAGAACCCCAGGATCATGACCTGAGCCAAAGGTAGATGCTTAACCCACTGAGCCACCCAGGTACCCCCCACCCCGCCACCAAAAAGCTGTGTTTTATTTTATTTTATTTTATTTATTTATTATTTTTTTTAAAGCTGTGTTTTAAAAGGAGAACTAGAATATAAAGGAACCAGTCCCGGAACTCTCTCCAGGTCTGAGAGGCACATGAGTGCCGTGGTTTATGCTCCCCCTCACCCTGATAGTGCACATGGGAACAGAGTCCAAGCAGCATAACCGGCTGGCTGCCTCAGCGAGCCCTGGGCCTTCACCCACACCAGCCCCGAATGCCCTGGGGCACAGAAAAAAACAAAACAAAACACAGCGTTTAAAAGAGCAACTGGAAAGCGCCTGGGTGGCTCAGTGGGTTAAATCTCTGCCTTTGGCTCAGGTCATGATCTCAGGGTCCTGGGATCGAGTCCGGCATCGGGCTCTCTGCTCAGTGGGGAGCCTGCTTCCCTTCCTCTCTCTCTGCCTGCCTCTCTGCCTACTTGTGATCTCTGTCAAATAAATAAATAAAATCTTTTTTAAAAAAGTAAAAGAGCAACTAGAGGCACCTGGGTGGTTCAGTTGGTGAAGCCCTGTCCCTCTGCCCCTCCCCCTGCTCGTGCTCCCTATCTCTCGCTCAAATAAAGAAATAAAATCTTTTAAAAAATGAAAATGAAACAAAATAGAAGAGCAACTAAAATATAAAAGAGCCAGTCATAAAACTCCACCAAATGGTGGGGGAACTCTCTCCGGACCAGAAGGGCTGGTGAGCACCATGATTTACATTCCCACTCCACAATGGACAGGAACAAGGCCTGGGTGCCACCACTGGCTTACTGCCTCAGTGAGCCTTTGGGCCCTAAATGACCCCAGCCCCAGCTGCCCCACCAAGGCAGCCCCAGAACTCCCTGGTCCAGGCTCACTGCAGCTCTAGCTATCATACCAAGGTGCAACGCACCCCAGAACACTCCAGGCCCACACCACTTTGGCTCCAGACAGCTTGCCAAGGCATCTATGGCACAGAGCAATCCAGGACCTTCTGGCTCATGCCTGCCTTGGCTCTAGCTGCCCCACCAAACTTCCCCCTATGCAGAGCACCCCAGGAAGGCCTGGCCAGTGCCTCCCTCAGTTCTAGCTGCCCCACCAAGGCTCTCCCTGTATAGACAACCCGAGGACACCTGGACTACTCTCTACCAGGATGTCTGTCCTCAGGGCTAGAGGACCTCAGGACAACCTGGCCCATGCTGGCCTTGACTCTAATCACCCCACCAGGGCACCCCACACACTAAGAACCCTGGAATACCTCAGCTTACACCCACTTAACTATAGCTGTCCTGCTAGAAGATAAAGAAGGACACAATAACAGAGGAGAAGACATAACAACTCTAAGTATTTATGCACTCAACTTGGGAGCACCCAAGCACACATAAAACAGTAATAACATAAAGGAATGAGTCAACAATAATACAATAACAGAAGACTAACACCCCACTTACCTCAATGAACAGATCGTCTAAAGAGAAAATCGACAAAGAAACAATGGCTTTGAATGACACCCTAGATTAGACAGATTTAACAGCTATAGTCAGGACATTCCATCCTAAAGCAGAATGCACATTCTTTACAAGTGCACATGGAACATTCTCCAGAACAGATTACATATTAGCCCACAAAACAAGCCTCAACAAATTCCAGAAGATCAAAGTCATCCCGTGCATCTTTCCTAACCACAAGGCTATGAAACTAGAAGTCAAGCACAAGAAAAAAATCTGCAAAGACCACAAAGAGATGGAGGTTAAATAACATGCTACTTACTAAACAATGAATGAGTCAACCAGGAAATAAAAGAAGTAAAGTTCCTGGAAATAAGTGTGAAAATACAATGGTCCAAAACCTTTGCAATGCAGCAAAAATGGTTCTAAGAGCGAGGTTATAACAATACAAGCCTACACTCAAGAAGCAAGAAAAATCTCAAATAAACAACCTAACCTTATATCTAAAGGAGCTAGACAAAGAACAAACAAAACCATCAGGAGGAAGGAAATAATAAAGATTAGAGCAGAAATAAATGATATAGAAATGAAAAAAACTCAACAGGACAGATGAAACCAGGAGCCAGTTCTTTGGAAAAATATCAATAAGACTGATAAACCTCTAGCCAAATTTATCAAGAAAAAAGGAGAAAGGACTCAAATATATAAAATCACAAATGAGAGAAGAGAAATAACAAAACCAACACACAGAAAAACAAGCAATTATAAGAAAATATTATGAAAAAGTAAATGCCAACAAATTGGACAACCTAGACAAAAATAGATAAATTCCTAGAAACATATAAATTACCAGAACTGAAACAGGAAGAAACAGAACATTTGAACAGACTGACAATTAGGAAAGAAATTGAATCAGTAACCAAAAAATTCCCAACATCAACAACACAAGAAAAAACAGGTATTGACAAGATATGGAGAAAAACCAACACTTGTGCACTGTTAGTGGGAATGCAAATTGGTACAGCCACTCTGGAAAAGAGTATGGAGTTTCCTCAAAAAGTTAAAAATAGAACCATGATCTAGCAATTACATAACCAGGTATTTACACAAAGAATACAAAAATACAGTAACCTGGGTGGCTCAGTTGTTAGGTGTCTGCCTTCAGCTCAGGGTCCTGGGATCAAGCCCGCATTGGGATCTCTGCTCTGCAGGAAGCCTGCTTCTCCCTCTCTCTCTGCTGTGTTCCCTCTCTCACTGTGTCTCTGTCAAATAAATAAATAAAATCTTAAAAAAAAAATACAAAAATACTAATTCAAAGGGATATATATGCACCTTAGTGTGTACAGCAGTGTTATCTACGATTGCCAAATTATGGAAACATAATGTCTATGGACATTAGTCCATAGACTAATGAATGGATAAAGAAGATCTGACATGCATACACACACACACAAATATTACTTAGCTATAAGAAAGAATAAAATCTTGACATCTGGAACAAAATGGATGGAGTAGAGAGTATACTAGCTAAGCAAAATAAGTCAGAGAAAGACAAATTCTGTATGATTTCACTCACATGTGGAATTTGACAGAGCAAACAAGCAAAGGGAGAAAAAGAGAGACAAACCAGTAAACAGACCTTAACTACAGAAAACAAATTGATGGTTACCAAAGGGAGGTAAGTGGGTTAAATAGGTGACAGGGATTAAAAAGTACACTTGTGATGAGCACTGGGTGATATATGGAATTGTTGAATCACTATACTGTGTACATGAAACTAATAGAACACTGTATGTTAACTAATGGGAATTAATATAAAAACTTTTTAAAAATTAAAAAAAGTTTCCCAAACAAATATACAGACAGTAGTTTATTACCACTAAACCAGCCTTATAAGAAATGTGAAAGAAAGGGTGCCTGGGTGGGGGTTAAAGCCTCTGCCTTTGGCTCAGGTCATGATCCCAGGGTCCTCGGATCAAGCCCCACATTGGGCTCTCTGCTCAGCAGGGAGCCTGCTCCCTCCTCTCTCTCTGCCTGCTTGTGATCTGTCTGTCAAATAAATAAATAAAATCTTAAAAAAAAAAAAAAGAAATGTGAAAGAAGGGGCGCCTGGGTGGCTCAGTGGATTAAAGCCTCTGCTTTTGGCTCAGGTTATGATACCAGGGTCCTAGGATCGAGCCCCACATTGGGCTCTCTGCTCGGTGGGGAGCCTGCTTCCTCCTCTCTCTCTGCCTGCTTCTCTGCCTACTTGTGATCTCTGTCAAATAAATATATAAAATCTTAAAAAAAAAAAAAAAAAGAAAAGTGAAAGAAACGTCCATTAAGACCTAAGAGGGGGACCTGGGTGGCTTAGTCAGTTAAGCAGCTGCCTTCCGTTCAGGTCATGATCCCAGGGTCCTGAGATCAAGCCCTGGTTGGGCTCCCTGTTCAACAGGAAGACTGCTTCTCTCTCTCCCTCTGCCTGCCCTCTGCCTACTTGTGCTTTCTCTCTCTCTCTCTCTCTCTGTCAAATAAATAAATAAATAAATAACTTCAAAAAAGGTCAGAAAAATATGAACAAGAAGATGTAAAATATGATAGCATAGACATAAAATTTGGAGAGGAGAGTGAAAAAGGGAAGAAAAGGGGAAAAAGTTTTCTTTCCTAATTAAAAAAATTTTTTGAATATGTTTGAACTTAAATAACCAACAAATTAATATGAACAGTTATTTACTTAGGATGGTATATATGAACCTCATGGTAACCACACACCCAAAACCTATGGTGGATACACAAAAAATAAAGACAAAGCCAAACAAAACACTACAAATAATCACAAAGAGAGCAAGAGAAGATATACAAAAACAACCAGAAAACAAATTTTTAAAATGGCAATTACCACATATCTATCAATAATTACTTTAAATGTAAATGGCATAAATGCTACAATGAAAAGAGAGAGTGGTGGAATGAACAAAAAAAGCCAATATCCATCTAATATGATGCCTATGAAAGACTTGTATCAGACCTAAAGACCCATATGGACCGAAAGGACAAGGATGGAGAAACATTCACCATACAAATGGAAGTGACAAAAAAGCCATAGCAATATTTACATCACACATAATAGACTTAAATATAAAAACTATAATAAGAGACAAAGGAGGATATTACATAAAGGAATCAATCCAACAAGAAGATATAACAGTTGTAAATATCTACTCGTCCAACACTGGGACACCTAAATACATGAAGCAAATATTAATGGACATTAAGAAAAAGTGACAGTAAGACGATAATAGTAGGGGACTTTAACACTCTACTTACATCAGTGGATCATCCCGGCAGCAAATTAATAAGGAAAGAGTGTCTCTGAATGGCACATTGGACCAGATGAACAGATACATACAGAACATTCTATCCAAAACCAACAGAATACACATTCTTTTCAAGTACACATGGAATATTCTCTAGAATAGATCACATAGTAGGCCATAAAATAAGCCTCAGCAAATTTAGAAGATTGAACTCATATGCATCTTTTCTAACCACAATAGTATGAAACTAGAAATCAATCACAAGAAAAAAAAAACTGGAAAAAACCACAAGCACAAGGAGACTAGACAACATGACACTAAAATTCCAAGGAGTCAGTGAAGCAATCAAAGAAATTTAAAAAAGATACATGGTGACAAATGAAAATGAAAATGTATAGTCCAAAACCTCTGGGACACAAAGAAAGCAGTTCTGAGAGAGAAGTATACAGTAATACTGGACTATCTCAAGGAACAAGATAAATCTTAAACAATCTAACCATATGCCTAAAGGTCCTAGGAAAAGAAGAATAAACAAACATCAAGGTAAGTAGAATAAAGGAAATAATAAAGATTAGAGCTTAATAAATGATGTACATACTAAAAAAACAATAGAAAAGACAAAATTGACCAAACTTAGCCAGACCAAACAAAAAAGAGAACAGACCCAAAATGAAACAAGATGAGATTGGGAGGAAGACAAACCAGAAGAGACTCTTAATCTCACAAAACAAACTAAGGGTTGCTGGGGCAGTGGTAGGATAGGTTGGGTTATGGACATTGGGGACGTTATGTGCTATGGTGAGTGCTGTGAAGTTTGTAAGCCTGATGATTCACAGACCTGTACCCCTGGGGCAAATAAACATTATATGTTAATAAAAATAATTTTTTAAAGAAGAGAACAGACCCAAATAAAATCAGAAATGAGAGAAGTAACAATTGACTCCAGAAAGATACAAAGGATTATGAGAATATTATGAAAAATTATATGCCAACAAACTGGACAACCTAGAAAAAATGAATTAACTCCTAGAAACATACAATCTTCCAAAACTAAACCAAGAATAAAAAATCTGAGTAGACCAACTGCAAGTAACAAAACTGAATCAGTAATCAAAAAACTACCAAAAGGGACACCTTCGGGGGCTCAGTTGTTGAGTGTCTGCCTTCAGCTTGGGTCATGATCCAGTGTCCTGTGATCAAGCCCCACATCCAGTTCCCTACTGAGCGGGAAGCCTGCTTCTCCCTCTGCCCTTCCCCTGCTTGTGTTCTCTCTCTCTGTCTCTTCCTGTCGAATAAATAAATAAAATCTTAAAAAAAGAAGAAGAAACTACAAAAAAATAAAGTCCAGGAATTGGTAGAATTCACTTGTGAATCCATCTGATAGTTATAGAAGAGTTAATACCTATTCTTCTCAAACTATTCAGAGGGGAAAAAATAAAAGAGGAAGGAAAGCTCCCAAATACCTTCTACAAGGACATTATTACCCTGATACCAAAACCAGACAAAGACACCAACACAAAAAGCGCCCCCCCACTCATACTACAGACCAATATCTCTGATGGACATAGATACAAAAATCCTCAACGAAATATTAGGAAGGGGTACCTGGGTGGCTCAGTCAGTTAAGCGGCTGCCTTTGGCTCAGGTTCTGATCCCAGCTAGGGTACTGGGATTGAGCCCCACATCAGGTTCCCTGCTCCACAGGAAGCCTGCTTCTCCCTCTCCCACTCCCCCTGTTTGTGTTCCTTCTCTCGCTGTGTCTCTGTCAAATAAATAAATAAAATCTTTAAAAATTAGGAAACCACATACAGCAATACATTAAAAAGATGATTCACCATGATCAGATGGGATTTATTCCTAGAATGCAAGGATGGTATAAAATTTGCAAATCAATCAATGACATATACTAGATTAACAAAATCAAGAATAAAAACCAGGGCGCCTGGGTGGCTCAGTGGGTTGAGCCGCTGCCTTCGGCTCGGGTCATGGTCTCAGGGTCCTGGGATCGAGGCCCGCATCGGGTTCTCTGCTCGGCAGGGAGCCTGCTTCCCTCTCTCTCTCTCTCTGCCTGCCTCTCCATCTACTTGTGATCTCTCTCTGTCAAATAAATAAATAAAATCTTAAAAAAAAAAAGAATAAAAACCATATGCTCATCTCAATAGATGCAGAAAAAGTATTTGACAAAATTCAAAATCCATTCACAAAAAAAATTTCTCAAATAAATGAGGTCTGAGGGAACATATCTCAACCTAATAAAGGCCATACATGAAATACCCACAGCTAACATCATCCTCAATGGAGGAAAACTGAGGGCTTTCTCTCTAAGTTCAGGAACAAGACAAGTATGCCCACTCTCACCATTTTATTCAACATAGTACTAGAAGTCCTAGCCACAGCAATCAGATAAGAAAAAGAAATAAGAGACATCCATGTTGGTAAGCTGTCACTACTCAGATGACAGGATACTATACATAGAAAATCCTAAAGATTCCAGCAAACAAGACAAAACAAAACAAAACTACTAGAAGTAATTAAAAAACCTTAATAAAGTGGCAAGATACAAAACTAATGCAGAGAAATCAGTAGCATTTCTATACATTAACAAAATCACAGAGAGAAATTTAAAAACACCATCATTTAAAATTGTACCAGAAAGAATAAAATACCTAGGAATAAACTTACCCAAAGAGGTGAAAGATCTGTACTCTGAAAACTGTAAAACACTAATGAAAAAAAAATTGAAGACTACATAAACAAATGGAAATATATTCTATGCTCATGGATTGGAAAAATTAATACTGCCAAAGTGTTTACATTACCCAAAGCAATCTACAGATCCAAGGCAATCTCTATCAAAATACCAACACTTCTTGCAAAACTAGAATAAATATTCTGAAGACTGGTATGGAACCATAGAAGATTTTGTATAGCCAAAGCACTCCTGAGAAAGAAGGACAAAGCTGGAGGTAGCACAACTCCAGATTTCAAGATATACTACAAAGCTGCAGTAACCAAAACAATATGATATGGCACAAAAATAAGACACAAAGATCAACAGAACAGGACAGAGTCCCAGAAATAAACCTACAGATATATGGTCAATTAATCTATGACACAAAAGGCAAGAATATATAATGGGGAAAAAAGTCTTTTCAATAAATAGTGCTTGGACAACTGGACAGCTATATGTAAAAAAAAGAAGCTAGACAACTTTCACACTGTATACAAAAATAAACTCAAAATGGATTAGAGACCTAAAACAGAAATACCGTATGATCCAATAATTCCACTATTGGGCTTACCCAGGGAAAATGAAACCACTTACTCAAAAGATATACGCAACCTATGTTTATTGCAATATTATTTACAATAGGCAAGACATGAAAGCAACTTGGGGCACCTGGGTGGTTCAGCCAGTTAAGAGTCTGCCTTTGGCTTAGGTCATGATCCTGGAGTTCTGGGATTAAGCGCCACAGTGGGATCCCTGCTCAGCAGGGAGTCTGCTTCTCCCTGTCCCTCTGCCCCTCCCCCTGCTCCTTCTCTCTCGCTCTCTCATACTCTCAAATAAATAAGTAAAATCTTTAAAAGAAAAAAAAAGACATGGAAGCAACCTAAGTATCCACCAAAAGATGAATAGAAAGGAAAATGTGGTATATATACACAAAGGAATATTACAAAGCCATAAAAAGGATGAGATTGTGTCATTTGAGTCAACATGGGCGGTCCTAGAGGCTATTATGCTAAGTGAAATAAGTCAGACTGAGAAAGACCAAGACCAAGATTGCACCCATATGTGGAATCTAAAAAACAATATCTACAAAAAGCTAAATCAGAATTATAAATACATGGGTGCCTGGGTGGCTGAGTCAGTTAGATGTCTGCTTTCAGAGTAGGTCATGATTCTGGGGTCCTGGGATGGAGCCCCACACTGGGCTCCCTGCTCAGTGGGGAGCTTGCTTCTCCCTCTCCCCACCCCCTGCTTGTGCTCTCTCTCGTGTCTCTCTCAAATAAATAAATAATCTTTTAAAAAGAAAAGAACCATAAATACAGAAAGCAAACAGTTGATAGCCAGGACAGGAGAGAGGTGGGGGATGGGCAAAATGGGTGAAGGGAAGAGGGAGATTCAGACCTTGAGTTATGGAATGAGTAAGTCGCAGGAATAAAAAGCAGAGCATAAGGAATATAGTCAATTATAATAGTGATGTAATGGAAGAGACTGTAGCTATAATTGCAGTGAACATAGCGTATCATAAACTTGTGAAATCACTAAGTTGTACACCTGAACTAATGTAACATTTGTTTCAACCAAAAAAAAAAAAAATCAAATTAAAAAAGCTGATGTACCAATACTAAGATCAAACAAAATGACTTTAAGACAAAGACAGTAGCAAGAGACAAAGAAGGACACTGCATTATGATAAAGGAATTAATCTGACAAAAGAATACAGATTATTATGTACCCAGCATTGGAGCACCTAAATACATAAAGCAAATACTAGCAGCCATAAAGAGAGAAACTGACAGTAATACAATAATAGGGGACTTTAATGCTCCACTTACTTCAATGGATAGATCGTCCAGGCAGAAAATCAACAAGGAAACAGTGTCTTTGAATGGACACAGTAGACCAGAGGGACTTAACAGATATATACACAACACTCCATCAAAAGTCAATAGAATACACATTCTTTGTAAGTATTCATGGAACACTCACTGGGAGGTCATATGTTAGGCTACAAAACAAGTCTCAATAAATTTAAGAAGACTGAAATCATATCATGCATCTTTTTCTAACCACAGCTGTATGAATCAAAAGAAATCATTCACAAGAAAAGAAAGCACAAACATGTGGAGCCCAAAAAGCATGCTACTAAACAGCCAATGGGCAATAAAGAAATCAAAGAAGAAATTTTAAAATACCCAATGAAAAGTGAAAATGAAAACATAATGGTCCAAAATCTTTGGGACCAGTGAAAGCAGTACTAAGAGGAAAATTTATAGCAATACAAGCCTATCTCAAGAAACAAGAAAATCTCAAATAAACAATTTAACCTTATACCTAAAGGACTAGGAAAGGGAGTACAAACAAAGCCAAGGTTAGTAGAAGGAAGGAAATAATAAAGATCAGAGCAGAAATAAAGACTAAAAACAAACAAAGAAACAAACCTGAAAACATAGAAAAGATCAATGAAACCAAGAACTGGTTCTTTGAAAATAAACTAAATTGATAATCCTTTAGCCAGACTCAAGAGGGAAAAAAAGGGAGGATGACACAAAATCTGAAATGAAACAGGGAAGGTAGAGCAACACCACAGAAATTCAAGGGATTACAGAGACTACTCTGAAAAATAATATGCCAATAAATTGAACAACTAGGAGAAATGGATAAATTCCTAGAAACATAATCTTCTATAATTCTAAATCAGGAAGAAATAAAAATTCAGAACAGACTGATTCCTAGAAATGAGATTGAATTGGTTACCAAAAGCTCCCAACAAACAAAAATCTGGGACCAGATGTATCCATAGGTGAATTTTACCAAACATTTAAAGGAGAGTGAATACCTATTCTCTTCAAACTATTGTGAGGGAGGATGGAAGAAAAACAGAAGGAAAGCTTCTAAATGGATTCTACGAGGCCAACATTACCCTGACACCAAATCCAGACTAAGAAACTAAAAAAGAGTGAAAATCTTAGGCCAATATCGCTGATGTATATAGATGCAAAAATCCTCAGCAAGATATTAGCAAACCACATTCAACAATACATTAAAAATATCTTTCACAAGGATCAATTGGGATGTATTCTGGGCATGCAAAAATATTCACAAAATCAATCATATGCTACACCACAGCAACAAAACCAAGGATGAAAATCCTAGGATCATCTCAATAGATGCAGAACAAGACTCTAACAAAATTCACTTCTGTTCATCATAAAAACTCTCGACCAAGTTTAGAGGGAACACACCTCAACATAATAAAGGCCACATGTAACAAACCCACAGCTAACATCATATTCAACAGTGAAAACTGAGAGCTTTTCCTCTAAGACCAGGAACAAGACAAGGATTTTCACTCTCACTACTTTCACCATGGCAATCAGACAAGAAAAAGAAATGAGGCATCCAAATTGGCAAGGAAGAAGTAGAACTGTCACTATTTGCAGATGACACAATACTATACACAGAAAAAACTATCAGAATGAATGAATTCAGTAACTTGCAGGATATAGAATACACAGAAATTGGTTGTGTTTTCATACACTAATAATGAAGTAGCAGAATTTATGAAAACACTTTCATTTACAATTGTACCCCAAAGAATAAAATATCTAGGAATAAATTTAACCAAGGAGGTAAAAGACCTGTATTATGAAAACCATAAAGCCCTGGTTGAAAGAAACTGAAGATACAAACAACTGGAAAGACAGCCATGCTAATGGAGTGGAAGAGTTAATATTGTCAGAGTGTCTGTAGCAGCCAAAGCAATCTACAGATTCAATGCAATCCCAATCAAAATACCAACAGCATTTTCACAGAACCAAAGCAAACAGTCCTAAAATTCATATGGAATCACCAAAGATCCCAAATAGCAAAGTGATCTTGAGAAAGAAGAACAAAGCTGAAAGTTTCACAATCTAGATTTTAAGATATACTACAAAGCTGTAGTGATCAAAACAATACTGAGCTAGCACAAAAGGAGACACACAAACCAGTGAAACAGAACACAGAGCCAGAAAAAGAAATATTTTAATGGTCAATGACTCTACAAGAAAGGAGGCAAGAATATACAATGGGGGAAAAGACAGTCTTTTCAATAAATGGTGCTGGGAAAACTGGATAGCTACATGCAAAAGAACAAACCTGGACCACTTTCTCATAGCACACACAAAAATAAACTCAAAACTCATTAAAAACCCAATGTGAGACATGAAACCATAAATATCCTAGAGAAAATAGGCAGTAATTTCTTTGATATTAGCCTTAGCAGTATTTTTCTAGATCGTCTCCTCAGACAAGGGGACCAAAAGTAAAATTAAACTATTGAAATTGCATTAAACTAAAAAGCTTTTGCCCAGCAAAGGAATCCATCAATAAAACCAAAAGGCAGCCCACTGAGTGGGACAAGAGCTATGCAATGGTATATCCAATAAGAGGTCACATCCAAATATATAAAAAACTTCTACAACTCAGTACCCAAAAAACCAAATCATCCAATAGACAACGAGCAGAGGACCTAAACAGACATTTCTCTAAAGAAGACATACACAATGGCTAACAGACTAAGAAAAACATGCTCAACATCACTCATCAGGGAAAAGCAATCAAAACTACCACGGGATATCACCTTACCCATTCAGAATGGCTAGACTCAAAAGGACAAGAAATAACAAGTGCTGATGAGAATATGGAGAAAAAGGAACACTTGTGTACTTTTTGTGGGAATGTAATTGGTGCTGCCACTGTGGAAAACAGTATGGAGTTTTATCAAAAAATTAAAGCTCGAAATGTAAGATTACACCACTGGGCATTTACCCAAAGAAAACAAAACACAAATTCAAAAGATACATGCACCTCTGTGTTTACTGTAGCATTATCTACAGTAGCCAAGATATGGAAGCAACCAAGTGTCTGTTGATTTATGAATGCATAAAGAAATGGTGTGTATAACACACAGTGGAATATTACTCAGCCATGAAAAAGAATGGGCTCTTGCCACAACATGATGAATGGAAGGTTATTAAGCTAAGTGAAACAAGTCAAACAGAGAAAAACAAACACCCTATGATTCCACTTATATGTGGAATCTAAAAAAAACCCAAATATATAAACAAACAAAAGGCAGAAAAAAACCCTAAAAATTCCAGAACAATAGACGGATGGTTGCCAGAGAAGTGGTAGGGGGATGTGCAAAGAGGGTGAAGGCAGTGTGACGTATAGGTTTCCAGCTACGGAATGTCATGGGCATAAAATGTACAGTATGGGAAAGACACACAGTGGTATTCTAATAATATTGTATGGTGACAGATGGCAACTATTCTTGTGGTGAGCACAGCATAACACACAGACTTGCAAAAATCACCTATGTTGCACACCGGAAACTAGTGTGAAATTGTATGCCACACTATACTTCAATTAAAATAGTAACAATAATCCCTAGTAAGCACTGGGCACATTCTATGGGCTTTTTTTTGCTTATTGAAACAAACAAACAAAAAAAATGAAAGTATATCTTTGCCACTAGGTGACACTCTAGCCCCACCATTATTTTGCTTTTGTTTGTAGTTAAGTCTGTGGGGAGCCATTTCTCATATTCACAAGAAAACAGAGCACTCCCAAATCCTGCAGATTGGCCTTCAAGCTGCAAATGACAGGCTCTAGGAATGAAGGTGTGCATCCAAACATGAAATGCCATCTTGATGTCAGAGCTCTGGACTCCTGCCATGTGGAAGTACCCAGTATTGTCAGCCAAAGGAATCCCAGTTGTCTTGGCCCATTTTTATCTGGCAGTTTATCTTGGCTGTTTGAGGAAACAGAATATCCTGTTTTGGAAGAATAGGAGAGGGATCTTGGATGAGGCATCTGGGGAAGCGGTGAGGGGAAGAAAGATAGGAAGGGGTAGAAGAGAGGCCAAAGCTGTCCCCATTTCACAGGCAAATAGCTCAGTTTGGGACTACTTTGTATCTGGAGGCTCCCAGCCCCGCCTCCCATAGTCCGTACTGCGGGTCGCAAGATTTAGCGCATCGCTATTAAATCCACTCAAGGCTCCCTGATCTCTACCTTGTTCTTGTGACTGCAGTAGCCATTTGGCTGTGGAACTGAGATTCACAAAGCACGCGGAACCGTTCAAAGAATGGCGACTGACGCCAGACACTGTGTGCGTGGGCGCGCATGTGCGTGCACACGCATGCGCACGCACGCACGTGCGGCCATGCACGCCCAGCCGACTGAAGGTGGATGGGTGGAAATGTCCTCAGTGGCCTCCTCTTCTCTCTCACAAAATGGATGTCTGTGCAGACTAACCTTTCCTCAAACACGGGAAAACCCATCCATTTTATTGCGTGGAGGCCAGAGGAGCAGTAAGTTGACACCTGCTGCATAGCGAGGTGACCCTATCTCCCTTTGTTGGCAAAATCAGAATATTTTTAGTGGAAAGAGGAGTGTGTTTTCTCTTCACACTGAGACACAAGCACAAACTGGGCCTGTTAAACTGGACGAACTGGGATGAATGGTGGCTCTAGATACAAGGCCACTGCCCTACAAACAGCTTTTAATCAGATTTAACTTGGAATCTAAGTTATTGTCCTGGTCTGGCTATTTCTCTTGCTCCTGACAGCAAAGAAGAAAATGGCTTTGGTGCTTCTTTGGTGAGTATAGACTGACTCCCAGTGGACGGTGCTCATTGCCCTTGGAAGGCTCGCCAACACTACCGTCAGCCAGCAGGGCCTGTTGCCAGCAATCACCAACAGCAGGAAAGTGTGCATCAGTATGCCAGTTCCTCCTTCCCTCCCGTCTGTTCCCTAGTGCAGCCTGATTCTCTGCTATATGGCTAGTTGCTGCAGGCCTGAACCCCACAATCCCAGGTTGATGTGGATGGTTTGATGAGTGATATCTTCCCCTTGCCTCATGACTCACATTCCCTTGAGCTGTAAAGCAGAGGCCAGTTCCTCCCTCCCTGCCTTGATCCTTCTTCATTCCCATCTGTGAGGCACCTCCATGTGGCACAAAGACCACAAATTCGATCAAAGAACATGAGCTCAGAGCCTGACACATAGTAAATGCTCAATAAATGCAAATGATTGCAAGTTCGACCATCATAGGAACCCTCGCAGTGGAGGGAGGTCTGCGATCTTCTCTACTATCAGGGTGTCAGAGGAGGAGTTCCTTGCCTGTGTGCCCCCAATTCAAGCCTACTGTGGTAGGAAGAGGGGAGTACCATTCAGAGCACGTGATTAACACTGGGGCTTCTATAGATCTAGGGGCTCTCATCTGTACATCTTTCAAACCTTAAACATGATTCCTTTGGATCCCTTTGGATCCTTTGGAACTGAACAGAAAAGAAAGGACCTTATTCCCCCAAACAGGAAGGAGTAATGCCTTCCCCTAACTCAGAACTTTAAGGGAGAAGAAAGTAGCAGAAAAACAGTAAGACAACCCTGGACTTGGGAGTTAGAGACAGCCTTGGCTGTGAACTCCCACAGTTACTAGTCCTAGTTATTTCACTTACCCCCTGGAGCCTTACCTGTAAACTAGGGATGATGATGACCGGCTACCTGCAGGTAGCTGTGATAACAAAAAGACTACAGATGTTGAGCCCCATCTCGTAAACAGCTCTCTATCCATGGAAACTATTACTGCATGGGATTCTCTAAAAGAACAGTACCACTCAGGTAGCTGGAGAAGATAGCTCCTAAAGTAGGAGCCCCCAGAAAGAAGATTCTAAAATCATGAATAATCTTGGTCATCTGGGTGGTGCAGTCAGTAAAGCGTCTGCCTTCAGCTCAGGTCATGATCCCAGGGTTCTGGGATCATGACCCACATTGGGCTCCTTGCTCAGTGGGGGAGTCTGCTTCTCCCTCTGCCTCTGCTCCTCTCCTTCCCCTCCACTCTGCTCCCTACTTGTGCTCTCTCTCAAATGAAACAATAAAAAAAACAAAACAAAACAAGAAACAGGCTTCTCTCCTACTGAGACCATCATTAAGTAGACTTCTCTGAGTGTGAGGAGAGCTGCCCACATGGCTACCATGTTGCTTGGACCCTTAGGGTCAGCCACCGTGGAAGAAGCACTCCACAGCCCTCGCCCTAATCCTTCTGGGACAGGCAATAATACTTTGCCTTTTTGTCCCTCCATTTTCCAAGGACACAGCCCCCTGGGAAGCACCTGTGAATTTTCCATACTTTTTTGGCAAACGTTACTGAAAAGTAAAGACAGCAGAGTCTGGCTCAGTTTGAAAAGATGTGGGTTCTAGACTCACAACTTTCCTGTATTATTTCTTAGAAAATGTTGGTTTCAAAACTTATTTTTTTTCCTGATTATAGAAATGAATACCCATTTTGGAAAACACAGAGAGGCATGAAGAAGAAATTAGCATTTATCCATAAAGCTGCCACCAGAGAGAACCACTGTTTGCACGCGCCGGCCTCACGTCTGCCATTCAGTAATGAGTACCTGGGTCACCCTTGTCTGTATGTGCTGTGGGACACGGGTATGCTGGGAAGATGTTCCTACTGTCTCCTTGCCAATTTTTCACCCGGCAGGGTTTGGTATGAGGAAGATGAGGCGTACTAATTGTGGTTATCACAGTGGTGAGAAATGGGGGGATGGAAGGTGTGAGTAAAGTGAGTAAAGTAAAGTGTGTAATGCTTTCAACTCTAGATGTGGTAACACTAACTGTTGGCCTGGGGAATAATTTGGTGAAGATTATCCTGATGTATCCGGGTAGGTAGCTAGGGGTTTCACCACCTAGAACTACAGTCCCTCACGTTTGAGAAACATCCTCTTTCAAAGCCTTGTTTCAGCATTTGTACAGTGGGGAGAGCCTCTGTTTATACCAGATAAATTGTGTCAAGTTCCCTGCAAACTAGAAATGAAACATTATTTCAAAGCCTACTTAATTGAAGCTCCTGTGGGCCGGGGCCTTTATACCTTAACCATGGGTTCTACCCTCTGCCAGACCAAGGCAGGCAGTGACATCTGGTTTACGTTGATGGGTGGGGATGATGGGGGAATACAGAAGGAGAAGAGCTCTGGGTCAGTCAGAGGCTGCCCTGAGATTAGCTCTATATCCTGATCACCGAAATAAGTCTCTGGAATTCTCTGCTCAGCGCTGGGAAGACATGGTCAAGGGGACACTTGCTGGAATGGGACAGACACCTCCAAGAAACAGGAGGTATACTAACGAGGAGATGAAGCGGTTTTACAGAAAGACTCCCCTTGTGCCACTGGTGGCTACTCAAATTGAAACTACTTTCTCTGGATGCCTGGGTGACTCAGTGGGTTTAAGCCTCTGCCTTCAGCTCACGTCATGATTCCAAGGTCCTGGGATCGAGTCCTACAACAGGCTCCCTGCCCAGTGGGAAATCTGCTTCTCCCCCTCCCTTTGCCCCTCATCCTGTTCAAGCTCTCATTCTTTCTTGCTGCTCTCAAATAAATAAAACCCATGGGGGAAAAAAACACACTTTAGTCATCCCAGTTATTGGCCTGTCATAAGGCCGAGTTTGGGGTTGGTCCTATGCGGGCAGAGGAACCATCAAACTGCTGCACTCAGGGGACTGGCTTGAGGCGTGACCGCCTTTCAGTGAGGAACAGAGAAGCAGGGTTGTCTCTCACCATCAGCCACGTGGATTTGAACCCATTCCTCCCAGTTTTGTCTACCACTGGGTTTTCAGACTTCTACTCTTGACACTTATGGCGGGATCATTCTTCAATGTGTGTGGGAGGGGTAAGTTCCTGCCATGTAGGCTATTTAGCAATATCTGTTGGCCTACCCAGTAGGTGCCAGGTAGCAATCCCCCTCCCAGTTGTGACAGCCAAAAATTTCTTCAGACATTGCTAAATATTTCCTGAGGGAAAACTTACCCCTGTGGTCACCTCATTGAGAACCACCTTGAGTTCCCTGAAGAAGAGAGAACTAAGTAGAAGTCTTGAGCAGTAGTAGTTAGAGAGGGTGGCTTCAGGGACAGCCTCTTCTTTGGGGGGGGGGGGGTCCACACTCACTCCACATCAAGGCCCAGCTAAAACTCAGCTCACATATCCTTAATATATTGCTTTAGGTTTGACCTTTGACTCCGGTTACAGTTCCTTCACTGTTGATCCCACCCAAACACTCAAGACTCTCTGAAACCTCTCTGTGCCCTTTCTGTATTCCTTGGTTCTAGGAGAGTTTCCTGCATCTCTACGAGGGTAGAATGGGATGTGAATCTTTCTGAGCTAAAAATCAAGTTGTCTGCTGGATGGTGTTCCTTTTTGGAAGTTCTAGGGGAGAATCTATCCCCTTGCTTCTCCCAGTTTCTAGGGACCACCCCCACTTCTTGATTCAAGGTCCCCTTCCCCTTTTTCCAAGCGGGTGCAGGCATCTTCCTTAGCCACGCCTCCCTCGCTCTTGAACCAACAGCTAGCAGAGTTTCTCAGCTTTTAAGGAGCCCTGGGATTAGACTGGGCCATCTGAATAACCCAGGCTAGTCTCCCCATCTCAAAATCCTACTTAATCGCGTCAGTTACAGGCCATATAATGTTTTGTCACAGGTCCTAGGCATCAGGGTCCTCGGTTCTGCTCACCACAGTGTGCCAACTACCTAGCCTCTACAAACATCAGTCCAGCTCGGTGTCCTGCATTCTGAGGGGTGCAGGCTGTGAGCTCAGGGGTTTCGGAAGGGGCTTCACTAGGGTGCTTATCACGGTCGGCCCAATGATTATACCAGTAGCATGGAGTCTACCTCGAGGCTTTTCACCAGCCTCCTCCAATCTCCTTGCTCTGGCTGTGCCAGAAATACAAGCCTCCAGGCCTGACTGCCTAAGAGGAGGGCATAAAGCTAGTGCGAGCCCCATCTTCAACTTCCTCTCTCCACCACCCATCATGGCCCATAGGGCTCTGCACTGACCAACAGAGCCTCCTGTTGGTCAACACCGTGCAGAGAGGGTGTACCAGTACTCCAGCCACATCTGTGCAAGTTCCCCGACGCTCCTCCTATTCTCTGCTCAGCACAAGACACCCAGGGCCAGGAACAGGCTTCTGAAAGTGTGGAGAACCAGGAGAGAGCACACAGCGGCTCAGTGAATCCTTGCAGCATCCCTGTGAAGTAGGCACCGCCACCACTTCTTACACCCAAGAAACTGAGGCAACAGTATTTTGTGACTTGCCAGGAAGTGGGAGCCATGGGATTCTCGGCCAGGCAGGCGGGCTCCAAGCCAGTGCCCAGCCCCCAAGGCTACCATATCTCCTCCATCAGGAGACCATCACACTCTGCTGGGAGCGGGAGAGCTGTCTCCTACCTAAATGTAGTTGCAATTTTAAAAAAAGCACAGAGAGGCACACCTGGGTGGCTCAGTTGTTAAGCATCTGCCTTCGGCTCAGGTCATGATCCTAGGGTCCTGGGATCCAGCCCGGCATCAGAATCCCTGCTCCCTGCCCAGCAGGGAGTCTGCTTCTCACCCTGCTCATGCTCTGTTTCACTCTCTCCTCTCAAATAAGTAAATATAAAAATAAAAGAGCACAGTGAGAGGCATTCACTCTGGCAGCGCATATGCCCAAATTGGAATGATAGATTTTTACAAGCCCTGCGCGAGAATGACACTCAAATTCGTGAAGCATTCTTTTTAAGATAAAAGCCGAAAGGAGTCCCTTGTGGCAACACAAAATGCATGCCTGACCAACGGACGTGGCTTCAGGTTGGAAGCCCAAGGCAAAGGTTTGTTCGGGTTCTTCTGTTTCCTAGCTGAGCGGCTTTAGGCAATACCCCACCTCGGAGCTTCAGCCTCTTCACCCACAGAACAGGGCAGACGGTATCAACTCTGCGCTCACGCGTGTGGCAGATCAAAGGAGATAAGGGGAGGTGAAATGATCTGGTGTAAGTTATTATGGTTTGAGCATGGGCTTTACACTGGCTGAGAGGGAATTTGGGACTGAGACCTTACCAGCCCCCACCATCAACCACCAGGCAGCACCTGTTCCTTCGGCACAGAACACCAGCTTTCTTTTCATGCCCCGCTAACCACTGAGGCGCTTGCTGGAACCTCTGCCAACTGTCTCTGGTGGGCACGCTGCCTCCATTCCTGCCCCTGCCCCACCCAAATGCTGCACCCTCCCCACTAGCCTTACTCATTAACTGTTAACCCCAAACTGCAACCTTCGATGGCCTGGGTCTGGAGGGTGTCACAGATGAGCCGTGCCAGGTGGGACGGGTACGTAGACACGCCTTCTGCACCCTATGGGAGCTCGTCCGAAAGGGACTCAGCTACTCCACTCCTGCAGATTGTCTCTGTGAGGCCAGATCTTCCCGTGTTTAAGAAGCTGGAGCACTGGACTCTCTGCTCAGTGAAGAGCCTGCTTCTCCCTCTCCTGCCTCTGCTCCTGTGTGCGCTCTCTCTCGCTCACCTCTCTCAAATAAATAAAATCTTTTGAAAAAGCAGGGGATGGCTGGGTGGCTCAGTCGGGTTTAAGGAGAACCTGGAAATCTGGGTAGTATGTGAAATGCAGGTCCATATTTTTAAAAGTTGGCTCAAATCAACAAACACACACACACACACTAAACAGCCAGACAAAAGCCATCTGCAGGGTAAACACGATCAGCCATTTCTTACTTTAGTGTACAGCTAAATCCAGAATCATTAACATGGTATGTCTAGGCTCAGATTCAGCAATGACCTACTTTTTCAAACGTCCTCTCTGCCCTCGCTTGGGCCTTTGGCTAGCCAAGAGGCGGTCTGGCTGGCTCCCAGGACACCCGAGTCACTCTCTGCCGCACGCACCTCTGCTCTGCTGGCGCTGGAATGCCTTTCTCCCAGCTCCTCCAGCTCGACGTCGAGAGTTCTACTCCTCCTGATACCTTCCCGGAATTCTCCCCAGCCAAAGACTAATTCAATAATTATATACAATCTGCTCCCCCTGGGCCTCCAGGACACTCTCAGAGGTTGTGTTTCACCTGCGTTCTACTTTTTTCCCGGCATTCACTGCCCTCACAAGGCTTGGGGAGAAAAGGTGTGATGTTATCTCACAGCAACTTGTGTGCAGAGTCCCCTCCCTCAGCACCCAACCTGCCCCACTCCAAGCCCCAGGATACTCCTGTAGGTCCTAGCCAAATGTCTGGGCTTCTTGAAGCTCCAGCTTTAGGAATTATGCTGATTTTGCCTGGCCTAGCTAAACTCACACCTGAAGACTGCACCTTGATTGGCTCACAATTTTATTCTAACTGAGTCATTGAAAAACTGCTGCAGGGGGAGCGGAACTCCCATTCTTGCAGCCTCTCCACAGGCTCTGCTCCTCCCACCCCCCTGAATGCCCCGAATCTCTTAACGGGGTCCTTGGTCACTTGGGGAGGTCGGGCCAGGGGCTTTTAATGAGCCAAGCAGGCCTCACCCACCCTAGGGAGTGGACTCAAGTGTGTAGCCGCAGCTGACTTGGTTAGGGGGATACCAGCATCACCTTGGAATGGGAAGGGAGACACCTTATGGCAGCAGCACCTGGACTTGGCTTATCCCAAGAGTACTGATTTACCTTCCTAAAAATATCAGAGCCCAGGGGCGCCTGGTGGCTCAGCTCATGATTCCAGGTTTCTGGGATGGAGCCACGCATCGGGGGGTCTCGGCTCTGTGGGTAGCCTGCTTCCTCCTCTCTCCTGTCTACCTTTCTGTCTACTTGTGATCTCTGTCAATAAACAAATAAAATCTTTTTTTTTTTAAAGATTTTATTTATTTGACAGAGAGAGATCACAAGCAGGCAGAGGCAGGGTAGAGAGAGAGGAGGAAGCAGGCTCCCTGCCGAGCAGAGAGCCCGATGCAGGGCTCGATCCAGGACCCCGAGATCATGACCCTGAGCCGAAGGCAGCGGCTTAACCCACTGAGCCACCCAGGCGCCCCTAACAAATAAAATCTTAAAAAAAAAAAAAAATCAGAGCCCAGAGGAGCCTATAGACATTCAGATCTAAGTAGGAAACTGAGCCCCAGTGAAGTGCAGCTTGCCCAAGGACAAGGCAGAGTATGCCCTGGCTAGGGTCCAAGACACCAATGCCAGCCCGAAGGACTTTCCCCCACTACAAGTCATACAGTTGCCGCTATCATTTTTCTGTGAAAAACACAGGGAGATTAGTGCAGCTATGCATTTTTTCAAAAACTCCATTTTGCAGCTAAGCGAAGTCGGGCTTCTGATTTCTTATCCTTCCCTGCCTTTGTGAATGCAGCACTTGGAAATCAACACTTGCGGCTCCTCCAGCCATCCCCACCTTGGTGCAATTTCCTTAGCATAAGGCCGTGCAGCCACACATTTCAAACTCCTAGCAAAACGTGTCACAGAGGGGGACAAAATGAGAAAACTCTCACGGGGAGTTTGCTGTGTGTTCTTGATCTCCTTCCCATCGAGCTTGCCATATTCCCTGGAACATTCAAGTAAGGAAGAGCTACCATTTAAATGATGAAAAATGTTTACACTTAACAGTTTTTTTTGGGGGGGTGCCTGGTGGCTCAGTTGGTTAAGCCTCTGCCTTCGACTCAGGTCATGATCTCAGGGTCCTGGATTGAGCCCCTTATTGGGCTCTCTGCTCAGCGGGGAGCCTGCTTCCCCACCCTCTCCCTCCGTGCCTCTCTGCCTGCTTGTGATTTGTCAAATATAAAATCTTATTAAAAAAACTTTTTTAAATTAGAGATTATACTGTCTCCTTCTCATGCCCACCCTGAGAACCTGTATGTCATTGTAGAAAGAGATCTAGTGATGGTAAGACGAGATTATTATCCTGGCTTCACAGACAAAACAACTGAGGCCCAGCACAGGTCAAAATCAATCGTCCATGAATTTGTAGTCAAATAAATGGACCAGGCACTGTGCTAGGTCCTGGAAATAACAGTGATGGCAAGATGGACACAGTCCTTACCCTCAGAGTGCTTCCGGCCTAGCAGGAGAGAGACTGTCGATTACTTATACTAATTGAGTGTACTGGATAGGTCACCCCAAAACATGCCACTTTGGCATAGGAATTTTGAGCTGAATGCAACCATGAAAGAGACCACAGAAAAAGCCTCCCTACCCTCCCCATTTGCCTAAAAGCAGGCACAGATTTCCCATTGTGAAGGGATCTTCCTCCTCTCTCTTGTACCTAGAAGGGCAGAAAGACGGAACCACTGGAGAGGACTCTAGACTCAGCAGTCCCAAGAGTGACACAGAGAGGAAGTGACATAACAAAACTTCCTGAACATTCATTGGCCACTACATTACCTTCCCACAATGTGCAGCCTCCAGAAGCTCCAAAGTCTTTTCAAAATGTCCTTTCATTTCTCTACGTATTTATTGTCCACTGTAGAAGCCCTTGGGTCTGACCATGTCTTTGGGGTCTCAGTTCATGTCTCTGAGGCCCTCCGTATACATGCGAAGTTAAACCTTTTACTCCTGTTGTCCATCCCTTGGCAGTTTAATTTCCAGGCAGGGCCTCAGTCACAGAACCAGAGAGGGTAGAGGACACCGTGTTTCTCCTCTACAACATCTTCTGGCACTTTGTCCCGTGTCCTTTCCAGTTCGCAGTGTTGAACAACCACACTCCCGAATCAGCAGTGAGGGAGAGTTCCCAGGTGAGCTCAAGTCTCAGTCTTCAGTGGCCTCCTTCCACCTGACCTTGTCACCACCCTGCCCACTTCCCTAAAGCATGCTTTATTTTGAGGCGAGTCTGGAGATCTTATCTTCGTGGTCCACATTTTGAGTTCCGCAGTGGTATCTTTCAGGGTTGGTATGCCAGAGCAGCTGCCCATCACTCATCTCTGTATTAACGTTGAGGCTTAGGCACAGCCAGAAGCCAGAGAAAGCATCGGAGTTTTCTGCTTAACAACACACTTAGCCATGCAAACCGCAGCAGGCTTTGATGGTTTCTGAGAAGTGTCCAGCATTTCTAAGGAAGCTATCATTTAAGGCCAGCCTTGTGACCTCTAGTCACCCAAGCACATTTCCACATCCAACGCCTGGGATTCTTTACGTCAGCGCACAGCATGGAGTCTATCTCACGGTTGAAACCCTGGCAGCTTTTGCTACTGCAGATCCAGCAAAATCCAACAGGAGAAAACAAAAACTACTCTGAGAAAACAGGTCGATGGAGGCAGAATGACAACTGACATGCAAAGGTGTGTGTTGTGCATTGCAACTTTAGGGACACTGGAGAATTTTAATTCTTATTTTGAAGTATTGCAGAAGGAGCTTTGTCAGGCCCCAATGGTGGAGCCTGGGTAAATGTCACCAGATGTTGTGAGTGCCCAGGCCCCAGCCCCTGAGTCCCTAGGCACTGCGTGCCAGGTATAAACTAGGGATGCCTTGGGCTCACCTGCTTGGGTGTCAGAGGTGGTCGGCCCCTTTAGCAGTCTGTCCTGAAGTCTGCTCCACTATGCGTGGCCCATCTTCCTTCCGCTCCCTGAGCCAAGGAACTCTTAAGGTGGGTCAGGAGTTCAGGGAGAGAGAACTTGGATCCTTCCATGGCCAGGACACAGGCATGTTCAAAAATGGCTAAGAGGGGCGCCTGGGTAGTTCAGTTGGTTAAAGCCTCTGCCTTCAGCTCGGGTCATGATCCCAGGGTCCTGGGTTTGAGCCCCACATCGGGCTCTCTGCTCAGCAGGGAGCCTGTTTTCCCCAGCTCTCTCTCTGCCTGCCTCTCTGCCTACTTGTGATCTCTGTCAAATAAATAAATAAATAATCTTAAAAGAAAAAAAAAAAGAAAGAAATGGCTGAGAGACTTGCAGAGGGTGGGGAGGCTCATTGTAAGCAGGGCTGTGGGGAAGAATGGCAGGGACCCTAGGAGACCAGTCACAACGCTAAGGAGCAGGGAGGGAAGGCCAGACTCTGCAGCAATTCCCGCTCCTGGGGACAGACTATGGCTGGAGGGCAGCATAGCGGCCTTCCAGTTCAGAGTGCCCATCCCCAGCGGGATTCCCCTGGGAGAAGCTGTGTGTGAGGAAAGCGACTCCTCTATGGGAGGGGAGACAGCGGAAACCCAGAGCAGGGTCAGGGTCCTGTCAGGGTCGCCAAGAGCCCAATGATGCGCCACACCCTGAAGGTGTCAGGGGTGCAAGGCCCTGCTGCCCGGCACTCACGTGCCCATGAAGGATGGCAGAGACCTGGGCAGAGGCCCTGGTGGCAGGGCAGCCCAGCAGCCTGAAGAACCAGGGTAGTGGGGGAGCAGAGCTGCAGCCAGAGGAAGGGGCCAGGAGCTGTGGCTGGATTGTCCTGCAGCTGCTTCCTCCCACCTGTCACAGGGAGAGGGACTGCCACAACAGCGAGGGGGCACACTTCAGGATGGACAGACCCCCCCAAGGTGAGCCTGAGACCTCCCTGGGGGAAGCCCGTCACATCGCGCTTAGGGCCCCCCAGGACACGGGGGGGGGGTGGTGGCAGGGAAGGAAAGGCACTCGGGATTGCACTTCAAGTGGGAGCCCACATGGACCGGGTGCTCTGGAGGATGGAGTTTGCTCAGGTTCTTAGGACCTAGGTCCTATTTATTGCAAAATGAGCCACTTCTTTAACAACAGGTTAATTAAAAAACAGTAGAAAACTATTACATTAAATATATACATAAATCGCCACATCCTGATTTCAGAAATATTAGAATATGGTAAAAAAGAATATACAATGTTGTATAGAAGTGAGGTGACTCTGTCATACTAACACGGTGACATTTGCCCTCACAGGCCAGAGAAGGACACGTGTCTCGGTGACACCAGGGGGTCAAGGGAGTTATAGCCCTGCCATGTTGGTTTCAGACAGGCTTCACCACTTGGGGAGCCCTTGGTTTGGGGCCCCATGACTGCTCCCAGAACCCTTCCACAGAGCTCCTTGCAGTTCTGGCCCCGAACCTTCCGGTTCAGGAATATTAGGAAGCTCTAGGAATGGTACCCGCATGACCTCTCTTTTCTTGGCAAAGCTTCATTGAAGCTGTATTATTGTAGTGAACCTCAGCTTATTATTTAAAGGAATCGTGTGGCACATCCTTTGTGAATTTAAAGGTTTTCAAAGAAGTGAACACTCATCCCATCATCTGTATTTTCCTGGTAACATTTTGGGGAGGTCAGAATTCAGACGATTTATCTTTTTCTATTTCAAATGAGTTCCGTGGGACTTGTGGAGCATTTGGCCTTTTCCTGATGTGGTGTTTGGCTGATGGGGAATGACTTTTCCCTCCAGAGGCTTTCCCCTGCTAGCCCTCTTCTCAGTGGCTAACTGTTGGGAGGACCCGGTTTCCTTACTCCATTAGCCAGTCCTCCTCCTTCCCCAGGTTTTGGGACACCACTAAGCTCTGGGAGACCAAGGCAAATACTGTGAGTGGTTGAGAGCATAGATCGGGACTAGAACTGCCTGGGTTCAAATCCTGACTCCCCCAAGTGATCAGCTAAAGGCCCCTGGAAAAGTTACTTCTTGGCATTTAGGAGAGTGATGGTAACAGCACCCTCTTCATGGTGCTGCTATCTTAAGTCGGTAAATGAACATACAGCCCTTAAAACAGAACCTGGCACAGCGTAATTGCTCAACAAATGTGAACTACTAACTCCAAAACAAGCAAGGCCAAAATGGACTCTGGTTTGAGGTGGACTCATAAAGCACACACCAGTCCTAGAATATTCCCCAGCATCCTGCCAAAGTAGGCCTCCTGTGCTGGGTCAAGTCAGTCCTAGGCCAAGTCACTGTCCCGCAAAGGCCCCTGCTAGAACGCAGACACAAAACCATATGAGGATAACTTATTCAGAGCTGTTAGCAGAGAATGGGTTTTCACAAGTGAAGTTTTGTGAGGAGGTTCCTGACCCCTGGAGGACACACTCAGGCTGGATGGATCCAAGGGACTGGATCCAAGTTTGGTGCTTATGAAAAGGGGAACTGGAAATGAATTTTAAAGGAAACATTCAAAGTTTCAAAACACCTGGAGGAATAAAGGCACATGGTAAACAGGCTACTTTCATCCAACATGTTGATTTCATACTTACATACTGCAATCCAGTTACCACTAACGCCTCCGTCGTGTCTACTTTTTTTGTGGTGAGAACACTTAAGATCTTTAGTGACTCTTAAGAATATGCTGCAGTGTTGAAACTATAATGACAATGCAGTGCATGAGATCCCCAGAACTTGCTCATCTTCTAATTCCAGATTTGTACTCTTTGATCAGGCTCTTCCTAATGCAACTGCCCCACCCCTGCCCTCTGCCATCCCCACCACCCCCACGGCTCATGCTCTAACTAACCCTTACTCTGTACCTATCTGGTAGCCTTGTTAATTAACGTCTTGGGAGTTCAGTTTCTTCTTTGTGAAATGAAGAGGTGAAAACGGTCTACATCATCATTCTGAGGGTTAAATAAGGGAATGTATAGAAAGCCTGCAGCACAATGTCTGGCACGTTCTAACCCTCCTCAATAAAAAGTACATTCTTTCCCAGGCTTCATGAGAAACTTTCTGCATCTCAGAATGGAGTTTTGACAGCTCGAACACTTCAGTTCCTCCAAGGGATGTTCTCCATCTCCCTTACAACCAGAGCAAAACCAAATGGGTCCCAAGAAGTGGGAAAAGGGGGGTGGCTCAGTGGGTTAAGCCTCTGCCTTCAGCTCAGGTCCTGCGATCGAGTCCCACATCAACCTCTCTGCTCAGTGGGGAGCCTGCTTCTCTTCCTCTCTCTCCGCCTGCCTTTCTGCCTAATTGTGATCTCTATCAAATAAAAAAATAAATAAATAAAACCTTAAAAAAAAAAGGTACCACCTGGAGTCAAGGCCATGTACAGTCTGGCAGCGCCCTGGCTGACTGCCCGCTCACTCCCACTCACTGCACTCACCTGGCCAGGGACAGCACCTCACCTGCGTCTCTGAGCTCACGCCTCTCCAGTTACCCCGTTCCCGATTACATATTATCTATGAATGAGCAAGAAAGCGCTCCCCGAATGGAGGGCCACTTCGTACCTCCAGAACCAGCTAACAGATCAGCAGTAGGAAGGTACAGAGTAGAAGCACAACTGTTAGCACTCACGTCAGAAACAGAAGTATTACTAATCATATATGATGAACAATAGAAGCCAATCAAAAAGCACTTGTGACGAATTTACAGGTTCGTGTAGTACTTTTTTTTTTTAAAGACTTTATTTATTTGAGAGGGATTAGCAGACTCCCCACTGAGCAGAGTTCAATCCCAGGACCCCGAGATCATGACCCTTGATTGAGTCATCCTGGCACCACTCATGTAGTGATTTTGTTATTCCTTCAGTTTTTAATCAAAATGAAATTTGTACATGGTAAATGCATATTATATATACATATTATATACATATACATACATACACATATATATGAAGATTAAAAAAGTATATAATAGTACAAGTGAAGAATTTATAAGAAAAGTCCTGCCCCTCCTCTAAGTTTCTCCAAAAGGCAACTACTTTACTTTTTTTTGAAAAAGATTTACTTGTCAGAGAAAGAGAGAGCGTGCACAGGCAGGAGGAGCGACTGGCAGAAGGAGAAGCAGGCTTCCCACTGAGTGAAGAGCTTGATGTGGGGCTCGATCCCAGGACCCTGGGATCATGACCTAAGCTGAAGGCAGATGCTTAACCGACTGAGCCATCCAGGCATCCTCTACTTTAAATCATGTTTCAGTTTTCTTTTCTTTTTCTTTTTTAAGATTTTATTTTATTCTTTTGTGAGAGAGAGAGAGAGAGAGAAAGCACAAGGAGAGAGGGAGAAGCAGACTCGCTGCTGAGCTGAGAGCCTGACGTGGGGCTCAATCCCAGGACCTGGAGATCATGACCTGAGCTGAAAGCAGACTCTCAACCATCTTAGTCATCCAGGTGCCCCAACTTTTCAGTTTTTCTAAGGTCACCTCAGAATTCTAAATCCTATTCTTATCCAGTCTAGGGAGTTATGGATTCCTCAGAATGAATTTAGTTCAACGGCAGGACCACTCCTATCCCTGCCCTCTCCCTTCCTCTTTGTGATCTTTCCATCATATGTTGTTATAGGATTATTCTTCAATGTTTCTAGTATCTTGGAAGCTTGAAATAACACATTAAACCACCATGCATTTATTAGTGCACCAATATCATCAGCACTGGTGATTCCCTTCCACACAAGGATATAAGGAACCCTACCCAAATTCTCCACTTTTTTCCGCCCTCACCATCTATCAACTACACCTTTATGTTTGCAAAGTTACATGCTGTGCTATAACTTTTACAAGGTCTTCTGTATTTTGTCTGTGGTTAATTTTAAAAGTTGGAACTAAAAAAAAAAAATAAATAAAAGTTGGAACTCAAGGATGACTGTTTACAGTTACTGGGTCTATGTCAACAGCTCCCTGCAGGGTCACCCAGTGGGCTAGGATTTTCTTACCTGTGGGTTTAAGTTTGTAGCATAAAGATCAAGTAATACCAGTTATTACTTTGGACACTAGACCCCCAAAAGGCAAGCATGAGGGGTTTTATTCTTGGGAACATGTACCCTATTAAAAGCCTTAGTACTTTCTAGAACACTTATTTGAATTTCTTTTGAGATAAGTCTTAATTTAAGGCTCAGTTTTAGTTTTTTATTCCCCAGGCTACAGGTCTGGATGAATGCCTGCTGGTAGAAGGCCTGACTGGTGGCTGCTGATCTGGAGAAAGACCTTCAAGTGTTGGCCCTGTTTTTGGAGTCGCCACCCTTCCCATTCCCATTCTTCAGCTTGGTGACAAGCCCACAGACTTTCCAGAGCCCCACCTCTGGTCTCCCAACACACCTCCACACTATAGGTCCATATACTGGCCATCTACTTCCCATTTCTCAGTAACGTGTTGACCTTTCTGATGCACTTATGATCTCCCTTATATTCTCTTGGCTTAGGAGTTCCTTCTTTTTCTGTACTTTATCACTGACACTGAGGAAGATGTCAAGAGGTGGCAAAGGCATACACTTGGTATGAACTAAGTGATAATGACTTTGTTTTTATACAAAACAGAGGCAGTAGAACTAGTTTCTAATCTGGACACTTTGTTCTTATTTATATGTTTATCAAAGTCAGAATAACAGTCTTGATCATGGATTTTGATTAGCCTTTGACATTTCTTTATGTTTGAGCCATTCTAAGTCATCTCCAGGAGCTTGGAATTAAGCCAGGTGATAGGAGGTTCACTGATTACATATATGAAGCCTGACAATATTAAAAGTAAAATTTGTGCTACTGTAACTGTTAAGATCTATGTTTCTACTTTACTTGCCTTTTATAATTTTCTATTTGTATTTTATCTTGACCTCAGTATATTTGGATTCCTTTGATCTAGTATTATATCTTGTAACTTTCTCTAGGCCCAGGTATGGTTCTTGTAACCAATCAATACTCTGTAAACACAGTTGATGCAATTTTGCCTGGCACAGTAGCTGAGGCAAATACATGAGTACATGCTTAATTGAAAAATTGTTGAATAAAACACCCAACTAAAAGGAGTTTCAAGGGGCACCTGGGTGGCTCAGTGGGTTAAGCCTCTGCCTTCAGCTCAGGTCAGGGTCTCAGGATCCTGGGATTGAGCCCTGCATTGTGTGTGTGGGGGTGTCCTTGCTCAGCAGGGAGCTTGTTTCCCCCTCTCCCTCTGCCTGCCTCTCTGCCTACTTGTGATCTCTGTCAAATAAGTAAATAAAATCTTTAAAAAAAAAAAGAAGTTTCAAAAAGAGAATGAGAAAAAAGAAAATTATCCTTTTTTTTTTTTTTTTTTTTAAAGTAGGGTCCCTGCCCAACATGGGGTTTGAATTTACAACGTAAGATCAGGAGTCACATGCTCTATGGGCTGAGCCAGCAGGTTCCCCCTCCCCAATTTTCATCTTTTTACATACAAGAAAATGCCCCAGAACGAACTCAGTAAGTGCCTGGCACAACAAATAAAAAATAAAAAGACCCACACCAAACCTCATTATCATGAAATCTCAGATAATCAGAAATAATAAAAAATATCTTAGAAGTTTCTGAAAAGAAAAAGTAGGCCACATTCAAATGGCCAGAAATCAAAACATCATCCCACTGTTCTCAATAGCAACATTGAAAGCTAGAAGATAGTGGAGCAGTAACTTCAAATTTTTTAGTGAAAATCACTTCCAACCTAGACTGCTACTCTCAGCTAAAACTTCAAATATGTGGACAGAATTAAGACATCTTCAAATGTACAAAAGCTCTAAAGTTATCTCCCAACCATCTTTTCATAGGAAACTAGTGGAGTGCATGCTCCACCAAATCAGGACCTATGCCAAGAGTGAGAAAGGAATGGAATCCCCCAGAGAGAAGAAAGAGGGTCCAAAGATGATGGTGAAGAGAAACAACAGGACAGTAAAACATCAGGATTACTGTGCAGTCTGTCCACAGTTGAGGAGAGATGGAAGAATCTAGGAGGATGGTCTCTAAGAAAGCTAGGAGTTATGGGTGCTTGGGTGGCTCAGATAGTTAAGTGTCTGCCTTTGGCTCAGGTCATGATCCAGGGTCCTGGGATTGATCCCTGCATCAGGCTCTGGGCTCAGTCAGGAGTCTGGTTCTCCCTCTCCCTCTCCTGCTCCTCCTGTTTGTGGTCTCTCTTAAATAAGTAAAATCTTGAAGAAGAAAACTATGAGTTACTATGAAGAAAAGGACTTTTATAACTTGGACAGTGGTTAAGGATAAACTATCATTAGTAATATAGCAAACTACTCAATGAGATGAGACATTCATTAACTCCAGAATAAACAATCTGTTGTCTAAGAAGGGTACTGTAATTATAGTACACCAAACAGTCTCCCTGTAACATAGTCATAAAAGCAGAAATTCTGAATATTCATTCAACCAAAGGTCATAATTACATTTTGATTCAATAAATGGTGCTGAAACCATTTCATATCCATGTGCAAAAGAAAATGAAGTTCAACGCTTACCTCATGCCATATAACCAGAAACAGAACACTGACCTAAGTGTAAGAGTTGAGAAATAAAATTTCTAGCAGAAAACAAAGGAGAAAATTTTTGTGATCTTGGATCAGAAAAGACATTAATAGCTGGGATAAAAATACATAAAACCTATATTCGATTATAGACTTTTATCCAGAAGATATAGGAAAAAATCTGTAGAACATTTATCTGGTAAGAGAACTGTAAGCAGAATATGTAAGTCCTACAACTTTTTATTGGGAAATCAACCCAATGAAGTAGACACAAGTTTTGAATAGGGGCTCCTGGGTGGCTCAGTCCCTTAAGTGTCTGCCCTCAGCTCTGGTCCAGATCCTAGCGCCCTGGGATCAAGCCTCAACCCCCATCAGGCTCCCAGCAGGGAGCCTGCTTCTTCCTCTCCCACTCCCCCTTTCTTCTGCATTTAGGTGCTCTCTATCAAATAAATAAAATCTAAAAAAAAAAAAAAAAAGTTTCGAATAGGCACTTCACCAGATATACAAATGGCAAATAAGTATACAACAAGTTCAGCATCATTAGTCATCAGGGGAAATGCAAATTAAGACCACACTGAGGGGTGCCTTGATGGCAGTCAGTTAAGTGGCTGACGCTTGGTTATGCTTGGTTCTGGCTGAGGTCCTTGTCTCTGGGTCATGAGATCGAGACCTGGAGTCCTGTGTCAGGTTCTTGACTCAACGCAGTCTGCTTAGAGTTTCTCCTTCCCTCTTCCTCTACCCCACCTCCCGCTCTCTAAAATAAATAAATAAATTGGGGTCCCTGGGTGGCTCAGTAGGTTAGGCATCTGCCTTTGGCTGAGGTCATGACCCCAGCGTCCTGTGATTGAGTCTGACCTGCTTCTTCCTCTGCCCGCTGCTCCCCCTGCTTGGGCTCTCTCTCTCTCTCTGACAAATACAATCTTTGAACAATCAACCTTTTTTTTTTTTTTTAAAGACCACACTGCAATAGCACTATGTATACCTACTAGAAAGGCTGAAATTTAAAAGATTGGGGCAAGAAGCAACCGGAAATTTGCACACTAACTGGTAAGAATGCAAAATAATATAGCCATTTTGTAAAAATAGTTTGGCAGTTTCAGTTAAAGTTATATGTGCACAAAAGACGAAACAATACTGTATGTAGTTGCAAGATGCTGAGAGAACAGATCTTAATACTTCTCATCACAAGAAAAAATGCTTGGAATTATGTGCAGTGATGGGTGTTGACAAAACTGATTGTGCTGATCATTTCACAATATACACAAATATCAAATCATTGTGTTATATGGGTAGCTAAAGCTAATACAATTTTATATAGGGCAATTTAGTCTAAAAAAAAAAAAAGTTGAGCACACACACTAATATACCCCACCCCTGCTCTCAGAGATGGAGCAGGAAGAATGGTAAGAATTAGACCTTTGAAAAACAAGGAAAAAATCACAATATTCAAGGTACATTAAAGTGTATTTTAAGCCTATTGTAGTTTTTAATTGGTGATTATGCTCTGAAGAAAAGAATCTCTCTTCTCTGCAAAGCAATAAAAACATGCTGGATAAACTTTTATTTGGGAAATAGTAAGAGAGATTCATGTAGGTTCAGTTATTTCACAAGTGACCTTGAAACTTAGTTCAAACTCTTGGATCCAGTGGTTACAGACTCAAGGACCATGTAGAAGAGGGAACTCAAAACCCTGGAAATCTCAGAGGAGAAATGAATTTCTGGCACACTACTTTCCAGAATTTTGAGCCAAAATTTTTAGCAAGCAGAGCTCGCTTGCTTTAGAGCATGGAGAAAAGGCATTTATGGGTGAAAAAATAATTTAGGGGCACCTGGCTGGCTCTGTTGGTAGAGCAGATGGGTCCTCATCTCACGGATGTGAATTTGAGCCCCACATTGGGTGCAGAGATTACTTAAATCAACTTGAAAAAATAACTCACCACGACTGAAAATAACAAACCACAACCACACAAAGCAATCTGATTCTTATGGAGACAATCTCGAGCAAACTACATGCTAACTAGCTGATGGCTAGATTGGTGTTTGCTTGAGACAATTTACTGAGCTGTATAGATGATTTGTGCATTCTTCTGTATGTAAGCTATATTTCAACTTTTTTACAGTATCCCATATGATTCTATTTGTTAAGCTCCCCCCAAAAGGCAAAACTGAACTATTGTTCCATAGTACATGCAAACGTAGTAAAAATATAAAAAGCCAGTCAATTACACAATGTTCGGAATGCAGAAAAGGGTTTAAGATCAGGAGTGGGTGAGATTAGGGGCTCCTAGCAGGGGACCTTAACTGACTTAATGTCAGTAAGTTCTATTTCTTGGCCTGAATGGTGCTTACATAAGCACTTGCTTTAGAACTCTGTTAAACTCTAAGTTTTATGCACTTAAAAAACAAATTAAGTAGATTCAACCCAATCTAAATGTCTGCTAATAGAGGACTACTTAAATTAATTATAATACAGTCATGGAATGTATTCTGTACCATTAAAAATGAGACAACCTGGGGTGCCTGGGTGGCTCAGTCAGTTAACCATCTGCCTTTGGCTCAGGTCACCATCTTCAGGTCCTGGGGTCAAGCCCCACATTGGGCTCTCCACTCAGTGGGGAGTTTGCTTCCGCTTCTCCCTCTCCCTCTGCCCTCCCTCCCCTGCTTGTGTGGTCTCTCTCTCAAATAAAATCTTTAAAACAAAAATGAGCCAATTATATGCTTATAAGGTTCTATATGCTTATAAGGACCCGAAGCCCAGATGTGTCCTAAAATGACAAAAGCCATGCTAGAAATGAATCTCATATAGTACTACACACACAAACACACACACACACACACACAACCCACACATCTATATACACACACAAAGAATACCTCTATCTCTAGAAGAATAGACAAGAAATGAGTCAATATTGCCTTGAGGAGGAGACCAGCAACCAAATTTTGTATTATGTGCATTTGTTATCTTTTAAATAGAAAGAAAATAATTAATTTTGGAAAATATTTGTTTATTGCACAGTTCTTTCCAGATTTTATGTCTAGGGTCATCTTTTATTGTCAAGTACTTTAGCAAAGAACTGGCATTCAAACATGGCTGGCCAACCATGGCCACATTCATTACGCAAGGACTTTTCTGAGCTAACATTTCTCAAGCTCCTTTAGGAACTTGCCACTGACTTAGCCACTATAAAAACAAAGTTAAATGGGACAAGAGTCTAAGCCTTCATGGAAGGGGAAGGCCATGAAGGAAAGTGAGAAGGAAAAGCAGGAAGCCATTTGGCACGATGGGATTTTTCCTCCTGCAGCCATTTAGTCTTGTCTTTGTCTTAGATGGGATCAGGTCATATTCCTTGTCTTGACAAGTCTTAGAAATCAACCAGAAAGTGCAGAGTTGACAAGTCAACCCCACAGGTTTAATACTAGGCAATGCATTAAACCCCTCCGTGGTGGGGACACCTGGGTGGCTCAGTGGATTAAAGCCTCTGCCTTCGGCTCAGGTCATGGTCCCGGGTCCTGGGATCAAGCCCGGCATCGGGCTCTCTGCTCAGCAGGGAACCTGATTCCTCTTCTCTCTCTGCCTGCCTCTCTGCCTACTTGTGATCTCTGTCAAATAAAAAAAAAAAAAAAAAAAAAAAAAAAACCTCTTTAAAAAAAAAAAAAACCCTCCGTGGTGGAATCTTCATCTTTCTACACCTCTGAAGCTCTCTTACCCTTTATCCCTGTTGCTTCAGCTTCAGCTTCCCAGAAGGCAGAGGTGAGATCCTAGGTAGGTGGGCTCTTCTCATCTCTGCTGTTTGACAGGATTCAAGGTAATGTAACAGATAATGCAGTGGAGATGCTGAGACCTCCCAAATAAAGAGGGGGGAGAAAAAGCAGAGGACATTTCTCACCACAGACCAGACAAGTTTCCATTCCTCGCTAAGGATGAGAGGATTGGAATAGAGGAAGACCCAAAGTACTTGTGTGAGGAAGTCTTGCCTTCTGCTTGTTGCCATGGTTCTGATTTACCTGTGGTTATGTTCTGAAAGCTCTTGCCCAAAGAAATTTTTTCAGCCATTTCTTAAAACAGTTTTCTTGAATGGTTATAAAAAACCTGGGTTATCTTTTTTTTCTTCCAGTTTTATTGATATAATTAACATATAACATTGTATAAGTTTAAGATGTAAAACATAATGACCCAATATCTGTATTTGCTGCCAAATTTTTTACCACAATAAGTTAATATCCATTGCTTCACATAATTACACATTTTTCCCTATTGTAGGAACATTTAGGATCTACTCTCTCAGCAACTTCCCAACATGCAATACAATATTGCTAACCAGAGTCATCATGTTGTACATTACAGCTTCCAAAATTACATAAATGTACATTTATCTTAAAACTGGAAGTTTCGTTATCTTTTGATTGCCTTCACCCAATTCCCCACCATGACTCCTGCCCTCCCCCAACAACCTCTGGCAACCCCAATCTGATCTATTTTTATGAGTCTGGGTTTTTTTAGATTCCACATGTAAATGAGTTCACAGTATTTGTCTTTTTCTGTCTGACTTATTTCACTTAACATAATGCCCTCAAGGTCCATCCATGTTGTCACAAATGGTAGGATTTCCTCACTTTTGTGAGGCTGAGTAATATAGTCCACTGTATATGTGTGTATATATATATATAAATATACACCACACACCATATTTTCTTTATCCATTCCTCTGCTGATGGACACTTAGGCAGTTTCCATACTTTGGCTATTGTGAATGCTGCTGCAATGACCACGGGAGTGCAGGTAGTTCTACTTTGAGTTTTCTAAGGAACCTTCCATACTGTTTTCCAGAGAGTCTGCACTAAATTGTAGTCCTGCTAATAGTGTACAGGTTTTCAGTTTGGATCATCTTAAAGGACAGAGGTTTAGAAGCATCTCATTGCTGTAATGATCCAAACCCACGCCCCTCATGTCTTCATCAAAATCCCATTTGCTGCTCTTGCCTGTCAATGAGTATTGATGGTGGGGATGGGAGGCGTAGGCAAAGAGAAAGGGGTCTTCCTGAGGTGAGTGGCATGTGGAGGAAGGGCAGCAGCTGTTAAAATCCACATGCAGCCTCTCTTCATAAAGCTCACCCCCTGGATTAGGCCATAGTGGGCGACAGCTACTTTCGGCCGCAGGCGGTTCCACTGGAATCTGCTGGGGAAAGAGTTCTGCAGAGCTCTGGGAAGGGGAGAAGTCATAAGGCCAGCTGGTCAGAGGGAAAGGGTGACTGGGACAACAGTTGTCATTAAGAGACTGTCTCCCCAAGGCAGTATTTATATTCCATGTTTGCCGATCACCGTAGTCAGAGAAGACTCCGGAAACAGGATGAAGCAGGTCCCCACCATTACAGATCCAACTACTGGACAGTTTGCATTTGTCATAGAGCTTAGTGGGGCCCAAGATGGAAGTGGGGTCTTCCAGGTCAGTGGTTCCCCCCAAGCAACAGCTCTTGGAGAAGAACAAGCAATCATTCAGAGACTTCTGCTGGGGAGTGTTAGCTATTAAATGTCCATTGTAACTACTGGGCAACTGGACGCCCTCCTGGAAAGACCAAGTTAAAGGAAAACTTCCCCAACTTTGGGTTTCACCTGGAAGAGACTAGAAAGGAAAGCGAAAAGCTCACATTAATAAGTTAAGCAAATTGACACGACTACCACAGGCACCCAGAGTTACTCTGTACAAATAAGCGCTCTGTCCGACTTTCCTCATTCCTCACATACTTGAAGTGCAAACGCACAGTGGGGTTTCACCACAAGCACTTAAAGTCTGAAAGAAGTCAAGGTTGCCTCCAGGTCCACTGTACAGCCTACTCACCAGCACGAGCTCTGTTACTCTCACTCCTCTGACTCTGAGCAGAGTGAGTGTGTTGAAAATGGTTCATCCTCAAACACAAATCTGATACAATGACTGTCTTTGTGAGAAACTTGTAAGAGACTATTTAAGAAAAATCAAACTACAGCTTCAAAGATTTATATTATACTCAGTATAACTCTCAGGGGCTCTCTGTCTTGCTTGCTCACCCAGTCTCTCTCTCTCTCTCTCTCTCACACACACACACACACACACACACACACACACACACACACACACACACACATCATTGCCTTCCCTGACTTTTCTATTTTTTAGTACTGTTTGCAGTCTGAGAGACTAGGGTTGTTCTGTTGCTTTTCTTCTCAAGAGCCTTTTCGCCAAGTTCATGGGGATTTTGTTGACCCATAAATAGGGCCTCTAGAAAATGAAGTAGCAAATTTATTTCTATAAATAAAGGAAGCATACGTACTACTTTGCAATTCATCTCAGGAAAAAAAAACTGGCTGAGAGTTAAGTGATCTGCTGGCTTATGTAACAAGAAGGTGGAGATAGAGAGACTGTGACCAGGTAGAGTGGGAGGAAATGCCCTTCAACTTGTCCCATGGCTGGGAGAAGGGGTGAAGAACCTGCCATTCGGTTTCAGGGGCTCACGTGTCCCTATAACCGACCCAAGTGACATTTTCTTTTTCTACGTAAGGCATACTTAGAACCTCTATGGATGCACGGGCTCCATCTCGGTCCTCATGAAAAGAAATGTGGAGCATGGAGCAGCAGTAAAATACAGGAATTAGCATCACTATCAAGCAGACAAACCCACCAACCTATAATATGATGCCCATAAAGCCAGAGAGTTCACATCACAGTGTGGCCTCTCCAACCCCCAACCCCACAGGTGGCCAATGTTTTCAGAAACTTCCTGGTTATTTCCTCTGGGTCAAGTCTGCTAATCTATTTAGGGGAAGAATGCCCATTTTGGAATGGTATTTTGCTGAGACCACTTTAGGTTCACTTCTGAACCAAAATATAAAGTGCCAAATAGAGGTTAAGTACTAACCCAAGTCTCTCCTTGTAATTGTAGCAGGGAAGATGTTTCTAAAATTACATGAAGTTTAAGAGTATTTGAGAGCATACTACAAGAAGGCAGAAATTAAGAGGAAAACCCCAGATTCTATTTCTTTTCTCTGGGGGATGCTGCCCTATAGACGAGCCAGATGGGATGGTTTCGACCTCATTTGTCAGTGGGGAGGGACTGGAGAAGGGTATTGTCCTCACCATGGGCGTGGGGAGTCACCATATGTTTTGAACACACGGGGGACAGGTTACCTTTGTCTCTGGGCTCTCCTTCAGCTTTAAGGGGACAGAGGCAGATGCCACGTGTGCTTTTTTCATTGTTCTTCTTGCCTCGGCTTCCAATTTGGTTTCTGGTTTTGGATGATCATGCTCTCCCTTTGACTTACAAGAGAAAAGGAGGTAAAATAAACAGCAAGATTGGACCTCACGGTTTAGAGAATGTTACCCCGTGCCCTGCCGCCTGACTGGGTGCTGCTGCAGGCCCAAGACTTCATAAACCTCTTCGGCCTGTCACGTGCTTTCCTGCCCACCTTTGAACACGGTGCCCCTCGCCCACCTGGTGAAGTCACACTTGCAAATGACACTACAAAGTGCTTCCTGTGTGCAGAGGAAGCTGCAACACACACCTCACTGACTCTTCAGCATCAGTCCTGCCGCCATTATCCCCGCCCCAGCTTACAGAGTAGGAAACTGAAACATGGGGACACTCCACCAGCTATGGAGGAGACACTCCTCCCTGTCCCCCCATGAGTGAGCGGGGAGCTGGGATTCAAAGCATGCTGGAGCTCCCCAAGCTGAGAGCCAGCTATAGAATGCTCGGGAATTCTGGGAGCTGGCTGGCAGCTGGAGATGAGCCACGATGGCCATTGGGACATTTTCTTTTTGGAGGGTTGGTTGACCAGCACACCACGGACCTTCTGCCATCAGAAGCCAGACTTTATTCTGTTTTTAGCACCGCCCCCTCAAGGACTCCTGCACACCCACATTTTGGGTTTGTTGAAGCCAACCACAGGCCACAGCACTGTGCTAGCCTGAGCGTAATGAGATTACTGCAGGGTGCCTCCCCCCCAGGGGCCGGAGGTGGAATCAGCCAGCTCCCCTCCTGGGGCTCCGGGTCTTGGTGCCTGTGTGCAGGTGTGGGTACAGACATCTGCTTGCCCAGAGCACGCCTCGGGGTTGGTACGGGCTCGCATTCCCCTGCCCGTCTCCTGTACACAACCTCCCCCTGTGCTCTGCACACACTTCCTAACTGTAAGTCAAATCCAACCTGGAAGAATATGAAGCGTCCGTCGTGCCTCCAGAAGTTGGTGACCGGGAAGCCCCCATGGCCTCGGCAAGGAATGAGCTTCAGAGGCCCGTCGCAGTTTGGACAGCGTTTCCCTGTAAGAGAGCACAAGCAGGTGACCCTGCCACCTGAGTCCTGAGTCTGTGTGGCCCCCGCAGTCGGCGCTTGACACCGGGATAGTGGAGAATGGGCCTGGGTGCAGTGTTCCGGGCTCCCTTCCACTGAGCATTACCTCTGACCCCCGGAGGCCTGGCCATCAAAGCCTCCCAGACCAGTCTCACACAGGGACAGAGGAAGCGGTTTCCTACAGACTGGGATATCTCACAGGTCAAGGGGAGAGCTCTTCTGAGCAGAAAATCCCTCCCTCCGTATATACTGAGACCTGAAATTCTTTGTAAAGAAGAGGACAGAAATCCTTCACTTCCCAGTGAGAATTAAAGGGTCAAGGAGCAAAGTCACAGAAAAGAAGAAGCACAGCCCCTAAATGTTCATTAAAGTGTAAATGACTGAGACCAGACCCTTTCCGGAGAGCCAGTTTTCAAGACAACTTACAAAGAAAGAACATGAAGTAACTTGAGGTCCAAAGCGGGCAGGGCACAGGGGAATGCTGGATGCATCTCTTTCACAATCTGATGGACGTGATAAAGAGGAACACAACGAACCAGACTATGGCGTGGACCTAAATGGCGTGGACTGGAGCCGAATCTCAAACTTCGTCCCATTGCTCCCACTCCAGACCAAACATTCACTGAGCTCCTGGGTAAGGGCGGGGTTGGGGGAATGGGGACCCATTCCCCAAGATGTCACGTGGTTAAGTGGGATCAACAACGTTCTCCTAGACTTTATGTGGGTCCCCTGATGAACTAGTATGAGTCCCCTAAGTGGTACCTCCGCTTTTGAACAGAAGCCTTGAGTCAGGGGCCTTAACCCAAGGGACCGGTTTTGTTGGCGGGTGCTCTGGGCATGGGGAGAACCACGGGGCAGACCCCGAGGGGTGAGGAGGCTGCTGGACACCAGCTTCCTCGCTGTGCCCCCAACGCTACTCACTCTGCTGCTTCTGCCGGGCTTTGTCGCAGATGGCGGGTCGCAGGTAGATCTTACGGCCCTCCTCGGCAGAGCAGTCGCGGCTGCACACCACCACGCCCAGGCAGGACTTCTTGAGGATGCGGGAGTTGTGGTTGTTGGTGTTGCGCATGGCCCAGCTGCTCAGGTGCCGCTGCGCGTTCCTGTCCTCTGAGCTGTAGATGTGCTTCTCGTAGGAATCGGGCCATTCCTGGAACCAGTCGGTCTTTTTCACATTCTGGTACAGACACAAAGCATACTGCTATATTTTAAGCGAGACAACACAACTGTGTAGGGTGCCCGTATGGCTCCATCGGTTAAGCGTCTGCCTCCGGCTCAGGTCATGACCGCAGGGTCCTGGGACAGAGCCCTGCGTTGGGCTCCCTGCTCAGCGCGTGCCTCTCCTTCTGCCCCACCCCATCTCGTGCTCTCTCTCTCTCAAATAAATAAGTAAAATCTTAAAAAAAAACACACACACAACTGTTCTTAGATGTGAAGGTGGTCTTGGCCTCCAAGAGCTGTGGAGACCTTTGGCAAAGACCAACCAGCGTTTCACTCCCGACAGCAGGATCTGAGCTTTGTGTAGTGACACCAATAGACCTGTCGGGTCTACTGAATGTTTGCTCCCTGGACCAAGCTGGGCTGTCATTCAGTAACCCCACCTCCCCTGAGTTCTACTCCGTGATGATTCTCTAGGCCTTGGAGAGAAGACTTATTGACCATCTTCCACGAAGAATTTTTGAGGTGAAGTAATGTGATTGTGTAAACACTGGAAAACACTGTGGCAGGGTAGTGAGATAATATCTCACAACACATTAGTTACCTTATTGGGAAGGTGAAGAGTTTATGCAGTCACCAGAGCTGAACAGTGGGAAAACTAGAGAACCTGGGTTTGGGAGGGTTCTGATAGCCACTTTCTCCCCTGGGGAGAACTTCTTCCTTTTTCTCTACTTCTAGATCCATGGGCCTCCAACAAGGAGGGGGAGTTTACTTTGGCTGCAAAGTTCTACGTTCTTGCCTAGCACTAGCACTAGCACTATTCACCCTGCGCGAACATCTAAGCTCTCCTTAAGAAAGAGCATCAGTACACTCAATCCTTAGGGCATTTGTCATTGGGCTTCTTGCACTTCCGTTTCTTTATCTGTAGAATACAGATAACAAGACCTGCCAACCTTAAGTATGGTTCTGAGAATATGATAATATATAAAAAATACTTAGCACAGCACCTAGTATGGAATAAGCTCTCAATAAATGTTAGTCACTGATGTTGAGGCTCACATTCCTCTGGTCCTTTGGCGCATAGATCCTGCATTTGACTGATCCTGCTTCATTCTCAGGAATGACAATCTTTGGGCACCTGGGTGGCTCAGTGGGTTAAGCCTCTGCCTTCAGCTCAGGTCATGATCTCAGGGACCTGAGATGGAGCTCTGCATCAGACTCTTTGCTCAATGGGGAGCCTGTTTCCCCCTCTATGCCTGCCTCTCTGCCTACTTGTGATCTGTCAAATAAATAAAATCTTAAAAAAAAAAAAAGAATGACATTTGCTAAGCAGTCTCCATACTCAAACTTAGGCTGTGTCTATTCCCATACCCTCCAGAGACCTGGCATGACAGAAGAATATTTTTCATCAAGAAGATTCTAGAAGGTCAGAGAGAAGATTCTAGAAGGTCCAGAAGGAGAGGTCAGGGTGCCTTCCTTTTGATTCCCCGACAAGAAAGCAGGCATAGAATATTGCGGGGGGTGGGGCATTTTAGAAGGAAAAGAGAAAATATCAACAACCACGATGGAAGGGGCAGCATGGGGAAGTTGGTGTTTATTGAGTTAGATTTCAAGTTTAAAACGTGCCAAAGAGCTTTGTAACCTGAGACTCTGGGCAAGTGACTATCTCTGAAGCCTCATTTTGCTCTTCTCCAAAATGGACATAGTGATAATATATTCTTCAAAGAAGTACCACCAAGAGCAGATGTGTTGTAAACTTTAAGTTTGATATAATGATAGTTGCCATTTGAATGGCATGTCGTGGGAACTAAGGTGGATCTGAGGAAACATAAATGAGGTAGAGGTAGTGTTGGTACAGTTAAGAGCTGGGGTCTGGGGGCACCTGGGTGGCTCAGTCATTAAGCATCTGCCTTCAGCTCAGGTCATAATTCCAGGGTCCTGGGACTAAGCCCCACATCCGGATCCTTGCTTAGCCAAAGGCTGCCTCCTCCCTCTCTCACTCCTCCTGCTTGTGTTTTCTCTCTTGCTATGTCTCTCTGTCAAATAAATAAGTAAAATCTTTTAAAAAAAGGAAAAAAGGGATGCCTGGGTGGCTCGGTTGGTTAAGCAGCTGCCTTCGGCTCAGGTCATGATCCCAGCATCCTGGGATCGAGTCCCACATCGGGCTCCTTGCTCATCAGGGAGCCTGCTTCTCCCTCTGCCTCTGCCTGCCACTCTGTCTGCATGTACTCACTCTCTCTGACAAATAAATAAGTAAAAATCTTTAAAAAAAAAAATAAAGGAAAAAAAAGCTGGGGTCTTCAACATAGGGCTCATGGTTCAAATCCAAACCATTGCTTTTTTTTTTTTTTTTTGGTAAATAAAGTTTTATTAGAACACAGCCAAGCTCATTCACTTGAGTGTTGTCTATGCATACTTGACATTATTACAGCCAAGTCAAGTCATTATAGCAGAGACTGTAATGGCCCATAAAACTGAAATACTCACTATCTGGCCCTTTGAGAAAGTCTCCTGACTTCTGGTTAAGAGCCCCGCCCCTGAAGTAAACAGCCTCAGTACAAAGTCTTAACCAAGTTCCTTGCCCTCTGGGTGCCTTCACTTCCTGCTCTCCTGCTCTAGAAAATGGGAGGTGACAGGAGTAACCCACCTCACAGGGGATGTTATGAAGACTGACTGAGGTTAACACACATAAAACATCTGAAGCCGTGCCTGGAGGACCAGATCCAGGACTACAAGCAGCCAATGTGGTTTTAAGAGCCAACGGCTTTCCGGAGGGAGAAGACCCACAGAGAGGCACTTCGTGCTTTAAACCTTGTCAAGCCAAACCCAGATGGGAGTCCAAGCCCCTCTAAAGCAAAGACTTTACTGGAATAACTGACTCCACAGCCTTCTTTCTCAGAGTAAATGGCTCAGGGAACCCTTCATGTGCCTCACTGTAACTGCTGTGAGGTGAGAAGGGAAATGGAGGAGGGCGTGTGGCGTCTGCAAAAGGCCCCTGTGGCCATTAGGCAGCTAGAGCAGAGCTTCTGGGAAACAGACACGGCCATGCCAAGATGCTGAGTGGACCGTCTGCTTTTTCCAGCTCTTTCCCTCCTTCTCCCAATTCCCTGGGAATTCCGAGCTGGGTAAGATTCATGTCAGGCAGCCAGCCCCCTTCCGTGCTTCCTCCACACACCTTGTCTTCTCTTCTCTGCCTTCTGACTTAAGGCTCTAAGTATGCCTTCTTAATTTCTGTAGTCACAGAAACGCCCCAAGAAGCAGAATATTTTATCTTCTGAAATAAGAAAAATGTGGGTTCAAACACTAACATGTGGACCTTTAAAAATTTGGGCTGTAAAAATTGATTGGAGGCATTTGAATAATTCAGACACAAAGCACAGTTGTCAGGGTAGCAGAGACAAGGGCCATGCAGACTTGAAGAAAAGCGGAGATTTTCATTTTCAAGGTGAGTAGCCCCTGCAGGCTGGTCAGTGCCATTAATCCCATGAACCACGAGGAGGGGAAGGTGTATGTGTGAGTGTCTCAGAGGTTCAGAGGAAGAAATGATCTCCATCGTCTTTTCTCCCCACAGTTTTCTCTCAGTTCAATGTATACTTTGATATCCCTTTGAAGCTTCCTCTTTGACTTACGGGTGAGTTACAAATACACTGTTTATTTGCCATGTATGTGCAGGTTTCCCTACTGCCCTTCGCTATTAATTTCTAGGCTGGTTCCACCATCGTTGGAGAACACTGTATTTTAACTATTTTAACATTGTTGAGGTTTGTTTTAGGGCTTACAGTATTTTCTTTTTAAGAAATATTTTATTTATTTATTTTTTTAAGTAGGCTCCACACCCAACGTGGGACTTGAACTCACAACCCTGAGATTAAGAGTCACATTCTCAAACCTAAGCCAGCCAGTTGCCTCGGGGATTATAGTATTTTCTACATTTGAAAATATTATCTGTCTTTTTATTTGTTTTTTTTTGGGTTTTTTTTAGTAGCCTCTACACCCAGTGTGGGGCTCGAAACCGAGATCTCCAGATCAAGAGTCACATGTTCTTCTGACTGAGCCAGCCAGGTGCCCCTACATTTGACTATCTTTTAGGCCTTTTTTTTTTCCTTCCCAGCAGCCTCTTCACTGGTAGCCTACATTTCCAGTTCCATCAGTAATGCAGTAATAATTCTGACAACGTATTAACTTGAGAAAATTCCTAGGAGTAAATGTGTTCATATCAAGCTCTTCTCTATGCCCAATCTTTTGATTTGGATGCTTAGTGGAATCTTTGACATCATTTGACATTGAAATTAAGACAAAACCTAGATTCCCATAATGCAAAGGAACCCAAGTGTCAAATGAACGACAGTGATTTCTGAAAGCCTTGTAAATTCAAGGCACTAGAGAGGTAAAATTTAAAAAGAAAGAATAATCATTTCTTAATCTCATTTAGCGGATCTCCATAAAATGTTTTCTTCTTTCCTGATCTTGTGTTTATTTTAATTTCTAACTTTTCATGAGTAACTTTGTTTTTCCTCTCGGTTAAGAAGTTTATAATTTAAAGGGAATATTCTTCAGGTTTCCAACAGGAAATCTAACGAATTTATATTTTATAATCTCAAGGGGTAACATCACTGGGGGTTTAACATTTCTATGACTTCTGTAATTTTTTTACTAAGAGACCTAATCCTCTAACTCACTCAAAATCTCTGCATCTCCATGGAATCCTAGAGCACCCAATCTTCCTTATTCTGCTTTACTTAACTACTTGAAGTTCTAATAGGGTCCCTTAAAAATTAAATATGTACTATTAAAACAAAACTAATAAAATGAAAATTGTGAAATATGGCATCAAAACACCTACACTACCCTGTTATTATATTAAAATGGATTTCACCTAGCATATAATCCACTCTCATACAAAGCAATTATCTACATTTTTCTTTAATGCTAAGAATAGCTTAAATCAGGGTGCCTGGGTGGCTCAGTGGGTTAAGCCTCTGCCTTTGTCTCAGGTCATGATCTCAGGGTCCTGGGATTGAGCCCCGCATTGGGCTCTCTGCTCCTCGGGGAACCTGCTTTCCCCTCTCTCTCTGCCTGCCTCTCTGCCTACTTGTGATCTCTGTCTGTCAAATAAATAAAATCTTTAAAAAAAAAAAAAGAATAGCTTCTTTATAAATAAATATTTCCAAATAAAACAGGGAAGGCATACAGATATACCTTTAAGCAAATCAGACAGAGGGAATAAATGACATGTTACTTATGGAACACAGAAAAAGAACCAATTCAACCAGCATTTTGGTTTCTATACACATTTTCAGGAACTTATCTCTTTTGCGCCAACAGGAAACCAAACCCACGTGTTCTCAAAGAAGAAATTCAACTCAACAAAATGCTTTTGAGTTAACTCAAGAGTGACTCCTTATAAGGGCTAATACTGCAATTTCCTACCTTTGTTAAAGGATCAAAATTCAAAACAAAAGTGTCCTTATTTGTTCAGACAACACCAAGATGGGCCGGAGTTCTCCTGTTTTCAAACTCTCCATCGCTTGCTTCTCTCTACTCTCCTTCCTTCCCTTTCCACTCTACTTGGCTAAGCAAGGGACTTCCCTGCAGGCACCCAGAAGACAGCTTCTCCTACTACAGATGCAGTAATGTCCCCATCCCAACAAGAGTCCAGGGTGGCAGAGTGATTCTAGCTCCAGTAGTGGGGATTCAATGACCAAGGGAATCCAATATAGGTGGAGCTGTCCCAGGAAGTTCAAATGACCTTGACATCAAGGGGAACGCTGGCAAGGAGGACAAAGTCATAGGTGTACCTGTTAGACCAACAATAATGTGACCTGATCACGCAGGCAGATAATAACTGACAAGGAACCCAGAATCTGGTTTACCTGTTAGCTCTTTAGCACCAAGACACATCTGATTACTCCTGGCTCATTGTGATTACATTTAGCCACACCTGAACTCACTGAAGAGCTCCAAGATTCACCTTCTCTTTGAAGTCTGAGGCAAAGGCAACCTTGCTGGCTAAAATCATGGTCCAGGAAATTAACTAACTGGAGACATGGGTTCTTTGTGGTTGACTCACCAGATTTTAGACTGACCTGTACTTATGTTTAGCCTATGTATATTTATCTTTTCTCTGGAAAATAATATACTTAAAGCTTGGAATTTTGTGAGTTAACGGCTTGGTGTGGCTTTGGCCATGGTTTGCTGTTTTTTATTTAATTTAATTTTACTATTTTTTAAGTAAGCTCTATGCCCAACATGGGGCTTCAACTTATAACCCTGAGATCAAGAGTTACATGCTCTACTGACTGATTTAACCAGGCACCCGTGGCCACAGGTTTAAACTGCATACTTAGGAACCAAATGATTCAGGGTTTGTTTGCAATGGTGCTTCTGAGTACACCCTGTACTTGTACTCAGAGAAACTGGCTGGTGTTAGGAACAGAACAGGTGTTCTCAGCGCCCTGCCAAAGTGGGTGCTACTTAGGAAGAAAAAGAAGTAATTCTTTCCCAATTTCCAAACAAGAAAAAGAAAAAAGCACTTTCTTAGCTGTTCAAAGCTGCCAAGAGTTACAGTCAGTATTAATGAGATTGTGACCCTTTCCGTGAACTTATAATAAACATTTTTAATGTAGGGAAACCAACACCAGACATTTGCTGCTTGGGTCAAGCAAACCCTAATGCAATTATAGTTGCACCTTTAAAATGAAAATGAAAATATAAGGGGAATAAAAAGGGAAAGCAAACTGATACACCACACTGGTCTGAGATTTTTATCAATGGTGGTTTTGAGTAAGTTGAGTGCCTGCAGTTCAGGGCTGGCTCCCTGGGGGCTGGATTATGGAGAAAGGGTGTCAAAATGACCACCCTTAGAGGAGGAAACAGAAGCAAGTGAAAGGAAGATTTATAAAGATCTAACATGCAGCTGGGAGGAGGAGGAAGCCCACATGAAACAAATAGAGGGGAGGGATGACTTAGCCAGAGCAAGAGGACTTTCATCCCCAGAACCAATCATGATTCTATCTGGCCCCAAAAGCCTAATGACGACCCTTTTCCCAGAAAATAACTGAATCCTCTTAGAATAGTCTGCTTCCAAACCGCCTTTCCAGCCAGTAGCCTCCCCCATCTTACTGCCGACCCTGCTGGATGCCTGTGCACAAGCTCCCTCAAACGTAGAGGCTGACGCTGCCTTCGGCTCGGGTCATGATCTCAGGGTCCTGGGATCGAGTCCCGCATCAGGCGCTCTGCTCAGCAGGGAGCCTGCTTCCCTCTCTCTCTCTCTCTGCCTGCCTCTCTGTCTACTTGTGATCTGTCTGTCAAATAAATAAATAAAATCTTAAAAAAAAACGTAGAGGCTGAATAGCTTTTGGACTCTGGTGCCCTGTTCTGCTTTGATGGTCTTGTTTGCTTCCCCCTTTTACATTTTACAAGGCATTGCTCCGAGAAAGCCCTTTGCCAGAAGCCGTCTTGATTCCCATGTCCAAGGCACGCTGAATTACATATGTCCTTTTGCAAGGACCTCCAGCATTTTTCTGCATGACACAGACTCTCCATTCAGGCACTGACCTTATTACTCCATGTCCAAAAGATCATGAGCTCATCCATGAAAGTTAGCATAGCTTCATGGCCCCTATATCCCCAGAGCCTGCTGTAGTGTCTGACACATTGTCATCACTCAGAAATGTTTGGGTCTTTTTAAAATTTAATTAATTTAATTATTTAATTTATTTGAGAGAGAGGGCAAGCAAGCAGGGGAGGGGCAGAGGAAGGAGAGAGAGAAAATCCCAAGCATGTTCCATGCTCAGCACGGGGCTCGACCTCCCCACCCTAAGATCGTGACCCGAGCCAAAATCAAGAGCCTGATACTTCACCAACTGAGCCACCCAGGCGCCCCACGGAACCTCTAATGTCCTAATGAGGATATCAGCATTCACTATTGGCAAAAACCAACCCATAAATCTTGGCATGATTGAGATGTGTAAGGGGCTACGGAATTTCAGGGCATGGAGCCTGCATTCAGCATTCGGCGGCCCATCTCAAAACTTGAAGCATGTGAGCAGATTAGCAGTAAAGAAATGGGTCTACCAGTTGCCAGAATTTGCCTACACACTGTGGAAGTAGTCATCCTGGCAAGAACACAAAATTAGGAAAAAACAAACTCTGAATTCCTTGTGCGAAATTTACAACGATAACAAGCAATTGCATCTGATCCTTCAAATCGGATTTTTTTTGGTGCCCAAACAGGGAGTCTGAGGAACATGAATCGCCTGAGGGGCTCCACAGAGAGGACTCCAGGGTCAAAAACAAGTCAGAGCCACAGAGTCCGACACCGCCTTCTCTTGGGAGCACTGCCAACACAGACGTGGATGGAAGTCTCTGATCCACGCAAAGAAATCTGTTTAATTCGTTGAACCCAGGGCTTCTGTTTTTCTTTACAACACCTACAAAAATGCCGCGTTACCCATAGTCCACAGAACATACTTTGGCAAACAGGGCTCTAAGCGGCTTGCGTAAGGAATTTCGATTTTCCTTTTACTGAGGAGGTAACTGAGACTTAAAAATGGTTTGTTTTTTTGTTTTTTGTTTGTTTGTTTGTTTTTTTAAAGATTTTATTTATTTACTTGACAGACAGAGACCACAAGTAGGCAGAGAGGCAGGCAGAGAGAGAGAGAGGAGGAAGCAGGCTCCCTGCGGAGCAGAGAGCCCGATGTGGGGCTCGATCCCAGGATCCTGAGATCATGACCTGAGCCGAAGGCAGAGGCTTTAACCCACTGAGCCACCCAGGTGCCCCCAAAAATGGTTTGTTTAGAGTCACACAGATTGAAAGCAGTGGAGCCATTCGCTAGTGAATTCCACACTTATCAACTGCTGTTAATGTATGTCAGGTACTGTGTTAACTCTGGGCTGACAGTTCTAGAAGGCAGGCTGCTTTCCTACTCTCAGGTCCCAGAACCCTAGACCAGTCAGTGCAGCCACCTTATTTGCAGAAGAGGAAAGGGAGTCTCAGTAAAGGTAAACAACTCCCTAAGGCTTTACAGATTAAAAAGAGGCAGAACTGGAATTCCAAGCCGGGGTTTTGTCCCCCGTACCCCGGCTTACACAGTGCAACCACTCGGCCTTGAAATACTCACAAAATATACAACCTAATCAGCTTGGAAATCTTTCCAAGAACCTTTTATTTTTCACCTCAAATGGTTCGTGATACGATTCCAGAGCCAGCACAAACCCAGATCAGGATGGTGGTGTCTCTGCTTAGAAAATATTAAAGGGACACGGCACTTTTTTGAGAGAGAGAGAGAAAACGCATGAGCTGGGGGCAGGGAGCAGTGGCAGACAGAGACTCTTATGCAGACTCTATACCCTGCACGGACCCTCAAACGGCTGGACGGGGCTTGATCTCACAAACCCTGACATCACCACCCCAGCCAAAACCAAGAGTCGGGAGTCCTGACTGAGCTACCCAGGTGCCCCAAAGGAACTGCACTTCTAATCATTACCCCGGGATATTTACAAGGGCACTTGCTGAAGTTCACGGAGTTATTTCCAGGAGCAATCCTACTTTTTGATTAACTATAAATGATGCATTTTCAAAACTACATTGTGTATTTTTGTAAATTTCTGAATGCAATGTCTTGGGAAACTGAGAATGCTTTTGTTTTTGGAAATTCATAATGGAAAGTGAACTTTCATGAGTTCCGAGTTTTCCTCCAGAGAAGTGGTGCTTCCTTTCTTTTTTTAAAAGATTTTTTTTATTTATTTGTTTGACAGAGAGGAAGAAGGAGAAGCAGGCTCTCTGCAGAGCAGGGAACCCAATGCAGGGCTCGATCCCAGGATCCTGGGATCATGACCTGAGCTGAAGGCAGATGCTTAGTCAACTGAGCCACCCAGGTGTCCCTGGTGTTTCCTTTCTTTTGTTTACAGATCTGATGAATGATATAGTCTTTGGTCCCAGAAAAAAAAAAATGCATGTTAGTAGACAGTGTTACCCCGCCACTTCAGAGGGTTCTCAAACCCCATTAAAACCCCTGCTCAAGGAAGCGGCCCGGCAAACCTTCCAGGTCCTTGCTTACTTCTACTCTTGAAGCTTAGGTTACCTGGAAGCTACTTGTGAGCTACGATCATGAAATTAGGAAAAGGAAGTGATCTACATCCCTGAGCCAGGTAAACTAAAATGTACCTTAAAGTTTCTCCTAGAACAGTAGCAACGATCATAAGCCAATTAAGAGCAACCATAAAGGGGCAGCTGGGTGGCTCCGTCAGTTAAGCGTCTATCTTCCGGCTCAGGTCAGGATCCCACCTTTCTGGGATGGAGCCCTGCTCAGCAGGGAGTCTGCTTCTCTCTCTGCCCCTCCCTACTGCTCATGCTCTCTCTCTCCTTCTCTCTCTCAAATAAATGAATAAAATCTAAAAAAAAAAAAAGGCACAACTATAAGGACAAATCCCTACAATAGATATTTATATGATTCAACTAGGGTTTATTTAACCACCTTAACTGAGTGAAAAGCAGGGTATATATATATTTTTAAGATTTTATTTATTTATTTGACAGAACAGAGATCACAAGTAGGCAGAGAGGCAGGCAGAGAGAGAGGAAGGGAAGCAGGCTCCCTGCTGAACAGAGAGCCCGATGCGGGGCTCAATCCCAGGACCCTGGGATCATGACCTGAGCCGAAGGCAGAGGCTTTAACCCACTGAGCCACCCAGGTACCCCCAGGTGGTATACTTTTTGACTTCCAGCTCTTCTAAGACCTACTGAGAGGTAACATAGGTAGGAATTTAAGAGAAAACAGAGAAACAAAAGAAAACCTTCATTAGAGTGAAATTTGAAATGATCTGGAAGTCTTTGTGAGAATGAAATCCAGAATGGTTTTAAACTGAGACTGTGGAAGCTCATTTCTTCTGCCCTGCCTTGGTAAAAAACAAATTTGTTCCCCAGAATCAGGCAGACTAGCTTGACCTTTTCATTAAACAGTACTGGTGATCTCCACCCTGCCTTCCCAATACCCTTTCCAACAACTTCCAGTGAAAACATCCTTGGAATGCCAAAAAGGGAGTCAGGGGAGGTCAGTTTTACACAATTAATATTTTCCACCAAATTAAGAGTTAAAAAGTCAAATGCCAAAAATGAAGGTAAGGAAAATATGAAACAGTCTCTCCGTAGCTGGAAAACAGCCCCGTGTATATCCACCCCATCTTACTTACACAAGTTCTAGAAGAGTTGCTCTGGCCCATAAGAGCACTATCATTTGGACATTCCAGTTACAGATTTAATTTAAAACCACTACTATATTGGGGCTCTTGGGTGGCTCAGTTGGTTAAGCGACTGCATTTGGCTCAGGTCACGATCCTGGAGTCAGTCCCAAAATCGAGTCCTGAGTGGGGAATCCCCGCTCAGCGGAACGTCTGCTTCTTCCCCTATCTCTGCCCGCTACTCTGCCTGCCTGTGGTCTCTGTCAAATAAATAAGTAAAATCTTTAAAAATGAAGTTTTAAAAACCCAATACTATATAGCAAATAAGGCTTTCTGGGAATCTGTGCACTGTGCAGAGTCCATCTATTTGCAAATAACTTATCATCGACTTTATTCTACCAGCTAGCTGGAGTAGGTGCGACAGGAGCCAAGCCAAACTTGGAAAAGAGATGGGAAGCAGCATTTTCTTTGTTTCAGTCTGTAACTGTTGTGGGATGAGGGGTGGTGTCACCAGGTAAAGACCCACTCCAATTCTAGGTCATGGCATCTCCTCTCAAAATTCCTCAGTTAGATGCCCAGCCAAAGCTCTGCAGGACAGGAATTTACCCAGCTTGGCCCCTCACCAATTTCCTTCCAGAATGTAACAAGTTAAGGCTTCAGAGTCAAAGGCTGAAGGCAGATTCTTATGTAAGTACGTACCTGTGGCAGTTTCATATCGTTAATATCCCAGCTTAACATCTCCTTGTCCTCGGAATCAAGGTCTTCAGGCGCCATGACAGTTAGGTCAGCCATAGGGTTCCTATGGTGAGGAATCTGCCTCTCAACGGCGTTTCCTACAGTCGGATCAATCCACTCTTGACTCAGTAGCTTAGACCTGGAGACTGTTTTCTGACACTAAAAAATAAGTGATAGTAATACTGACCGTTAAAGAGATAAAAATCAGTACTCGCCTGCCAGAAAAACCTGTTTCATTGACATTTTTGCAAGCACCAACATACAAAATAAAAACACAATGTAGAAGTCATTAGTGATCTTGTAACAATAAAGCTCGACCACAGGGTGTCAGAAGCACCGTGCTCACTGGGTTGGGGCCGCCTTTCTCCCTGCTAGGCCCGGGCTGGGAATGCCAGAGTGGGGACCATTGTCACCTGCAGCCAATGGTTAGAACACTGTCCTCCATATACCTTGGGGCAAGAGGGAGACCTGGCTTGGAGCTGTTTTCATAGATTTACTTTTGTACACTAGCTTACACACGTGTGGTTCAAGTCAGAAGTGGGAAACATCACAACCAAATGTATCCAGAAGTATTTTTTAAATCTAAATTTCCAGAGATGAATTTTTATCTCAATAAACCAGTGTGTACTTTGTATTTTCAAATATTATTAATGGATAGCCTCAAATCAGATTCCCTCTCAAACCTGGGCATTATTGACACTTTGGACCTGGTAATTTTTTCAGAGATTTTATTTATTTATTTGACAGAAAGAGAGAGAGAGCGAGCATGAGAGAGAACACAAGCAGGGGCAGTGGGAGAGGGAGAAGCAGGCTTCCCACCGAGCAAGGAGCCGGATGTAGGGCTCGAGCCTAGGACCTTGGGATCATGACCTGAGCCGAAGCCAGATAGAGCCACCCAGGAGCCCCAGGACCTGATACTTTTTGCTGTGGGAGGTTATCTTGTGCACTGTAGGACATCTAGCAGCATCTGTGGTCTCTGACCATTAAGTGTCAGTAGCAACACATCATTTGTTGTGACAACCAAAAATGTCTCCCTACATGGCCAGATGTCCCCTGGAAGGAGCAGAACTGTTTGAGAACTACTGCTTTAAAATAGTATTTCTTCAAGGCAGAGGTTCATAGGGGAAGAAAGGAAAAAATGAAACAAGATGAAACCAGAGAGGGAGACAAACCATAAGAAACACTTAATCTCAGGAAACTGAGGGTTGCTGGGGAGACAGGAGGAATGGGATGGCTGGGGTATGGACACTGGGGAGGGTTATGTGTGTGGGGAGTGTTGGGTGTTGTGTAAGATTGATCAATCACAGACCTGTATCCATGAAACAAATACCACATTTTATTTTAAAAATAAAATAAAAAGAATGTTATAAAATAAAAAAAATTTTTTAAATAAAAATATTGTTTTCTGACTTTAACTCAAAAGTATCCTTCAAGGTTTTCTAATAAAAATCTCCCTCTTCCCTCCCCCCTGCCCCCCACCGGAGATTCTATCTCATTTTGCTCTGATTAAATCGTATTATGTAAATGACAGAGATTCAAAAATGTTTGCACACTGAATTTCCTCCCCCATGAGAAATACCACTCTGGTTTCTAATCATAACTGGTTAAAGGAGATTTAGCCAAAAAAGAAAAAAGAAGGAGGGGAAGGAAGGAAGGAAGGAAGGAAGGAAGGAAGGAAGGAAGGAAGGAGAAGTAAGGAAATGTTCTACTCTGAGGAAAAAAGTGATCATTCTGCGGATGAAATGTGCGTATTAGTAGAACACAAAGTGAAACATGTTAGTATGCGTGCAATCTCCATTTGCTGGTGGCTCTTGTAAAAACAAGGGACTTAATGATGTTACATAAAACAACTTAATAGTAAACCTGAACTATGAGTTAGTTTAATAGTCTCCAACTGAGGAAGTGCCATGGGCTCCGTTCCTTAGTCACGTATCTTTATATAACCCTAACACTTGTCAGTTAGTGAGATCTGAGGGCAAGTAATGAATATAGAAGACTGCTGACCCGAAAGTATGACCCTTACATAATAAGCTAATAGGGGTCCCTTCACCCCTTATCCCCCTACCACACTCACCTACAATCTAGTGGTCAAAGATTCAAAGAGCATGAAGTCCATCACCCTTGTTTCAAACACTGCCATGCAAGGTTAAATCCCCAGGAGTTCTAAATCAAACTCTATGTTTGGGAAATAACATTGAGTTGCTGAAGAAATGCTGCTACAGACTGACCTGAATTCAGATTTCAATTCCAAGTCTACGAAACACAGAGATCGTGTGGCGACCTGATGGTAACAGCTTTATGGGGTTACCTCTCTGAGTGTTAACAACAGTAACTCAGATGGTCTAAAACTTGTTGTAGCTCATTGGGACAGACTGAACTTTTTTCTTTTTTTTTTTTTAAGACCTTGAATAACAAGAGTCATATCTCAAAAATTCCTAAGCATTTCTTTAAACGACATAGACATAACTCTTTTGTTTTTAAACTAAGGGGAGAGGAATAAAAAAATCCTGCTGCACAAAGATTTCATTTTTTATTTTCTCAGTTATAAATTGTTGCCAAATGAACAAACCTTAGTTTAGTATTTCCCTGAAAGTTAAGAACAAAACACAGGAACGACTGTTTGCAGCCCTTAGAAAATAATTCAGTTTTTCTCCAGAATTAAAAAACTTAATTTGTAAAGATTTCCTTTTTTTTTTTTTTTTAAGCAACTTGGGGCAAAATGTATTCATATTTCATCATTTCAAGTAGAACTGAAATCCTGTAGGAATGGGATCGCTATTAGCATATTCCTTACATTGGCCTCGCCCCGGGATTTCTGGCTTCCTTACCTTCTGACTTCTTACGGGGATGCAGACAACACTGTGTCATAAAAATATCATCTCTGGTTCAGGTCCCAGCAGGTTCTGGTCATTTTCTAAGCAGAAGCTGCAGTTCCCTAATCCAGGTCAAGGTACACTATGCTAATGAGCTCTGGCAAAAATCCAATCAAAATCTAGACACTCTGAGTTTGGGATGGACTTAAGAGCTTGGGCCAGGAAAGAGCGATGCAGGCAGTCACTTAACCAGCCCAATTGTCCCCAGAACACCAGCAATGTGAGGCATATTCTATTGTTCACCTTGGAACTTTCCCCTCCTTTATGTTAAGAGGGGATGTTGACTGAAATGGACACTGAAAAAAGAACTTCATGAGGGGGGCGCCTGGATGGCTCAGTCTTTAAGTGTCTGCCTTCGGCTTAGGTCATGGTCTCAAGGTCTCAGATGGAGCCCTGCATGGGGCTCCCTGCTCAGCAGGAAGCTTGCTTCTCCCTCTTCCACTTCCCCTGCCCCCTGTCAAATAAATAAATAAATAAACAAATAAATAAATAAATATCTTAAAAAAAAAAAAAAAAAAGAACTTCATGAGGAAGTATAGGTGTTTTCCTGCTCAGAATTTCGTAGGTTGAGCCCAAAGCAGACTAATTTAACAACAGATTCTAATTCATCTACCACTTACCCTGCCTGTGTATGAGAGAGAACAGAGAGACAGGCAGAGGTGGGGAAATACCATGCTGATGGAACCTACTGGAATAGATACTGGATGGCCAACATTCCTAAACCAGGAATACTATAAAATGCTATTCTACACCTACCAACGCCCTCCCCCACACACTAATTCTGAGTGTTTAATTCCCTCAAATATCACCATCCTCCCAAGTCAGTTCAGTCCACATGCTATGTTCCAGGCTATCTGCTAGGCTCTGGAGATCTAAGGGAGAATTAAAGTATTAAGTTTCGTAGTGGAAAAGATGAACAAAGACACAAATAAGCCTAAGATAACGAATGCATGGAATCGAGGCATCCAGAAGGAATGTGGAAGGGGAAGGTATGAAGCTGGAGGGATGATAATCTGGGGAAACGTCTTTCACCACCACGATGTGCATCGTGATGCCCCATCAGCCTCTTGAAGGACAAACAGATATTTGTCAAGGCATCAAAGAATGGAGGACAGTATTCCAGGCAGTGGCAATACTCTGGCCAAAGGTAAATTGGTGTGAAAAGTGCGGTGTGCTCAGCGTTCAGAGAAGGAGGCGCCTGTCAGGAGGGTCCTTACCAGGGAAGACAGGCTGTAGAGGAAGGGATGAGCAGGCCAGAGGACCCAAGCCTTGGGAAGACTCATGGTCTGTCAGGGAGTTGCTAAGCGATCTTTGGCAACATTAAGATTTCTTACTAGTCTTTCAGCTCATGAATGAATTTCTCTTCTGCCTAGATGTTGAGAGTCTGAAAAATTTTCTTGTGCTTATCTGACTAATCTTTTTTTTAAAGGTTTTATTTATTTATTTGACGACAGAGATCACAAGTAGGCAGAGAAGCAGGCAGAGAGAGAGAGAGGAAGGGAAGCAGACTCCCTGCTGAGCAGAGAGCCCGATGTGGGCGGGGCTCGATCCCAGGACCCTGGGATCATGACCTGAGCTGAAGGCAGAGGCTTTAACTGAGCCACCCAGGTGCCCCTTATCTGACTAATCTTGTAGTCCCTCCTTGATCAGGGGGCTCTTTTCAACGTCCCCAGGCACGCTGTAGCAGGACAGCCAAGCGCTGTGCCAAAGGGCAAGAGAGAAAGGTTTACAGAGTTCAGCTCCAGCGTCACAAAGCAGGGCCAAGAATGGATTTTAGACCTGAGAGGAAATAAATTGGTGACTGGCACACCCATCATGATTATCCACTCACCTAGGTCTCCCCCTCTAGGGTGTCTTCTCCCATCCATGTCTAAATCCTATCCATCCGTCAGGAATCCCCCAGATGCTACCTCCTCCTGATCTTCCCACTCTAGTCTAGGACGTGTGATTTCTTATTTCTGTGGCATTCCAGAACTCTTAACTGAATTATAGGCTGTCTTCGATCTCTTAGGACTAACATTTTTCTCCTAATTACAAAATAAATTGATAATCTTTTTAACAAATTTGTGTTCTCATCTCTGGAGATTCCCACTGTTAACATCTGGTCACATCCTTTTGGACTTTTGTTTTCCCCTCCATGCATCACCGAACCTAGATACTGCTCTGCGTAATTTTAAGAGTACACATACATACTATTCCTTTAACTACTCCTGAGTGTTAGTCCTAGCTCTCCAGCTAAGCTGCTGGTTCCTTTGTGGAGGAGCTAGAATCTTCCACGGCCTTTCTCCTCACACAATGATCTGCTGGGCCCTGGCTGCAACATCGCATCCGTCTTCATCCCAACCACCAACCCCACTTGGACACAGCAAGGAACTGAGGAGCTGTCTCCATCCACACTCTGACCGAGCTGTGCCCTTATGTCCCACACTGGTTAACAGCACTTCTACTACCTGAGGCCAACTGTTCTCGTTGCATCTCTGTCATTGTTACTGATGACAATAATTATGCTACTTCCTTTGACCGAACACTTATAGTGTGTCAGCTGCTATGCTAAGAAGTCTGTCCTCACAGCACCCTTACATGGCGGAGGCTATCCTTAGTATACCCTCTGTACAGAGGGGTTAATCAAGGTTTACAGAAATAGTAACTGACCAAAACAACAACAACAAAACACAGGACCTCACAAGCACGTAGGTGGCAGAGCTGGGGCAGAACTCAGACAAGCCTGCTGGCCGGGGTCCTACATGACCTGCCCAGTGCTGTGCAGCGTCTGGAGTCTTTGTCTCTGCTCCTATGTCCTCAGAGCTCTGCACTGCTCTCTCCCATCTCTGCTTCCTTCCCGAAGACAAGAATCCTGCCCCAAAAGCCAGGTGCCCAGGGGCACCTGGGTGGCTCAGTCAATTAAGTGTCTGACTCTTCGTTTGGGCTCAGGTCATGATCTCAGGGGAATCAAGCTCCCTGCTCAGTGGGGAGTCTGCTTGTCCCTCTCCCTCTGCCCCCCCACGCCACTTGCGTGCGTGCACACACACACACACATACACGCTCTGTCTTCCTCAAATAAATAAATGCAATCTGAAAAAAAAAAAAAAAGCCAGGAGCCCAGAGGCCCTACTGCTTGGTGACTGACCTCACCCCCTGAAGCTTGGATTTCTCAGTCTCTCCGCTCTTGCACTCCCTGTCACTCTAGGGCCTGCCTACTGAGGCCATTCTAGTTTCTTATATCAGTGGGGGTGCTCTGGGCATTTTAGGAAGGGGAGCTCTTCTCTGTGTAGGACTGTCCCAGGAACATGCTGTTTCCCCAGACACTAATGGCCAGAAACACATCCGAGTCACAATGTCAACCCTGACCTCTTAGCCCTGCATTTCCAAATGTCTCGAGAATGCCAGGAAGAGAGTGGCATCGTACTGCTGCTTCTGGACAAGTATGCCAGACCTTCAATCCTGAGGTGTTTGCCTACATGGACTAGCACCGGTGCTTTCCAGTTTGTGGTCTTCAGACACCCTGCTACCCTAGAGGAACGAACTTTTCCAGAGTCTGTAAGTCTTGTCTATCCTCCTGGTGCCTCACACACTGTCTGGTCTCTCTACTGTAAACTAAGCCCTGGATTTAACCTTTATTGTATGTCAGGCACTGTTCTAAACACTTAATCCGCACAACTGCCATGTGAAACACAGTATTATTAAGTTATATTAGTATGAGAAACTGAGGTACACCAGGGTTAAGTAACTCAATCCTTGTAGATCATGAGGTAACCAATCTCTTGGCATCAGCAGTGCGATCTCGGTCAAAGGAGAAACATCAGCTAGAGAACAGTAACGTTAAAAGGCATTCCCCTCATGACAGAGTCAATCACCAGACACATCAGCCCTTTCTGGTGTCAAGTTCCTCCTGCCTCCTAACTTCACCATTTTTAAGGAAACTGTTGTCCAGAACTTTGTCTCTTCTGGCATGGAACGCAGTCTGAACTACACAGTCCTTCCCTGCAACTTCCCAAGTCAGAGGTGTTCCTTTCAGCAGGCCTCAGCGCTGCTATGGGTGTATCTCTCCCGTCACGGGACAGAATTGGGGCCATGGAACCAGCAAAGGAACAAAATGCAGAAGAGAGGTGGACAAAGGGAGAGCCAGGATAGACACCTGGATTCAGGCGAGCCCGTGGCCAGCTCAGGCCTTTCCTTTGGGATTGTGCGATCCACGAATACCATCTACACTTTTACTCCTTTGAACTGAGTCCTTCAGTTGCACCTGTTAAAGACCTGCTGACACAGGGACCTGGGTGGCTCAGTCCGTCAAGTGTCTGCTTTTGGCTTGGATCATGATCTCAGAGTCCTGGAATTGAGGCCCCGCATAGGGCTCACTGCTCAGCGGGGAGTCTGCTTCTCCCTCTCCCTCTCTCTCTCCCACTGTGCTCACACACACACACACACACACACACACACACACTCTCTCTCTCTCTCTCTCTCTCTCTCAAATAAATAAATAAAATCTTATATTTTTTTAAGATTTTATTTTTTTGACAGAGACACAGCGAGAGAGGGAACACAAACAGGGGGAGGGGAGAGGGAGAAGCAGGCTCCCTGCTGAGCAGGGAGCCTAACGCCGGGCTCCATCCCAGGACTCTGGGATCATGACCTGAGCTGAAGGCAGACGCTTAGTGATTGAGCCACCCAGGTGCCCTATAAATAAATCTTTAAAAAAAAAAAAAAAATCTTGGGTGCCTGGGTGGCTCAGTGGGTTAAGGCCTCTGCCTTTCCCTCAGGTCATAATCCCAGGGTCCTGGGATTGAGCCCCACATCGGGCTCTCTGGTGGGCAGGGAGCCTACTTCCTCTTCTCTCTCTGCCTGCCTCTCTGCCTACTTGTGATCTCTGTCAAATAAATGAATAAAATCTTTAAAAAAAATCTTAAAAAAAAAATCTACTAACACATCTTCCATCTAGGTGAGCCCACATTTTACCCAGATTTCAAAATAAACCACTCTCCTTTTTTATTTATCCTTCTAAAGAGGGGCACCCAAAGGAACCTGTCGGACACCCCTTAAAATCAGAAAATGCTCCATAGTATCTCTCTTTTGAGTCAATGCACAGGACACAGAGAACCACCATCAGCCCAGTCAGACCCATAACCAAACACCTGCGGTTCTTAAAGCAGGTAATCTAGGGGACTTCTCAGAGTTCTATTTCCGTGCTTTGTAAAACTGAACTTTGGGTTTTTCCTTTAGGGTTTCTCAAATTTTAAGCCTCTTGTGGTTCTCATGCGGAGAACTCTCCAAGTTCTGTATAATATATTTCAGTTCTAAAGACCATCCTACATCATCATACACTGATGATGAAGTAAGATGCAGCCTTAAAAAGGAAGGAGGTTCTGTTACAACATGAACCCAGAGGGAGGATGCTATGTGAAATACGCCAGCCACAAAAAGACGAATGCTGCCTGACTCCACTTGTCAAATCCATCACAGAGACAGAAAGTAGGATGGTGCTTGCCAGGGCAGGAGGGGAAGGGAGGTATTACTTAATGGGTGTATTTTCAGGTTTTCAAGATATAAAGAGCTGTATCTCTTCTGGGAATAAGAGGCTCACTCAGTGTTCTTTCTAAATCTCTGGGTGGACAAGACAGACAGGGTTGACTGTTCCCTAATTGGTGGTTTAGGTGGGGAAGGCCCTGGATGTCATGGTGTTCTCTGAAAAATATTGTGCAACTTAGAAATATTTACTTTAAGGGGTGCCTGGATGGCTCAGTTGTTAGAGAATGCAACTTATGATCTCAGGGTGATTATTCGAGCCCCACATTGGGCACAAAGCTTACTTTAAAAAACATTTATACTTTAGGTCTTGAGAACTGCTTTACTTACAGAAACTATGACTGACAGATGTCTATGTAATATCAAAAAGTCACAACCATGAGCCCAGTGTCAACCTCCCCAGAAAAGGAAAAAAACAAAAAACAAATAAGCTCTCAAATTCATAATGGCAGATTGTTTAAATTTTAAAAAAGAAATGAGGGGTGCCTGTGTGACTCAATGGGTTAAAGCCTCTGCCTTCGGCTCAGGTCATGATCCCAGGGTCCTGGGATGTAGTCCTGCTTGGGGCTCTCTGCACAGTGGGGGGCCTGCTTCCTCTTCTCTCTCTGCCTGCCTCTCTGCCTACTTGTGATCTCTGTCAAATAAATAAAATCTTAAAAAAAAAAAAAGAAATGAAAACTCACAAAAAGCTTTTATGTGGTTCTGTCAATGTTTACCCTATTAGAAATCAGAACTGAACATTTTTTGAAATATTTATTAACTGACATAAAATAATAGTAATAACCCATTTCATTTTAACATAAATACTACTTTTATAAAAAAAAATCTTCAAAACAAAAATTCGTAGAGTGAGTCACGGTAATATTTTTTGCCAATCTCTAAAATCTAACCTAATAGCAGTGGGACATCTCATATCTGCTTCTGCATTTAATCTGTTACAGCCCATGAGGAGGTCATGTAGGCTCTGTGAACCTCACTGCACATGTGTGAGAGATTCACAGTGAAGAAAGGTAAATAACATTTTAATATAATCATAAAAATAGTTTTAATTTTGTAAACCTCCTAGTTTACAGTTTTAATTTTGTAAACCTCCTGGTTTATAAAATCCTGTTAAGGGTCTGGGGTACTCCCAAGACTCACAGGACCATACTTTAAAAACCATTTTCTTTCTTTCTTTTTTTTTTTAAGATTTTATTTATTTATTTGACAGACAGAGATCACAAGTAGGCAGAGAGGCAGGCCGGGGGCAGGCGGTGGGAGGGGCGGGGAAGCAGGCTCCCTGCCGAGTAGAGAGCTGGATGCGGGGCTCCATCCCAGGACCCCGGGATCATGACCTGAGCCGAAGGCAGAGGCTTTAACCCACTGAGTCACCCAGGTGCCCCTTTCTTTCTTTTTTCTAAGATTTATTTATTTATTTGCGAGGGAGGGAGAGCTGGGCAGAGGTGGGGGAGGGGCAGAGAGAGAGACTCTCAAGCAGACTCCCCACTGAGCACAGAGCCCTAGTGCAGCTTGCTCTCAGACCCTGAGACCATGACCTGAGCCGATGACCTGAGCCAAAGTCAAGAATCAGATGTTCAACCGACTGAGCCCATCCAGGAACCCCTGGAAACCATTTTCTTTATACCACATGAAATACCTTCACAAATATCACTGACTCACAAAAACACTTTGAATCAGGCATGTTTTTAAACAGATGAGGAATCTGAGAGTCACAGAGGTCAACCAATTCATCCACCATCATCACATGGATTCCTGTCTTTAGAGTCTGAACCTGGGACTCAATTCCAGATAACCATCAAATCAACTCTGAAAAGCTTTTTAACCACCCGCCTTTTCCCAGAGCAGCAGCCTGAACACTTAAAGACTCTATAAACAATAATGAGGATAGCTAATATTATAACTCTAGAATGTGGTAGAAAAAAATGGAGATCCAGAGGAGTTAGAGAAGACAGTGTGAGAGCAGAAACAAACACAGTCCTGGCAGGCAGGAGCCCTGGGCTCTGGACGCCATCCCTTCCTTCATTCTGTGACCTGAGCCGAGTTTCTCTACCTCTCCAGTCACCAGGATTGCCTCATCTGCGAAATGGGATGATGGTATCTTACCTGCCTGGAGGCATGGTCTGGACCAGATGATTGCCCAAGGTCTCTGCTACTAGAAGGCCTGTCATTTACCAAAAATGCCAGTCATTTGGAAGGAACACAACACAGCTGAAATGGACTTTCCTTTTGATTGTTCCTGTAATTCTTCCTTTTTCTCCAGAGTAATAGTTGAAACTTGGTATTTATTGAAATCTATTTCAGTCATCTTTCCGGAAATTTCTTCAAACTTCATTCAGAACACCTAACCCTGAAAACAATTCATTGAAATCACTTGAGGGGTACCTGGGAGGGTCGTGAGTTGAGTGTCTGACTCTTGATTTCGGCTCAGGTCAGGTCATGATCTCAGGTTTATGAGATCCAGTCCCTGAATGGGGCTCATGGCTCAGCGGGGAGTCTGCTTGAGGTTCAATCTCTCTCTGTTCCTCCCCACCTCGGTGCTCTCTCTCAAATAAATAAAAAAATCTTAAAAAAAAAAAAGTAACTTGAAAACTTGGTACATAGAGATACAGTGCAATTCCACAAGCTCCACAAGTGTACCGAACCCTTACTATTATGCTGCAGATACATAAGATTCTAGAGAACAGGGGCCCTGGGTGGCTCAGTCAGTTGAGCATCTGCTTTCAGCTCAGGTCATGATCCCAGGGTCCTGGGATTGAGCCCCATGTTGTGATCTCTGTCAAATAAATAAAATCTTTTTTTATAAAACCTGCATCTTCCTCTCCCTTTGCCTGCCACTCCCACTGCTTATGTTCTCTCTTGCTCTGTCAAATAAATAAGTAAGTAAAATCTTTAAAAAAAATGTTCTAGAGAACCATGCACACCTGATTTTATTTCTGGACATGTTGTCTATCATGCAATTAAGCTGCTTCATTTTTCTTATTTTTTAACTGTGACTAAATACACATAACATAAAATTTACTATTTTAACCACTGAAGAACAGGTCAGTGGCATTAAACACATTCACACAGTTGTGCAACAGTCACCACTGTCCATCTCCAGAACTCTTTGTATTTTGAAAACCTGAAAATACACCCATTAAATATAACTCCCTTCCCTTTCTGAACTGGCAAGCACCATCCTACATTTTGTCTCTGTGATTAATGTGACAAGTGGAATCAAGCAGCATTCGTCTTTTTGTGGCTGGCTGATTTCTCGTAACATCCTGTCCTCTGGGTTCCTGTTGTAGCAAGTGTCAGAACCTCCTTCCTTGGGGCGTCTGGGTGGCTCAGTGGGTTAAGCCTCTGCCTTCAGCCTGGGTCATGATCTCAGGGTCTTGGGATTGAGTCCTGCGTCGGGAGCTGGTTCCCTCTCTTTCTCTCTCTGCCTGCCTCTCTGCCTACTTGTGGTCTCTCTGTCAAATAAATAAATAAAATCTTAAAAAAAAAATCTCCTTCCTTTTTAAGGCTGCATCTTATTCTACTGTGTGGATATACTATTATTGTATTTGTATGTTTATCTACCAATGGACATTTGGATCATTCCCACCACATTGAAGCTTTCCGAGCCTTTCTTTAAAGGCTGGAGAAACTCAATGCAGACAAAGAAGAAAGCAGAGTAGAGAGCCAATGGCAGCAGACACAGATCAGAAAAATATGTACGGAATTATTTCAGAGTGGAGAAGTAAATTCCAGTACTAAAAAAAAAAGGGTCAGATTTTTGTCTTTGTCGTTTTCCCTCTTCTCTAAACAACTGTTACTAAATTCTGAGTGTCATAAGATCATGGAATGCACCGCATTTAATTTCACATTCCACAGAAAAGGTAGGCAAGTTTCTGGCAAAGTCCATGAACTTATCCTTGAATGTATCAATGTAGTGTACAGTCAGGGAAACGTTTGGATCTGAATGATCACACATCATCTGACAACAATCTCCTAAGATAGTCAGGGTTGAGTGTTTGTGTAATTTCACAGATGGAGAAGCTGAGACTCTCAGCCATTAAATGCTCCTCACCAGGCAACACAGAACAGGAACACCACTAGAGGTCTTACAACAACTCCAGCCCTGCCCCTCTGCCCCTGCCATCTGTCAGTAGTTGTGAATGAGCATTTAAAGTCACTTCTGCAGCTCCTGGGTGGCTCAGCTGTTACGTGTCTGACTTCAGCTCAGGCCATGATCCCAGGGTCCTGGGATCAAGCCCCGAAACAGGCTCCCTGCTCAGCGGGGAGCCTGCTTCTCCCTCTCCCACTCCTTCTGCTTGTGTTCCCTCTCTCGCTGTCTCTGTCAAATAAAGAAATAAAATCTTTAAAAAAAAAAAAAAAAGGAAGGGGAGAACTTTCTAACTTAAACGGAGATGAATGTGGAAGAAAAAAGAAAGCCAACTGGCTCACAGGCTTAGTTAGTGCCTGGACACCCCAGGGATTAAGGAAGGCCAGGCTTGAGTAAGGCAAAAGCATTGGAGGAATGTCCTAGTACTGGGCAGTTGAGTTGTTTTCCTTAATCCACTGGTGAGATATTAATGTCTCCCCAGCCAATACGAGAGCTGCGATTTGTTCTCTTGGGAATCTGAATAACCAAGGCTTTGGATTTGGAGACATTTGCCATTTGGGGTCATAAAGAGTAAGGGAAGGTTGAAGTGAGCCTCAGGCTGAGATTAGCTAGATTAAATAAAAGTCTGCAAATTAACTATGGGGACCTCGGCCTTTTCTTCCCACCTTGCCTTCAGAAGATCAGCAACGAGGCCTACGTTTGGACATCACTCTCGTTGCAAGAAATGGATGACCTTTCTTTTCTGCAGAATTTGAACAGCCTTAGAAAAATGAAGTGTGAACAGTTTAGCATTCCATAATAAAAAAGGGCAGCTCAAGGACCAGTCCCCTAAAAGAGAATCCACCAACCCACAAAGTTTAACCTGTACGTGTACAGCTGCCCAAAGAGTGATCTCACTCGTAAGTATGAGTAGTCAAGGATGACTACGCATTTGGAAAAAGCCACCAACATGAAAGAGATTTCAAAACAACCAACTAGGGGCACCTGGGTGGCTCAGTTGTTGGGCGTTTGCCTTTGGCTCAAGTCATGATCCCAGGGTCCTGGGATCGAGCCCTGCATTGGGCTCCCTGCTCCATGGGAAGCCTGCTTCTCTCTCTCCCACTCCCCCTGCTTGTGTTTCCTCTCTTTATGTCTCTCTCTGTCAAATAAATAAATAAATAATAAAATCTTAAAAAAAAAAAAACCAACTCAACCAACTAACCAAGCCTTGGAGGAAAGAGTATAGGAAATGCTGTTACTATGCCACAGACGTTCCTGAGGAGAGAACCACCAAGAGGTCACAAGAAAAAAAAAGAAGAAAAAAATCAAAAAGCAAGAAAGGGCTCTGGGAAATTGTAATAGTCAAAATGAAAGAAATCATAAAAAGTTAGGAAACGGAAATCAGGGAAACCTACCAACCAGAAAGTTAAATCAAAAGTGAAAGAGTGGGGGCGCCTGGGTGACTCAGTGGGTTAAAGCCTCTGCTTTCAGCTCAGGTCATGATCCTAGGGTCCTGGGATCGAGCCCCGCATCAGGCTCTCTGCTCAGCAGGGAGCCGGCTTCCCCCCATCTCTCTGCCTGCCTCTCTGCCTACTTGTGATCTCTGTCTGTCAAATTAAAAAAAAAAAAAAAGTGAAAGAGTGGGGCTCTGGGTGGCTCAGTGGGTTAAAGCCTCTGCCATTGGCTCAGGTCATGAACCCAGGGTCCTGAGATGGAGCCCCACATTCCATCCAGCTCCCTGCTCGGTGGGAAGCCTACTTCCCCCTCTCCCACTCCCCCTGCTTGTGTTCCCTCTCTACTTTCTGTCAGATAAATAAATAAAATCTTTTTTAAAAAAGTGAAAGAGAACAAAAGTAGGAAAGCCGCTTAGAGGGTCAGATTAGAAAGTCAACCTAAATAAAAGCAGCAGCTACCAGAAAAAGAAATAATTGAAAAGAGGGAAAATAATTAATTAAGAGGGAAATAATTAAAAAGAGGGAAAACAACCAGACATAAGAAATGTTTCCAGGGACGCCTGGGTGGCTCAGTTGGTTAAGTGGCTGCCTTCGGCTCAGGTCATGATCCCAGCGTCCTGGGATCGAGTCCCACATCAGGCTCCTTGCTCAGCAGGGAGCCTGCTTCTCTCTGTCTCTGCCTGCCACTCTGTCTGCATGTGCTCGCTCTCACTCTCTCTCTGACGAATAAATAAATAAAATCTTAAAAAAATTAAAAAAAAAAAAAAAAGAAATGTTTCCAGCCAGCACTGGAGGGCATGGGACCCCGGACTGAAAGCTGGGCTGTGTGCTCAACACAGTGAGTGAGCAAGGCCCACCCTGCCGTGTCACCACAAAAACTCAGGACCCTGGGAGTCAAGAGAAAGCATTTTTAACCGACTGAGCCACCCAGGTGCCCTAAGAGAAAGAATTTTTAAGCTTTCAGAGAAAAAATGCAAGTAAATCAGAATTTTACTGGATTGTTCAAAAGTGCCAACTCTGGAAAATCAGCAGATGATGGAGGAAGGCCTCCAAAATTCTAAGAAAAAAGCATCTCCAACCCAGCATTTTAGAGAGCACTCTGTTATCAGTCAAATGTGAAGGAAGAATAAAAATGTTTTGGGCGCCTGGGTGGCTCAGTCATTAAGTGTCTGCCTTCGGCTCAGGTTGTGATCCTAAAGTCCTGGTATCAAGTCCCATGTTGGGCTCCCTGCTCAGCGGCGAGCCTGCTTCTCCCTCTCCCTTTCCCCTGGGCTTGTGTTCCCTCTCTAGCTGTTTCTCTGTCAAATAAATTAATAAAAATCTTTTTAAAAAGGTTAAAAATGTTTTAAACATTCAGTGACTTTAAACTTTTACTTCTGCTGCACCAGAAGCTACTGAAGGATATGTTCCCCTCAAACAGGGGTAACTGGATAAGAAAGGGTTCCAGGACAGCCAAGAAGAAAGTCCACTGTGGCAGGTATGCAGAAGGCTGTAATTAAGACCAGAGACAAAAAAAAAAAAAAAAAAAAAGCAGAGACTATATTCATGAACAGAGGATTCTAGGAAAGAAAGTGCAAAGGAGATATATATATATATATTTTTTTTTTAAATTTTATTTATTTATTTATTTGACAGATTGAGAGCACAAGTAGGCAGAGCAGCAGGTAGAGGGAGGGGTGAAGCAGGCTCTCTGCGGAGCAGGGAGCCCAACTCAGGGCTCGATCCCAATACCTTGGGTTTATGACCTGAACCAAAGGCAGATGCTTAACCAATTGAGCCACCCAGGTGCCCTGAGGGTTAAATTTCATTTTTGTGGGTTTTTCTGTTTGTTTTGGTGCTGGTTAATTTTAATGTGTCAACTTCGCAAGTCCAAGATCCTGGATTATTTGGATGTTGTCTGGATGTTGCTGAGGAGGTATTTTTCAGATGAGATTAATGTTTCAATCGATAGACTTCGAGTCAAGCGTATTACCCTATATAATATTGATGGTTCTCATCCTATCAGTTGTATGCCTTAAGAGAAAAAAGAATGATGTCTGTTGAGCAAGAGGGAATTCTACATCCAGACTGTGTTCAGACTTGAGCTATAGTATCAACCCTTCTGCGTCTGGCCTGCCAGCCTATCCTATCGATTCTGGATTTGCCAAGTCTCCACAATCATATGAGCCAATTCCTAAAAATGAAATCTCTCACTCTCTTTCCACACACACACACACACACACTCTCTCTCTCTCTCTCTCTCTCTTTCTTCTGTTTCTCTGGAGAATGCTAATACAGAGGACTACAAGAAAAATGAGAAGCAGTGCCTCTGTAATATTATCAAGTATGTAAAGATTCAGTGAAGTAGTTGGGCAACTAAATAAGACAATTATTAATTCCAGGAAAAACAAAGGATTGTACCTCAGCAATGAACTATGTTTTGTCAAAGAAATGTAGCCAAAAATCTTTTGTATCATTACCTGAGGAGAGGGAAAAGAAACAGTAATATCTAAAATTGATAAACTGAGAAACACAATATAAATACATTATTCAGAAGCATGGAGATGAATGCTAAGAAAGATTGCCAAAAAGACGACACAGGTCATTTTCCATGAATACAAGGGTAGGAGGTAAAAAAAAGGCAGATCAGATATTTGCCGTTTTTCATCATAAGCCTTTTTAACTATTTGAACTTATATTCAGGTATTGTCTTAATAAAAATTAAAACCAACTCCTAAATGCTTGCCCACTTGCGGCTCCATTTGTTAGGGGCCCAGCTGCCGAGTAACTAATCTGATACAGTAATAAAATAAAGCCTGACATATTGTCTAATCCTATCAGATTAATTTATTTAATTTTTAAAGGATTTCAGTGCTATTATACTAAAAGGAATAGTTGTAAAAATTCTAATCAAGACAGGAAATATGTGGGGTGCCTGGGTGGCTCAGTGGATTAAACTGCTGCCTTCAGCTCAGGTCATGATCCCAGGCTCGTGGGATCGAGCCCCGCATTGGGCTCTCTGCTCTGTGAGGAGCCTGCTTCCTCCTCTCTGCCTGCCTCTCGCTGACTTGTGATCTCTGTCTGTCAAATAAATAAATAAAATAAATCTTAAAAAAAAAAAAAAAAGACAGGAAATATGTGTGAAGAGTGGAGAATATTGAAGGCTTTTTAAACCAAACCACGGGCTGATGAATACATTATTTGGGGCCTGGGGCATCATGGTGTCTCAGTAAACACAGAATATGGATTCTGATCTAAGAACATACAACTCAGTTTGGGATTACTATTGAGTGTAGTGTCCCATCTGCAAAGTAGTATGTGTGTGTGTGGGTATGGGGGGGTGCTCAGGGATGGTCACAGCTTAAACCCTTGCACTTCCAGTATTTTCTGCGTTGGTTTTCCACGGGCCCGTGAAATTCACAGACTACTTCATTCCCCTTCTTCTTGAAGGCTTTTTAATATTCGCAGTTGTCTGCTAAAATGGAAACCTTTCCCAGGAAAAGAGCGTCCCTTCGTAGGCATTATTTTGCTTGCTACTGAGAATGAGAACAGAGGAGTGAGGGGTGGGGAAAGGCAGAGGCGGTGGCCTCCCAGGGCTAGCTTTTGGCCGGTCACCGTTGTTTTTTGTTCTTTTTTTTTTTTTTTAAACCAGTCACAGCGAGAAGCCAGCCGCTGAGCTGGGCCGATGTGTCTGCAGTAGCAGCAACTGGCCAGAAGGTGGCAGCCCTGTCTTATCTGGTGTTCCAGCCAGGGTTCCTGCCGGGGCCACCTGGGAGCCGCGAGAGCGCAAACAAGGTCCTCGCCTAGGCAGCGCCGAGCTGCGGACGCAAGTTTATTCCACTGCGGCAGTGGCGACCCTAAGCACTGCCCAAATGGCTGTTTGAATGAGAGAACTCTGTGAGCGTCATTAAGACCGCTCTCTTGGGGCGCCTGGGTGGCTCAGTGGGTTAAAGCCTCTGCCTTCCGCTCAGGTCATGATCCCAGGATGCTGGGATCGAGCCCCGCATAGGGCCCTCTGCTCAGCAGGGAGCCTGCTTCCTCCTCTTTCTCTGCCTGCTTCTCTGTGATCTCCGTCTGTCAAATAAATAAATAAAATCTTAAAAAAAAAAAAAAAAAGACCGCTCTCTTGAATGCACCCCTGACCCATCTGCAGGTAGCACAGCCCTGGATCCGTCCACTCTCCGCTGACCCTGGTCCTGGCCCAACTGCAGCAAAAAGTGGCCGAAGGAAACATACCACCCAGCTCACAGCTCTAGCTTCAAACTCAGACCCGTAATATCACGAGGACCCTCAATCACCCTGTATGTCCCCAGTGCGGTCACTCTCACGCCCTCTCCTAGACAGCTGTGTTACACTTTCAGGTCCCTTCACACACCTCCAACGCCTCTCTGCCCACCTGCATGCTTCCCACTTCAGGAGGAAATGAAGCAGCAGGAAGTGAGCGGCCACGACACGCCTCCTCCCGCCCCCCACCCCCACCCCAGCAGCCGCAGGGTGATCGCTGGCTTTCTGCTCACTACCATAGATGAACTGTCCAGGCTCTTAAGGGCAACCCTACCTGTGTCCTCAACGAAACGCCCTCCCATCTCTATGGCAACAGGACTCTGGAGATTTTTTTTTGCTCCGTTTCCCCCTGCCCTGCCCCCTACATCATCAACTTCCCTTTCTCTCCTGTGTTGTTCTCATTAACACATGAACCTGCTCTTATCTGTCCCATCATTATTCATCATCTCTCTTTAGCCTCAATTATCTACCAGCTTCTGGCCTCATTTCTCTCCTTGCTTTTCCAGTAAAATTTCTGGAGTTTTCCATGCTCACTGATGCTAAACCCACTGCTATCAGACTTTTTGTTCAGACCATTCCAAAGAAACTCCTCCTGACCTGCACATCACCTACATCCAACTGTCAAGTCCTTGTTCTCATCTTAACTCTACCTACAGAAAGCACTAGATACAGCCGATTACTTGCTTCTAATCTGACTCTTCTCCGCCTTTCTTAGTTCTTTGCTGATTTCCACCTTTTCCCCCCAGTCCTATTCCTAAACTGAGTCCTTGGACTTTTTTTTTTTTTTTTTAAGAGAGAGAGCGAGAGAGAAACAAGCAGGCTCCATGCTCATCACAGAGCTAGATGCTGGGCTGGATCTGACAACCCTTGGGTCATGACCTGAGCGGAAATCAAGAGTCCACCACTTAACCTACTGAGCTGCCCAGGCACCTGGTCGTGTTTTCTAAACATAATCTCACTCCTTTAGTGAGCTCCTCTAGTCTTCTGACTTTATTTTTACTTAAAAAAAAGATTTTATTTATTTATTTGACACAGAGAGAGAGCAAGCAGAAGCAGGGTGAGGGACAAAGGTAGAGGGAGATACAGGCTCCCCACTGAGCAGGGAGCCCAATGTGGGGCTCGATCCTACCACCCCGAGATCATTACCTGAGCCAAAGGGAGACGCTTAACCACTTGAGCCGTCCAAACACCCTAGTCTCCTGACTTTAAATAGATACTACAGTTCCCAAATATACAACCTCTAACTCGGACTTCTCCCGAGTGCCACACTTCACACATCCAATGGCCTACTCAACATCCACACTACCATTTAACTGATACCCCAATTGATATCCTGATATTCCACTGCTCTGTCTGTAGTCTTCCTATCTCAGTTTGTTTTGTTTTGTTTTGTTTTTTTGACAGAAAAAGCTCCCACACAAGCAGGGCGAGCAGTAGTTGGAGGGAGAGGGAGAAGCAGGCTCCCCGCTGAGCAGGGAGCACAACACAGGGCTTGATCCCAGAACTCTAGGATCACGACCTGAGCCAAAGACTGACACTTAACTGACTGAGCCACCCAGCTGTCCCCTCTTTTTTATTTCTACCAAAATTTATTTTAAAAGTTCTTGAGTTGACTTCTAAAAATACATACACTTAAAGAAATATTCACTCATTGTCAGGATCAAAGAAAGGAAGGCAACTTAATATACTGCCATAAAACTAGGCAAAACCTGTCATTATTTAATACTGAATCTAACTCTGATGCTTAACTACTCAGTTAAATTGTATCTAAGAGCCAGACAGGAAAATTAGCTGAGTGAAGACCAGGCGTCCCTTCTTATCACACTTAAATGCAGCCCTGTTCTTCCAGTTTCTCAGGCCAACAGATTCAGACATCTTTGCCTCCTTCCTTTCTCTAATATCCCACATCTATTCCTGTAGGAAATCCTACAGTCTCTGTCTTCAAAATATATTCTGATTCCAGCCACATCTCACTACCTCCATCAGGAGCATCCTGGGCTAAGCCACCCTCACACCCCTCCCTGGAGTCACTGCCAGGACCTCCTGAATGGTCTTCTGCTTCTACACATGAGCTTCTGCAATTTAACCTCAATCCAGTAGCCCGACCCATCCTTTCACGAAAACCCAGGTCATGTCATTCCTCTGCTCTAAACTCTCCAAGAGCTCCCCACTTTAACCAGAATAAAAGCAAAATCCTTAGAAAGGTATAGATGACCAGCAGTGACTAACAGAAATAGGAGCCACGTGTGGCATTTACAATTTTCCAGTAGCCATAATAAAAAAGTAAAAAGAAACAGGTGAAATGAATTTTAACAGTGTATTTTTAAAAGCAGTATCTCTAAAACATTATTACTTTAACATAGGCTCCATATAAAAATTGAGAAATTTTACCTTCTTGTTTTCATTCCAAGTCTTTGAAACACAGCACGTCCTTTGGTCATATGGCATGTCTCAGTTTGGACTAGATATATTTCAAGAGCTTGAGAGCCACATGTGGCTAGAGGCCACTGTGCCAGACAATGCAGCTAGAGCCCATGTCTCTCTGAGGGGTCTCTGGCTGCCCTTCACCTGGCTCACTCAGCTCCTGCCCACTGGGCAGGCTCATACCTCAGGACCTTTGCACAGTCTATTCCCTCTGCCCTCCCTGCTCTTTCCCCCTGATAACCTCCCAGATGCCTTTTTTACCTCCTTGTCTTCACTTCCATGGCCATCCCACTTCAACTGAAACCAGAACACTTCCCATTCTGACACTCCCAATTCCCCTTAACTGCTTCAAATTTTTCCCCCTAGCACTTAACACCTTCTAAAAGATCACATATTCTCTATTTTCTCACACAAAAAGAGCTCCACAAGGGTAGGTGCCTATTTTCTTGAGTGACAGGTGCCCAGTCCCTGGTACACAGTAGGTGCTCAATAAATGCCTCTTGACAGAAGGAAGTAAGGAGAGCCTAACTCTAATCTTCCCAGGATGGTTCTCAGCTCAGGGCTTGGAGCCAGCATCTCACATTGTGTACCTGCAGCCGTCATCTTGGGAGTTACTGGAAATGGGAGCTATTTCCTCTGTCAGCAATTGTGAGAAAAGGCAGAAACAGGTTCAATGCAGCAAGCATTTCCTGTGTGCCCACTGTGTGCACGGCTGTGGGGAATGGTAACACAACGATCGTAAGGCCATGGCCCCATCTCCCTCAGGCAGGAGATTTCCTCTGGGCAGCCCTGGAGGGCGGAGCCAGTGACAACATCGGGCAAATGGATGGAGACTAATTCCAATTTGTTGGAAAGAACCTTTGAATAATCAGCTCCATTCAGAATGAATGGGACTGTCTTAAGAGGTCTCATTCTGACCTCAAATATTCAAGTCACTCTTGCTGACATGTGGGCTCTGTACTGGGATTTGGATGAAACCTCTAAAGTCACCTTTAACATTCTAAGATAATGAGCCTAAATTATTGGTGTAATAGAAATAATATGGGTTGGTTTGTTTTTAGGTTTTATTTTTAGGTAAACTCTACACCCAACACGGGGCTTGAACTTAACCCTGAGAAGGAGAACTGCTTGCTCTACTGACTTGATCCAGTCAGGTGCTCCAACAATAGGGGTTTTGATATCTGACAGTCTAGGCTGAAGTTTTATTCCAGGATGTACCTGCTATCTGCATGTTTGTTCTATTTTTTTCAGGGTGTTCTCTATCCCCAGGGATTTGCTTCCAGGTAATAGACGTACCACTGTCTTCCATACGAGTTGATAATGTAATAGAAAGCAAATACTTTTTTTTTTTAACTTTACTTGGAAGATTTTCTCCTAGGTTCCAGAACTTCCAAAAATGTTAAAGGGCCCCCCACCCCACTTTTAATTCCGGTTATTTCTAAAAACCTGCTCCCACCTCACAAAGACTATTCCCTATCTCTTTTCCTATCAGCAACCATCACTCCTTTTAACTGTTAAGTGCGATCTCATTCCATCTTTGCAAAAGGTGTGGAGGTATTGACCAGAATTAGTCTCATTATTCAGATGAGGACATTGAGGCTCAGGGAGGTTAATTAACTTGCCCAAGGCCACATATCTGGTTAAGTGGTCAAACACAACCTAGGAAATTCTGAAGAATTTCTGTCCCTGTTCTGTACTCATTCATTCACTCAACAAATTATTTACTGATCTGTACGTGCCAAGAGCTCTGCCAGGAATGGAGGACACGCTCTGCACAAACCCCTTCTCTGCTTTCTGCCACTGACTGAGCCTCTGGAGTTGGGGTAGAGGGCTTCTTAGCTGTCACCTGACCCGTTCCCTTTCACTGAAGACGTTAGCAGCCCCGCCAGGCCCCATAATGTTCTCCATGGGTGTGGCTGGGTTGTGGACGCTGCAGTCTTCCCCCAAATGACCTATATCCCAGTTGTGCAAATAAGCCATTTTCCATTTCTGATTGGATAATGTCATGGAGCGTGCTTTTCTATAAGCACTGGCAGCCCGTCTTACCGAGTGCACACTGTGGTTTGAGAACCTGGCACCTCGGAAGGCCCTTTTAGGTCTCCTCTAATTTCAGTTAGTTTCCAGATCCCAGTTACAGCCTATGCATACTACGGGCAAGGGTGGGGGGTGGGGAGTGTGTTCATACTAAAGCAGTACAGAGACATTAATTAGCAAAAAAATGTTGGCTTGCTCCTTCCCTCTTCTCAAAGGTCTGACCTGATACCTTGTTCCTAAGTCATGATGCAGCCCATGCAGGCTCCTCCCTAACCCTTCCTTAGGCCAACCTCCAGGCACCCACCACACAGGTCCAATGCATATTTTAAGGACTCAACCTCACTCTTTCTATGCAGTCTGATTTTTACTCACTTGTGGGTGGGGGGGGGCAGGAGGAAGTCCTTAAAGTATTTCTATATTACTTTCATTTTATAAGTAACCAGAAGATTATGAAGGCTTACAAAGACCGAGCAGTTGACCCAATCCCAGTTTATATAATATGGTAACACGATACGTTTCAAGTCCATATTTGAAACCTCTCATATTCAGGTATGTCAATGGAGGAGTTGTATTGATTTCATTATTTCTCAACACAGGGGAGGGATCTTAAACCAATGTTCCTAAATTTCTTAGCATGACATTCCAGGGCCCGCCTGATCCAGTTCTAAATGACCTTTCTAGGTCACTCTAGCCTGGAACACTAATTAATCTTTACTTCCTATCCCAACACGGTGCTGGATACATGGGAAGAGTACAGTTATTTCAGCCCTCTTAGGGCATTATCAACGACCTATCAGTGTACCCGACCCCTCTGAATGGTGAGTTCCCTGAATTCCTTACCCCCAGTGGTCTTGTCTACCCAGTGCTACTGGCTTATTCCAATAGCGGAACCCTGAACCTTGTCATGACCAGGAGCTGCAACTGCTCCTAATCTCAGGGTTAAGCATCTGATTCTACCTCTGCCTTCCCGGTAGCCCTCTCCAACATTCCTCCACACTAGAACCTCCAGTCCACTGATGCCCCGCACCCACAAGATGCCTTCAACAGCTTTATGTTCTCCCTCCCTCCTGTGTCCTGTGCTTCTACTAAAACATTATTTGTTGTTAACGTGAAATTCAAATGTAACTGGGCGTCCTGTTGTTTTATCTGCGAGACCTTAAAACCATCATAATGACTCTCCTGCATAAATGCATCTTCTATGCTCCTCCTACTTGAAACGCCTTTGGTGAAACCACAGCTTGGGAAGGCCCAACTTTCTCACCACTCGGTGTCCCCATTCATGCAGCCAAATGTGGCTGTCTCACTTCTGATTCAGGGAAGCAGACCTCAAGAGGGGTCTTCATGCTGCACAGAAAGACTCATCCTACTTAATCAGCTCCTGGTCGAGTCACCCTCTGTAGTTCTGGCCTTCGTTTCTCTCCTCAAACCTACTGTACTTTCTCTCTCTTCATTCTCAGGGTCCTACTGAACAGAAAATCCAAGCCCTTGGGAGAATTCCTGAATTCCCCTCACCACGTATCTCCACTGTATTTGTATTCATCCATGTTAACTAACCTCCCCACTGCCACCTAGACTGGAGGCTGGCAAACCGTGGCCCATGGGCCATCCAGCCCACTACCCGTTTCTATAAGCCCGCAAAGGATGGTCTTTAGTTTTTATTTTAGTTTTATTTATTTATTTAGTCTTTATTTTATTTTATTTTTGGAGATTTTTACTTTGTTTTTATTTTTTAGGTTTTATTTGAGAGAGAGCGAGCGAGAGCGAGCGCACAAGTGGGCTGAAGGTAAGAGGCAGAAGCAGGCTCCCTGCTGAGCAGGGATGCCCGACGTGGGACTCGATTCCAGAACCCCGGGATCATGACCTGAGCAGAAGGCAGACGCTTAACGACTGAGCCATCCCCATGCCTGTTTTTTTAAGTTTTTAAATAATCGGGGGTGGGGGGAGGGGGCGGGTGATCACAAAAATGTTTTGTCACATGTGAAACCTATATGAAATTAACATCAGCTGACCGAAATGAAGTTTAATTGGAACACGCCACGCCCACCTCATTTATGTATTGTATGGGCTCTAGAGACAAGCAAGTTGCAACAGAAACCGTATATTCGCAAGAACTGAAATATTTACTGTCTCCTCCTTTGTAGAAAAGTTTGCTGACCCCCATGTGTCTGCACTCCAGTCCAAAACTACTTAATCCCTAACCCTCTTCCCTCCTCAGGAATATGGCTAATTCCACCCACCCCTGCCTCATGAATTTTTCCATCTGCTCATCACCCTTACGAGCATACCAAAAGGGTGTTGTTTCTCCAATCTTAAGAACAAACAACAACAAAAACCAAACCCCAAAAAAGTACCTCTTCTGGCTTCCTTTTCTTTTAATTTCATTTATCTGATAGAGCACAAACAGAGGGAGGGGCAGAGGGAGAGGAAGCAGCAGGCTTTCCACTGAGGAGCCCGAGGCAGGGCTCGACCCCAAGACCCTGGGATCACGACCCGGGCTGAAGGCAAGTGCTTAATGACTGAGCCCCCCAGGCACCCTGTGCCTTCTGGCCTCCTTCTGCCCCTACTAGTTACTGCTCTCATTTACAGCAGAAATCCCTAAAGAATTATATACACGTGAGGACCATACTCCTTCCCCAAATCCCACTTAAACCTTCACCCTTCACTCCACTGAGACTGCTCTGCGCGCACCTCGGTCCCATGGCCACTGCCAAGGTGCTCCTGTGGCAGGTCCCCAGTGCCTCCCACCTGGTGGGTGGGTTGCAGGACACAGTGATCATGTCTTGGCCCCAAAGCTCCTTTTCACTTGACTTCGGAGACACCATACCCTCTAGATTTTTCTCCCACCTCCTGGGCACTTCCTCATCATTTCTTTTCCTTGTTCCTCTTGTCTTATCACTGAAGGCCCCAGGACCTTGGATCCTACCCCTGCTCTCTCCTGCGCAGGCTCCTGCAGGAACTTATGCTTTTCCCATAGGCATACATACCCCCAGCCCAGACCCCGTCCTAAGATCTGAACTTCATTATCTAACTGCCCACTGGCATGGCCAGGCCAACATCTAACAGACATAGCAACATCAACATGCCAGTCCGCAGGTCAGAGCGGGGCTGAGACCCAGGTTCCTCTCCATCCCCAGCCTCTCTTCCTGCCCCCAGGGACTGGCAACCCTGCCGAACTTCCTTTCAGGCCTAAATCCTTGCCATCATTCATCTCGCACATTCCACCTAGAGTCTGTCGGGAACGTCTTTGGCTCTACCTTCACAACTTGTCTGGCAACTGACCAACTCTCACCTGACCTGACCTCATCTCATCATCTCTCACCTAGATTAAGGCAAACTCTCCCAGCTTCCAACCTTGTCTGATACTCTCCCTCTCCACTCAGTGGCCTGGGAACTTTTTTTAAAGATTTTATTTCTTTATTTGAGAGAGAGTGTGTGTGTGTGGGAGTGAGAGAGAATACAAGCCAGCAGGAGAGGCAGAGGGAGAAGCAGATGCCCTGCGGAGCAGGGAGCCCAATGTGGGGCTCGATCCCATGACCCTGGGATCATGACCTGAGCCAAAAGAGGAACTTAACCCACTGAGTCACCCAGGCAGGTGCACTGGGCAGGAAACATTTTTCAAAGAAGTCCGCTCAAACGCTCCAGTGGTTCCCCATTTCACTCAGAGAAAAAGCCAAACCCCCTTAATAAGTCTACAAAGCTCTACCTGATCTAGCTTTTTGTCTCCTCACCCCTTAGCTCTCTGACCCCATCTCTTGTTATCTCTTCCTGAGTACAACACACCCGCAGGCCTGCTGCTTCTGGGACAAGACAGGGCAGCTCCCACCTGGGGGTTCCGTGCTGGCTGTTCCCTCTCTCTACAATGCTTTTCCCTGTTTTGCAGCATGGCAAACCTCTATCACCTTCCAATCTGCTCAAATGTCACCTCTCCAGTGTGACCTCCCTGGATCTCCTGATCCTTCGGGCTGTGCTCTGCTATTAGGACATAGCTCTATTAACTTTTTATTTTTAAGATTTTATTTATTTATTTGACACAGAGAGAGAGATCACAAGCAGGCAGAGACGTGGGCAGAGGGAGAGGGAGAAGCAGACTCCCCACTGAGCAAGGAGCCCGATGTGCAGGGCTCGATCCCAGGACCCTGAGCCGAAGCCAGAGGCTTACCCTCTCAGCCACTCGGGCGCCCCCGCTCTATTAAATTCTGACCTATTTTCCCAGGTGCTTACTTATTATGCAATTTACTAGAACGTTAACTGCACACAGCAATATATTTTTGTGTGTTTTGCTCAATTATTTAGTCCCAAGTGCTTGAAACTAACACAGACTCAATAAATACTTGTTGAATTGAATGTCTACTTACTAGATGATTTCATCTTTTTTTTTTACTTAATTTTTCAATAACTTTGAGAGTTATGTGTTGTCTCCATTTTACCTTGTTAAATTAACTGGACAAGGAGGCCAGTGGACCAAAATGGCTGTAATGGTTCGGTGGCCCACATAAGCAAACCAAAATCTAAGCCCAGAATGCCTTGAGGTTAAGAAATCAAAACGCAAAAATGATCAATCACAGCCGACTAGGCTTTAAGCGATAGCCAAGGAAATAATTTCCTTTCTATGCTTTAGTTTCTTTCTCTGCATCTGCCATTGCTGGCGTTCTGGTCAGCAGAGCGCTTCTCAACACTTCCAGTCTGGGGCTGCCTGAATCCAGCCGATGTTTGCTCAAATAAATTATCTTTTGATAACCTGTAAGGACACCTATGTATAAACAGCTTAAATAACTTGCATGAATCACAAGTTATTGTTTGAAAGTGAAATTGATAACCTCGGTCTTCCCCCCCACCCCAACAGAACGTTGTTTTCAGCTTTCCATGTCGCGGGCCACGGTGTTCCTATTTATGTGCATCTGAAGAATGACAAGTTCACTCACACCCAAGATGCACACTTCGAGTCCACAAGGAGGGCGAGTTTCTGTAAACCAAAGCAGGACTTCCCAAAATAAGAGCAAAGGAAAAGGTAGGAGTTGACCCTTGCTCAAAATTCCACTTGTTCCTAAAATATTTCACACCTTCACATAACATTAATGTAAAATTAATTTAAAAAAATGAAATTTTTAAATAGGTAGGAATCTTTTTAAAATTCACAAAGAAGTGAACATATAACAAATCACTTACTTTTTGTCAGGTTTCAACGTTTCCTTGATGAAGCTGTAGTTGAAGACTGGAGATGAACTTAATGAGGCCTGATTGGAGATTTTGGGGAAAGGAAAGTGCTGGAGAAAAAAACAAACAAAACAGGGGGGTAAGGGAGAAGGAAAAAAATAGATTAAAAAATTACCTAAATAATTTGGACAGATCACATTCCCTCGGCCTCAAGAGGCTGATGATCTCAGAGAACCTTTCTTTGTTTTAGAAAATCTAAAAACTATTTAGAGCCTGCACTGCTTTTTGCCTTCAGGAGAACATAACATAAGACTCCAGATTAAAATGATCTTACCTGAAAGAGAAGTTCAGGACAAAACCAGCAGAACAGCTACTACCAACCCCAAACTCAAGCTCCTCCCACTTCTGCCCTGGAGCCCTCGAATTTGCATCAGGACCTCTGGAGGAGGTAGTCTGGGGAAACTGAGGAACCGACAGCCGGACCCAAAAAGGTACACTTATCCCGCCAATAGGTGGGTGTGGTTAGAATTGGCCCTGAGATTTGTAGGGAGAGGGGAGGAGGACGGTTTCATATGTTACCATTAATTCTCATTAAAACTGCAGAATCTCTACTAGTTAATAATTAAATGCAAGAAACGTCAATCGAGCAGTATTAGTATTATGCATTTTTAAAAATCATATGCTGCAGATAACTAAGTAAGCATTGTTATTGTATTAATAATGCAGTGTGGAAAAGGCTGGATAGGACACTTTAGTGGGCCTGGAGAGTCCCTAGCTATCTTTCTTCCTCTTTCCTCCGAAGCTTAACTTGTTTTAGATGGCAAAAACAATAGGCAGTCACAGAACCAAATGGAATAGGAGGGAACAGTCAGGGGCCAGGGGGCGGGGGGTCAAGGCCACTTAGACTGAACTGCCCCTCCTAAGATAATTGCATTTAAAGGGCTCCTTGAAATTGTTCAATGCAGACCCTTTGAAAAAGAATTGAAGTGATCCTCAAGGGGATGATCCTGGGTCGGTGACAATTCCCGCGGAACTCAAAACCAGTCCCTGTCCCCGGAGTTGGCTGGGAATGAGATTCCTACACAGCTCCTTCAACCAAGGGGAAGCTTGGCTGAAACCTCAGGACCCTAGTGTGTCCGCTCTGTTTTTTTCATTTTTTGTAAAGATTTTTTTTTTTTTAAGTTTTTATTTATTTGTCAGAGAGAGAGCACACAGGCAGGCAGAGTGGCAGGCGAAGGCAGAGGGAGAAAGCAGGCACCCCGCTGAGCAGGGAGCCCCATGTGGGACTCGATTCCGGGACACTGGGATCACGACCCGAGCCGAAAGCAGCTGCCTAACCGACTGAGCCACTCAGGCATCCCCGCTGTTTTTTTAAATAAAAGTCAACAGAAGCTAAAGCCACTCCACCTCAGAAACACAGTCAGGTAAAATAGTCTCTAAGTACAATTAAGTATTTATTTAGCAAAATAAATGTGGAGTTATCTAAGAACTAAGTTTTGGCTTGCTCTATACTTGATGTGGAAAATATTAATTGAATCAGAACCTTGGTACAGGTCTTCATTTTGACCCTAGGTGGAGCAATAGAATATTTTTGCTTCAAATCTGTTCAAAGTTTGCTAACCTAATCTAAGTTGCAAAGACAGTTGTATCTAAAATGTAACTTTCCCAAGAGTCATGATTATATTTAATAAATTAAGTTGTAATAGGAAAGCTTGGCTTTAGTTTTGAGCAGTTAACCTAAAAAATTATGTCATGGAGTTTGCAATATGGAGTAAGCTCTGATGTGTTATAATTGCTTATATTAATTGTTATGTAATTGCTTATATTAATTGTTATATTATAAGCAATTAATTGCTTGATTGTTTATAATTGCTTGTTTGCCTTTATGCAAGACATCAAGTCAGGCAGCTGGAATTCAATTCCCAGCTACCCCATCTCACTACTTCTAAACCTTGGGCAGGTCACTCAGCCTCTTTGCACTTCATCTGTAACACGAAATTGATAAAAAATACATCCCTGCCTCATTGGTGAAAGTGACGTATGTAGAATGATTCTGTTACATAACGCTTTCGCCCTAAAGCTCTGTACAGATGTTAGTTATAATGTGGGAAACAAAGGCAAAAGAGAAAACTTAGATTTCCTTGCTGCTTATAGCCCACTGACAAATCCTTGAAACAGGCAGTGTGACCTTCTTCTAGAAAATCAAGGGCCTCGAAGTTGACACGCCCCTAAGGGCAAAAGGCAATCTAGGGTCCTGTACGTCTTCTGTAATATATAAAAATTCCTTTGGAACTTCCTATGTCTCTACCCCCAGCATCTATGTTAGCAATCATCCCCCAAGACTGTGGCCCACCTGTGCACATCTGAAGGGTCTCATGACTAGAGTTTTACTAGACAGTAATAAATGACCTTTTCTTAACAATAGCTTAGCCCCCCAAGATCCTGGAAACTTTGCTTCCAAAATTCCTTAGAGACTTACACTATCCCTCAACCCCTCCCAACTTGAAAGTATATCATAAGCCACTCTTCATGACCCCAATGCAACTCTCTGCCCACAGGTCCTGTCCTCGTGCTTTAATAAAACTAACTTTTTGCAGGGAAGATGTCTTAAGAATTCTTTCTTGGCCATTGGCTCTGAATCCCAACATATTTCCTACATAAAGGGTTTTTTGTTTTTTGGGCTTTTTAGAGAGAGGTGTGGGGTGGGGGGAGGCGGAGAGGATCTAAGGAGGCTCCACCCCCAGCACAGGTCCGACGGCGGGCTTGATCTCATGACCCTGAGATCATGACCTCAGCCGAAATAAAGAGTTGTACGCTTAAGCAACTGATCTACTCAGGTGCCCCCACATCAGGTTATTTTTAACATCAACTACTATACTTGCCAAAATGGCAAATATTGGCCAAGAGCCACAAAGGATTCTTCCTAATCATATCCTGTGTTGTTATTTTATTATTCCCAGTAGATGAACAATAAGAAAAATTTACTAATATCTTTGAACTTACATTGATGACCACCAAAGAAAACAATTTACATGAAGCCTAAATGTCTTCATTGGAGGTATGAATGAGAGCAAAAGATTGGAATTAACCTAACTGTCCCTTAACAGCGGTTGATAGAATAAATTATGTCTCATCCATCCTATAGAATACTATTCAGCTTTCAAAAAAAAAAATAGGGAAGCTCTTTAGGTAGTTACATAAAAACCTCTGACATATGGGAAAAAACCAAGATGCAGACCTGTATGTTTGTTCTGCTATGATTTAGGTTAAAAAGGGATGGGGGGAGGGGTCAAACTGCATCTAAAATTTGTATGAAAATGCAAAGGGCCAAGTAGAGCCAAGGCATCCCTGAAGCCTAACAAAGATAAAGGATTTCAACTATCAGATACCAAGTCTTATTATGGTAAAAAGTCCAACTCACTGAAATGGAGAGTAGAAAAGTGGTTGCCAGGGGCTGGGGCTTGGGGGAAATAGGGAGAGGGAGAGGTGGGTAAAAGGGTACAGACTTTCAGTGTAAGATGGATACAGTCTGAGGATCAAACGTGTAGCATGGCAACTCTAGTGGCGACCATGCTGTATGGTATGACTGAAATCTGCTAAGAAGGTAGCACTCAAATGTTTTCACCAAGTGAAGAAATAAAGGTGATGGATGGGCTAATTGATACAATATACATCAAATCATCACATTGCACATTTTACATATCTTACAGTTTTATTGATCAATTATACCTCAGTAAAGCTGTGAAGATTTAGTAGTGAAATCTGTGTGTTATTGGTGCAACAAAAGGCAAATACCAGTAAGACAGAGTCCAGAAATGCACACATACAGGCAATTGATTCGTAACTGATTTATGCTGTAGTGTGGTAGAAAAAAGACATCCCTTTCAAAAAATGGTGCGAAGTTAACTGGATATTCATATGAAAAAAAATGAATCTTGACTCCTAGTTTACAACATACATAAAAGTCAACTTAAAAAAAATAAAAGCCCTCAGCTTGGAAGGATTAGATATCTGAAAACAAAACAATTGATCTAATAGAAGAAACATAGATAAAATTTTCATAAGCTTAGGGAAGGCAAAAAAAATGTTTTTTTAAAAAGATTTCATTTATTTATTTGACAGAGAGAGAGCACAAACAGGGAAAACGATAGGCAGAGGGAGAGGGAGAAGCAGGCTCCCCACTGAGCGGGAACCCCAATGTGGGGCTCAATCCCAGGACCCTGAGATCATGACCTGAGCTGAAGGCAGAAGCTTAACCCACTGAGCCACCCAGGTGCCCCGGGAAGGCAAAGATTTTTAGAGCAGAGAACGAAAAGTGCCAACTACAAAAACAAATCATAGCCAGAAATGTAAAGAACTACTGATCAGTTAAAAAAAAAAAAAAAAAAAAAGCTTGTTTTTTTTTAAATGGGCAGAAGTCCTAAATAAATACCTATTTACTAAGAGGCTATCCAAATGACCTGCAAATGTGAGAAGTTATTTGGCTATTATTCTTTAAGAAAAGGTATGGAATGGGTGCCTGGGTGGCTCAGTGGGTTAAGCTGCTGCCTTCAGCTCAGGTCATGATCTCAGGGTCCTGGATCGAGTTCCGCATCGGCTCTCTGTTCAGCAGGGAGGCTGCTTCCCTCTGTCTCTGCCTCTCTGCCTACTTGTGAGCTCTGTCAAATAAATAAATCTTAAAAAGAAAAGAAAAGGTATGGAAGCCGCTCAGAAGCATGACTACAATGCAAAAACTAGTGAACATCAAGTGTTGCTGAGGAGATACAGCAACTAGAACGCAGACAGCCTTGTTGGGAATATGGTCTCTTTGTCAGCACGTACAGAAGCCAAATACACGAATCCTGTGATCCCGCGAGAACCGTCCTAGGAGTGCAACAGAACAGCTTGCGTGCTATTTGCCAAAAGGCAGGAACATGGGGCGTCTGGCTGGCTCAGTCGGTGGAGTCTACAACTCTTGATCTTGGTTGGGGTCATGAGTTAAACCCTACATTTTGTGGAGAGATTACTTTAAAAAATAAAATCTTAAGAAAAAAAAAAAAAAAGAGGGCTGTCTGGGTGGCTCAGTCAGTTAAGTGGCTGCCTGTGGCTCAGGTCGTGATCCCAGGGTTGTAGGATCTATTTCTACATTGGGCTTCACCTGCTCAGGGGGAGCCTGCTTCTCCCTCTGCCCCTCCCCATTGCTCCTGCTCTCTTTCAAATAAATAAATAAAAGCTAAAAAAAAAAAAAAAAAAAAAAAAGAAAGGAAGAAAAAGAAAAGAAAGACAACAATTATAGCAGCACTATTCGTTATAGCCCCAGACCCAGGTGTCCGCACAGAGTAGAACAGATCAAGTGAAGTATATTATTTACGCAATGAGATACTATTTAACAACAAAAATAAATCAGCTACTACTACATGTAACAACAGGAATGAATCTCACAGACACATTCTGGAAGGAAAGAGCTAGGTACATTGGGATACACACTGTATTACATAAAATTCGGTCTATGGTGCTAGAAATTAGGATAAAGTGTGGGAGGGTTTGAGCCCTGGTCCGGTTAATGACTGGATATGGGCTTTGAGATTCTGGTCAAATTTTCTTTGTTGATCCAGGGTTACACGATAAGAAAAACCATTGAGCTGATCGCTTATTATTTGTGCATTTTTTTTTCCTCCGGGGATATGTACTTTATTTATTTTTTATTTTTTTAAGATTTTATTTGTCAGCAAGAGAGAGAGAGAGAGAGAGAGAGAGCGCACAAGCAGGGGGAGCAGCAGGCAGAGGGAGAAGGAGAAGCAGGCTTCCCACTAAGCAAGGACCCTGATACAGGGCTGGATCCCAGGACCCCTGAGATTATGACCTGAGCTGAAGGCAGATGCTTAACCAACTGAGCCACTGAGGCGTCCCCAGGGATATGTACTTTGATAGAAAGTTCACACTTTAAAATGGGGTAAGCAAATATTCATATGCATATGCATTATAACCCCTGGAAGAATACAAAAGAAACTTGTTTTAGGGAAGGGTGCTCTGTAGATGGGAAGGAAAACTTTTCATTCTAATTTTTTCCTATTAAAAAAAATATTTTATTTATATAATCTCTACACCCAATGTGGGGCTTGAACTCACATCCCCAAGATCAAGAGTCACATGGTCTAGCCACTGAGCCGGCCAGGTGCCCCTCCCACTTCTTGACCTATTGGAATGGATCACCCAATCTGACATTCAAAAAATAAACTTTAAAATAAAAATAAAAATTTAAGATATGAAATGACACTTCCAAAATCCAAATAGTTAGATCGTTAGTCCCCAAAATTCTTGTTACAAGAAATAAGCAACTATGGAAATTGAAGGTATACATAGGAAGACAAGACAGTTTATTATTTTACTAATCAATCAACTTTCAGTCTTTAACAAATGTACTTTCTCAAGAAAAAGACAGCTCCGCAAAGTATTCAATGCTGTAATTTAGGATGAAATTAACTCTCCCTGTCTGAAAGGTGTCCTGAGGGGTTCCGGGGCACACACCCCCCCCAGTGAGATATGAGACCCCCATTTGCCAAAATGGAAATCAGGAAGAATTCTTCATCAGCTAGAAGGAGCTGGAAAGGGAACCCCACTGTTTTCCACTTAATTCTTCCTGAATGTTTTTTTCATCAATTCTTGGCCAAACTGCTTAGCAGCAAAAATACTTATTGATTCTTTCATTTAAACTTGGATCAATACAGTCAGATTCTTTAACAAAAATCTCTGGGTCACCACTAGCTTGTTCCGTCCCTGGAACAGGCTGTTCCAGTTATATCAAGGTGATATCAAATGTTTCAGCCCCTGCTTTCCACAGCCAGCACCGAGACTAGGAGGAGAGACGAGGCTGTCTTCCCAAGAGAATGAAAAAGGCGAGGAGGAGGGGTAACAGCAGACAGAGAGAGAGGTATAGCACTCAGAAGTACAGCCCAGGAAACACGGGAGGGAAGCGAAGCAGAATTTATCTTTTGGTTTTCCTCCCTGAGGCTGTGGAAACGGACACAGGGAGGTGGCGGTTCTCAGAAGGACTTAGGACCTCACACTGGTCAGTGTTCACAAGGAGTTTTTCTTGGTCTCTAGGTTCCAAGCCTTCTCTGCAGAGTCTCCTCTCTCTTCTCTTCCCTCTCCTCCCACCCTCTGTCCCTCTCTCTCTTCTTTAGCTCTGGGTCTCATCCTGTTTTGTTTTTAAAAATAGGTTTATTAAAGTATAATTTACGTGGAATAATATTTGCCTTTTTTTTTTTTTGCTGCATAGATCTATGAATTTTGACAAGGTAAACAGTTATGTTATCACCAAGATCTACAACACTTCTTCTCCCTCCTCCTCTTCTTCTTCTTCTTCTCCTTCTTCCTCCTCCTCCTCCCCTACTACTACTTCTTCTTCAAGATTTTATTTATTTAGGGACGCCTGGGTGACTCAGTCGGGTAAAAGTTTGCCTTCAGCTCAGGTCATGATCTCAGGGTCCTGGTATTGAGTCCCATGTCAGGCTCCCTACTCAGCGGGAACTCTATCAAATAAATGAATGAATGAATGAATGAATGAATGAAATCTTAAAAACAACAACAGCAAGATCATGGCCTGGGAACATGACCTGAGCTGAAGGCAGATGCTTAACCAACTAAGCCATCCAGGCGCCCCTTGCTCAAGTGTTATAAAGAAGATGCTTGAAGTCGTGTCAAATCTCAGAAAGCACAATAGATTCTACAGTATGACATTTTCTCATACGACCACGGTGCCATTATCACTCCTGACTAAATGACTTTTTCTCAGTGTTATCTACTACATCACCCATAATCAGCCTTCCCTGATTCTCTCACCAGTGTCTTTCTACAGTCAGTCTCCTCGAACTAGGGTCTATCTTACACGATGTTCTGTCTCCTTAGTACTGGCACCTCAAGTAGTCTTCTCTCCTTTGACCCCCATGTCATTGATGTACAGAAAACAGATCTGTTTTCCTATAGAAGATTTCCATATTTGGGGTTTGTCCCTATACCTCCTTTGTGGGGTCATCTAACTTTCTCCTCTATGTCTTGCATTTTGGGTTAATTTAGTTCTGAGGACATGAATAGACTGTTGGGGACATTAAAAGATAAAGGGAGCAGAAAGTTTATTTACTTCCAAATGGGGCAGTGCCAAACCAAAAGTGGTTAGGGGTACTCCACCAAGTGTGGGGATAGACTTGTATAGAGAAAAGGCAAGGGTGAAACAAGGAAATTATTGATTGGCTAGAGCTTAATGTCTAGTTGACTGCTTGTGATGGGTTGTCCTTCCATTTTGTAACCCTGAGGCACTTTCAGACTTAGATTTTGGTTTGCTAATGGAGACCACTGCTGTCTAATGGCCTTCCTGTTTAGTTAATTTGACCGGGGCAAGACTCTCCCATAGCGGGGCAGAGGGCTTCCTGTTCCAGCACATCAGGAGCTCCATGTCCACTGTCCCCTATTGGGGATCCTAAATTCGATCAATGTCGGAACACACAGGCAGATCAGGCATGAAAGGGACCATCAAGCCATCTTTGGAAGCTGTGTTGCTCTATTTGCCTGACCCTCTCTGTTCCCTCCCAGGGAGTCCCTGGTACAGACGTGGATGGCTGGACCCTCTGGTCCTGGCTCTTGGCACACACATCCCCATGCAGAAGGAACCCTTCCTCCTAATATCCTTATTTGGTTCTGTCTTCTACCTGGCTTAGTGTTCATGTTTGTGCCTCTTCCTCGCCCCTACTTTAGGGTGGAAGGTTTCAAGGGCAAGGCAGTGTTTTGTATATCTTCTTACTCCTATTTCCCTAAGCGGTGCGTTAGCGTAAATCAAAATTTTCTCTACTGCTTATTGATCGTGGTTAGGAACAAATGACCTAGATTGTCTGTGCCTTGGTTTCTACACCTGTAAAGTGGTGATAGTAACAGACATGAATTCATGATGCTATTGTAAGGAGTAAATTCAGGCATAACTCACACTGTGTTTCACTTTGTTGCATTTTGCAGAGAACTGCATTTTTTACAAATTGGAGGTAGTTCTCCTAGTATGTAAAATTTGGGGGGCAGGGGAGGGCACCTGAGTGGCTCAGTCATTAAGTGTCTGCCTTCGGCTCAGGTCATGATCCCAGGGTCCTAGGATTGAGCCCCACATTGGGCTCCCTGCTTGTGGGAAGCCTGCTTCTCCCTCTCGCTCTCCTCTCCCCACTTCTTGTGTTCCCTCTCTTGCTGTCTCTCTCTGTCAAATAAAAATAACATCTTTAAAAAAATAAAATAAAATAAAATAATTTGAAGTTTATTTATTTTTAGTAATCTCTACACCCAAAGTGGGGCTCATGACCCCTAAGATCAAGCCATATGCTCTTCTGACTGAGTGAGCCAGGTGCCCCACAAACTTTCTTCTTCTTATTATATTTGTTAGGGTGATCTGTGATCAGTGATTACAATTTGCTGAAAGCTCAGACAATGGGTTAGCATTTTTTAGCAATACTTTATTTATGGGCTTTTTTTTTTTTTTTTAGATCTAATGCTATTGCATACTTAAGGGACTACAGTATAGGGTAAGCGTCACTTTTACATGCACCAGAAAACCAAAATATTCATTTGGCTCACTTTGTTGAGATATTTACTTTATTGCTGTGGTCTGGTCCTGAACCCGCAGTCTCTCTGAGGTGTGGCTGTACTAGGTAAAAATGATCTTCAGTATCCTGATCATGCATAGTGGTTTTCTGTAAGTAACTGTCTTCTTGGCTGCCACTTGCTCCTCACTGCCTTGGGCTGTGGAAGGAGGTGCCAGCTTATGGCTGGTTTTCTCTGATTCATAATATTCTGTGGTCATTGACCTGATGGGTACAAGAGCTGACCTTGTCTAGACGCTGGATAACACTACGGTTCTCCTCTTACACAGGAGCTAACTGTGGACCTCCGAGGCTAATCCATTCAGACTAGGTGGAGAGACTTCAAGATTTACTGGAAGAAGAGATATACTCTGTGATGGGATAAATCAGGTAATCAGACAGCAAAGGACTATTGAAAGAGCATCAGATCTCAGGTCCTCTGCTCCCAAATCTCGAGCTCATTTTACTACATGTTAATAGATTTAGCTGTTCTTTAGATCTTCATTCATAATTAGTGACAGTGAGCCAGTCGGGGACCGTGGGCACAAGCCCCTGAGCACGGGAAAAACTCCCAGCAGCCTGGACGCTGTTACTTTTCTTGCAAAGGAAAGCACCAGCTAACCAGCAAACCCAGACTGGTCCCAACCAGTTTGCACCAAAATGAACCCTAGTCCTGAACTTTCACCGACTCTCTTCCTCATTATAATACTAAAAATCACACCTAGGGGTGGAGATTTAACATGTTAATTAGACACATTAATTAGACTCACAGAGAAGCATGACCTTGAACTCCAAGGTGCTAATAACTACCCACCTTTCCAGGCTTAGACAGCACCCTTTTTCTACCTCGCTTCCTGCATTCTTTGTTGGTCCCTTTTTTTTTTTTTTTAACGATTATTTATTTGAGAGAGAGAGAATGAGTGCGGGAAGGAGGGGCAGGGCAGAAGAAGCAGACTGTCGCTGAGCAGGGAGCTCGTTAGGGCCTTGACCCCAGGACCCTGGGTTCATGACCTGAGCTGAAGGCTGACTCTTAACTGACTGAGCCACCCAAGCGCCCTCACTCAAGTTTCTTTTAAAAACTCCTTGCGACCTCTCCTCGGAGAGTCGGCCTGAGGATTCTTTCCTGCTGCCTCTCCTGTACTCGAGCCCAAGTCCCAATGAAGCCTCGCCTGGGCTTTTAAATCTGGGGTCCAGTCTCATTGCTAGCTTTGCTGGCTCCAAGGACCCAAGTCCGGGAACGCCAGCAACTGTGGTGACGAGCAAAGAATAAAGTGAAGGGGGAAAAGAACTGCAAAGCCAGTGTGGCAGGACGTTGATTCCTGTGGAACTAACTCCATTAGCTCTCCATTTGGCTGTAGGTTTCTCTTCCATCTGTCTTCAGTGTTTCTGGAAGAATGAGAGAGACATGCATGCTTTCCCTCTGTGAATGTTTGTAGGAGTAGCCATGGAGCTGTGGTCAGGCCCGTGCAGGGGCCCCTGGGTGGCTCCGTGGGTTAAAGTCTCTGCCTTCAGCTCAGGTCATGATCCCAGGGTCCTGGGATGGAGCCCCGCATCAGGCTCTCTGCTCAGCAGGGGAACCTGCCTCCCTTCTCTCTCTCTGCCTGCCTCTGCCTACTTGTGATCTCTGTCAAATAAATAAATAAAATCTAAAAAAAAAAAAAAAAAAAAGGACTTGAGTGAGCCAGGCTGGGGAATAAGGGCTCTCTCACCTCCAGACCTTAACTCCTTGCCTGTGAGGCCCACGTCCACGTGCCACCATTGAATGCATGACCTTCAGGAAAAAGCAGCCCGCTCACCCACTTTGGCCCTACCGTGCGCACACGCAGACCTCTTCCACCCCCACCAGTCCCCTGCACCTGAGAGGCAACTTCGAGAGAATTCGAGAATTCGTTCCCTTCAACCGAGGTATTGTCTCTGAGATTACTTCATTAAAGTGCAAATAGACCCAATAAAAGACTTGAGAGACATTGTATTAATTAACAATGACCTAATGCTCCTTCAATCATACTGATTAAGTAAAAGAGAAGATCCCTAACACTTGCTAATTATCCTTTTAACAAAGGATCCCGGCTTCCAGCGGGTGATAGTATTAAAGCAGACTGGAGAATATTGTACTATTTCTGTTGCGTTTATTTTTAGTTACTTTATATTTGTGGCAGATGCATTTTCCATCTTATGTCATGTGGGATTTTCTTTAAGATGTATTTATTTGACTACTTAAAAATGTGAATAAATTTAACAGAAGCTACTAAGTATGTAATCACGCAGGTGTTACTCAATAATAGCAAAACCCGGGAAGACTATGTACAAACGACCGAGCACAGAATGATGTCATCCCTGACCTAGTAATAACTTAGCCTACCTTTAGAAATCTTTTTGATTTAACTGAGGGTTGCTGGAGGTTGGGGGGTGACGGATGGGGTGGTTGGGTGATGGACATTGGGGAGGGTATGTGCTACCGTGATTGCTGTGAATTGTATAAGACTGATGATTCACAGACCTGTATCCCCGAACAAATAGTATATTTAATGTTAATTTAAAAAAATTTTTTTTTTGATTTTACATTATCAAATAGTGTAACCAATTCAGAGAAAGTTTGAGAAATAGAGACGGGGAAAAAAACATTTATAAAACTTCCGCTCACACATCTTGATGTGGAAACAAAGGCAGAAGGAAATATAGATAAAATTAAAATGTCCTTATAGCCTGCAGCCCACTGGCAAATCCTTGAGGCAGGCAGAATAAAATATTCGTCCAGGGACATCCTGACTGTCTTAATGTTAATAACCTTGCTAGAGGGAAAAACAATTGGTTTGACAAATAACAAGGCCTCTGGTATCCTGTGTCTTCTTTAGCAGAGTCCTGAATCCTTTTGGGATTTCCGGTATCTTTACTTCCCCCACCTCCTAAGTATATCATCATTTGCTCCTCACAATCCCGCTGCAGAAGGGAGCCTCAGGCAGCAGTCCCTCTTTCTGCCCACAGGTCCTGTCCCCGGGCCTTACTAAAACCATCATCTTGCACCCAAGAGGTCTCAAGAATTCCTTCTTGGCTGCCGTCTCCGGACCCCACAGAACCTCACATATATTCGCAAATGACGTCAGTATCAAATATGCTTCTGCTGACACTGGTGTGTTTTGGGGAAGGTCTCTAGGAGTGCGGCTCCCTGTGATGTAACAGACCCTGTAGGCTGAGGAGGGGTCACCGTGAGAAAATGGCTGCCCTGGACTGAGAAGTTGGGTCCGTGTTGGGAGCTGAGGTGAGGGGCGGAGGCGGTGGAGAGGGGTGTTTAACCAGAGGATAAAGAGGTTGAAAGGGAGGATGTCAGGGGCACCAATCTGCAAGTTCGGTAAGCCCAGCTCTGTCTGGACGCTCCCAGGAGCAATTACCTGAAGAAAAATCTACCGCCTAATTGCCTGATGGCCAAACAAGACCTTCCGCCTTCAAGGACCAGCGACACCTTCTGGGGAAGATGAGGAATAACTAAACGCCATCGGAGCCCGGGGCGTTCTCGAGTAGGCTAATTCATGGATGAACACAGATGTGACTTCCAATAAAAACTCATAGGCCAGGGTCGCCTGCGGGGCTCAGTGGGTTGAGCCTCTGCCTTGGGCTCAGGTCGTGATCTCAGGGTCCCGGGTTCGAACCCCGCATCGGGCTTCCTCCTTGGTAGGGAGCCTGATTCCTCCTCTCTGCCTGCCTCTCCGTCTACTTAGGCCCACACTAGTTACAATGCCTGAGAAGTCACATCATGAGCAGAGGAATTATTTTTTCGATCCACGGAAAGAATTCATCCTTTGCAGGGAACAGAATTTCTCCTATGAGTAGCAAGTGTCTACCGACGAGAAGCAGAACTGCAAGCTGCGGAATAAATTATGTGTTTATTTGGGGTCCTAGGGATTACAATCAGGATACCCTGATCAGCTGGAATCAGGAGTGTGCTCTGGAGAGACAAAGGAGGTTATAGAGTTTTTAAAGAGGAAAGAGGGAATTTATGTTAAGTTTTGCACGAAATGTGAGTGCTGCTGGTAAAGCAACAGTTACACTCGTCGATCTGTGATTGGTTGTTGGGGCCAGTGTCAGGGGGAAGGTCCATTTATGTATATTTTAACATTTAGCAGATGCCTTGGCTCTTAGCTGAGCTCAACAAAAATTCCAAAATTTGACAGGGAAGACACACATAAGACTTGCTTCTTCAATGTCATCCTGGCTCCATTTTATTATTATTATTTTTTAATTTAAAAGATGTATTTATTTATTTTGTTCCATGAAAAAAGTGTATTTTGCAAAACAATGACAAAAAGTAGATCTCATATGTATATGCGGGTATGCTGTACGTATGTACAGACATATGTAGATATGTAAGATTTTTTTTTTTTTCAGGTAATCTCTACACCAAGGGCAGGGCTGGAACCCACAACTCCAAGATCTCCAGTGGCCTGCTTATGCTGCCTGAGCCAGCCAGGTTCCCTGGCTCCATTTTATTTTATTTTATTTTTTTTTTATTTTTTTTTTTAAAGATTTTATTCATTTATTTGACAGAGAGAAATCACAAGCAGGCAGAGAGGCAGGCAGAGAGAGAGGAGGAAGCAGGCTCCCTGCTGAGCAGAAAGCCCGACGCGGGACTCGATCCCAGGACCTGGGATCATGACCCGAGCCGAAGGCAGCGGCTCAACTCACTGAGCCACCCAGGCGCCCCCCTGGCTCCATTTTAAATGACTTTTTGGCAACGTTTTCTCCATTTTATTCTATTGTCACAAATGCAAAATTAACAAGGAGACCATTATTAGACTGAGGTGGCTCAGTGCCTTAGCAGCTTACTTCAAAAAACCCAAGCCTAAGGGGCACCTGGGGGCCTCAGTCGGTTAAGTGTCGGCCTTTGGCTCAGGTCCTGGGATGGAGCTGCTAAAGGATGCAGAGGCTCTAGGAAAAGAGCTGGGAGAACTATCAAGCTACAGGCCAGTGCTGAAGCAAAGGCAGACCCAGGGGGCCTTTTAGAGGGACAAGGTGAAGCCTGTGGGCTTGGGCAGAAGGACAGAGAGTGAGGCACTAAAATTAAAAGTTTAATGGAAGGCAGTTAAGCGTGATGGTTGAATGTGCAGACTTTAGAGTCAGGCTACCTGAATTCAAATCCCCACTCAACATGACCTAGCTCTGTGACCTTGGACATGCTACTTAACTTACCCATGGCTCATTTCTTCTAACTACTTCATGGGGTTTCTATGAAGATGACATGAGTCATTCTCAGGAAAGCCCGGTGCTGCCTTGGCACCTGGTCAGTCTTCAATAGATACTGGATATTAGTATTAATGTGTCCACACCAAAGATTTGCAAACTAGGGTTCCAGGGCCAAACCTCTTCTGATGCCTGTTTTTAGAAGTCCTTGAGTGAGAAATAGTGTTGACACTGGTAAATGGCAAAAAATAAAAATAGGAATATTTCATGACACATGAAAAATATATGAAATTCAAATTTCAGTGTTCACAAAGTTTTACTGGAACACAGCCAGAGTCTGCATTTATATGCTGTATCTGGCTTCTTTCTTGCTCCAACAGCAGAGTTGAGAAATTTCCAGAGACCATAAGCCCTAAAATATTTATTATCTGATGCTTTACAGACAAAGTTTGCCAATCCCTGTAGTACATCATAATTGTTAGTTAGGAATGTGGATTTTGGAGACTGAATTTCCTTCTAAGCAAATGGACATAATGGCAACTTCCTCAACAGGTTGTGATAATTAACAATATTTATCCCATGGTCTGAGCTCAACAGAGCTTACCCATTGCTTTGACAGTGAAGGTGATGATGGCGATATTCCTCTTGGTGACACTTCAGTCTCTGATTGACAGCTTTCCTTCTTAAATTATATAGACATTTTCCCTGGAAACCACCTTTCCACCGTTTCTGGAAGACCGTTTCTCTCTCTCTCTCTTTATTTTTTATTATTATGATTTTTTAAAAAGATTTTATTCATTTATTTGACAGAGAGAGACAGCTGGAGAGGAACAGAAGCAGGGGGAGTGGAGAGGGAGCCCAGGACACCAGGATCACCAGGACCTGAGCCGAAGGCAGGAGCTTAACAACTGAGCCACCCAGGCCCCTCTCTCTCTCTCTTTTTTTTTTTTTTTAAAGATTTCATTTATTTATTTATTTGAGAGACAGAAAGAGAGAGAGAGAGAGAGATCACGAGCAGGGGATATGGGTAGAGGGAGAAGCAGACTCCCTGCTGAGCTGGGAGCCTAAGGCGGGCTTGATCCCAAGACCCCGGGATCCTGACTTGAGCCAAAGGCAGATGCTTAACTGACTGAGCCACCCAGGTGCCCTGGTTTCTTCTCTTTAGCTCATTTTGTATATCTGTGCACACAATAATAGTTTAATTGTCTATATTTACATAGGGCAGTCTTTCCTCTTTATTTCTAAGTTCTTAGCGGGCTTCTTAGCGAAGCGTCCCAGCATTTAAGAATGCCTACAGCCATGGAGCTTTCTAATTCCCCTCTTCAGCTATGCCCAGGTTGGCAAAAGTTCACAAATCTGTTTAAGTACACAGGATGTATTTGCAGGCTCAGTTTATTTACTTAATGATTATGGAACAAGATGTTGTTTTGATTGCTTCAGGCTATCTCTAGAAAAGCTAGTAACGTACATCATCGGAAGTCAAATACTCCTCCAAATTCGTTCACTTTTTGTTTTCCTTTAAATAGACTTTGTTTTTTAGAGCAGGTTTAGGTTCACAGCAAGAGTGAGGTGTTATGCAAAGTTCCTGTATAACCTCTGCCCCCTCCCCCCCCCCCCCCCCGCAACACCATCCTCCACATTCAATATTCCACATCAGAGTTGATGAAGCTACAGTGACACACCATCATTACCCAGAGTCCACAGTTTACATTAGAGTTCACTCTTGGCATGGTACAATCTTTGGATTTTGAAAAACGTATAAGGACATGTATCCACCATTATAGAATCATACTGATTAATTTCATGACACTAAAAGTCCTCTGTGTTCTGTTTATTTATCTTTTCTTCTCTCTATCCCCTAGCAACCCCTGATTTTTTTTTTTTTTTTACTGCCTTTTCTAGAATGTTCTATAGTGGGTATCACACACTATGTAGTTTTTTCAGATGTACTTTTTTCACTAAGTAATATGCATTTAGGGTTCTTGTACGTCTTTTCATGATTTGATAGCTTATTTTTTGCCCACCCTCTACCCCCTAGCAACCACTTTTCTACTCTCTGTTTCTTTGAGTTCAATTTTTTTTTTTTTTTTGGTTCCACACATGAGTGATACCATGCAGTATTTGTCATTCTCTGTCAGGTTTATTTCACTTGGTATAATACCCTCCAGGCTTATCCATATTGTCACAAATGACAGAATTTCTTTCTTTTTTTAAAGCTAAATAACAGTCCATATTTCATATATATTATATACACACACACAAACATACAAACATTTATATGTATATATATATATATTGTGTATACACACACACACATATACATTTTCTTTACTCATTCATCTGCTGATGGACACTTAGGTTGTTTCCATACCTTGACTATTATGAATGGTGCAGAAATGACCATGGGAATATAGGTACCTCTTTGAGATAATGATTTCATTTCCTTTGGATATATACCCTGAAGTGGGATCGCTAGATCATAAAGTAGTTCTAATTTTAATTTCTTGGGGAACTTCCATGTTGGTTTCTATAGTGGCTGTAGCAGTTTATATCCCCACCAACAGTGCAGGAAGGTTCCCTTTTCTCCACATCCTTGCCACCACGTTATCTTATTGTTTTGATCATGACCATTCTTTTCCTTAAGATTTTATTTATTGATTTGAGAGAGAGAGAGTGTGCATGCATGGGTGGGGGAAGAGAGGCAGAGGGAGAGGAAGAAGCAGCCTCCACAGGGAGCCCAATGTGGGACTTGATCCCAGGACTCTGGGATCGTGACCTGGGCCAAAGGCAAACACTTAACTCACTGAGCCATCCAGGCCCGATGATGACCTTTCAAACAGGTGTAAAGTGATACCTCACTGTAGTTCTGACTTGCATTTCCCTGATGAGTGACGTTGAGTGCCTTTTCATGTACCTGTGGGCCATATGCATGTCTTTTTTGGAAAAATGCTTATGCTGATCTTTTGCCCATTTTTAAATTGGGTTATTTATTTTTTAGTCATTAAATTATATGAGTTCCTTGTATATTTTGGATATTAACCCCTTACCAGACTATGATTTGCAAATGTTTTCCCCATTCTGTAGGTTGCCTTTTCATCTGGTTGATGGTTTCTCTTGTACAAAAGCTTTCAAGTTTGGTGTAGTCCTGTTTCTTTTTTTCTTATTTTTGCTATTGTTGTGGTTGCTTTTTTGTGTCATAGCCAGAAGTCTTTGCCAAGAGCAATGTCAAGGAGCTCATTCCCTATGTGTTCTTCTAGGAGTTTTGTGGTTTCGGGTCTTAATACATTAAAAAAAATTTTTTTTTAAGATTTTATTTATTTATTTGAAAGAGAGAGGAGGGGGAAGGAGCGGAGGGAGAGGGACAAGCAGAGTCAGCACTGAGTGCAGAGCCTGATGAAGGACTCCATCCCATAACCCCCAAGATCATAACCTGAGCTGACATCAAAAGTTGGATGCCTAACCAACTGAGCCACCCAGGTGCCCCCCGCCCTCGCCATTTTTTTTTAAAGTATGCTCTATACCCAACATGGGGCTTGAACTTATGACCCTGAGATAAAGAGTCGCATGCTCTACTGACTGATCCAGCCAGGCATCCCAGGTCTTAATCCATTTTGAGTTGATTTTTTGTCTGGTGTAAGATAGAAGTCAGTTTCATTCTTTTGCACGTGGCTGTCCAGTTTTCCCAACACCACTATTGAAGACGCTGTCCTCTCCCCATTGTATGTTTTTGGCTCCTTTGTGGTAAATTAATTGACCATATTTGTGTGGGTTTATTTCCGGGCTTTCTAATCTGGTCCATTGACCTGTTTTTATGCCAATACCACACTGTTTTTGTTTATTTGTTTGTTCTTTGTTAAGTAAGCTTTACACCCAACGTGGGGCTTGAACTCATGATCCTGAGATCCAGAGTTGTATGCTTCACAGACTAAGCCAGCTAGGCACCCTGATACCACACTATTATGATTACTATCTCTTTGGAATATGGCTTGAAATCAGGGAGTGTGATTTAATGCTATTTTAAGTATCATTTTAATGCTATTGTAAATGGGATTGTTTTCTTAATTTCTCTTTCTGAAAATTAATTGTTGGCATATAGAAATACAACTAAACTTCATGTATTGATTTTGTTTCCTGCAACTTTACTGAATCAGTTTGCCAGTTCTAGCTCATTTCTTTTTAATACTGAATAATATTTCACTGTCTGGATATACCACAGTTTATCCATTCACCTACTAAAGACATCTTGGTTGCTTGCCAAGTTTTGGCAAGTATAAATAAAGTCTCCGTGAATATTTATGTGAAGGTTTTTGTGTTGAGATGTTTTCAGCTCACTCAGGTAAGTACTAAAGAGTACAATTGCTGAATCATGTGATGAAAATATGTTTAGTTTTATAAGAAACTGACACACTGTCTTCCAAAGTGGCTGTGCCATTTTGCATTCCCACCAGCAATGATCCCACCAGCAGTGGGTAGTGTCAATGTTCTGTAATTTGGCCATTCCAGTAACTGTGTAGTGGTATTTTACTGTTGTTTTAATTAGTATTTCCCTAATGACATACAATGTAGGGCATCTTTTTATATGCTTATTTCCCATCTATATATTTCTTGGTGAGGTGTCTGTTCAGGTCTTTTGCTCACTTCTAAATTGAGTTGAGTTTTTTTTTTTTTTTTCATTGAGTTTTTAGAGTTCTTTGTATATTTTGGATGTCTGTCCTTTATCAAATATGCCTTTTGCAAATATTTTCTTTCATTTCACTAACTTTTAAATGGAAATCATTTGTAATTCTTTTGGTTGGAGAAGCAAAGTGAGTTCTATAATAGAGTTGACTACAAGATGGCAAAACTAAAATAATTTTTTCCATTATAGCATGAAAAAGTTTTTGTTGGAATGGCAGTTTTCATTTTGGGGAATAAAAATACTGCCAATACTCTTCATCTATCCAACAATTATTTATTGAAGACTCACTATACTCCAGGGACTATTCTAATCTATTCCTAGGAAAGAGATCAGGGGTAAACATACCATAAATCTCTTCTCTGGGAGATTTTTATGGCCATGAAAAAGAGAAAGATCCCTCCCACCTACCTAAACAAATATTATCACAAACTTTCTTATCTCTATTCTTCTAGAAGCTATTTGAAGATTTTTTAAAAAATTTTATTTATTTGATAGACAAAGATCACAAGTAGGAGGAGAGGCAGGCAAAGGGCGGGGGGAGCAGGCTCCCCGCTGAGCAGAGAGCTCGATGTGGGACTTGATCCCAGGATCCTGGGATCATGACCTGAGCTGAAGGCAGAGACCCCAACCCACTGAGCCATCCAGGCACCCCTAGAAACCCATTTGAACAGTTCAATCAAATGAGTGCTTACTCCCCAAGACTCTTTGAAATATTCACCTGCAGTCCTTGCTGTGTCTACTAATTCTAAAATATGCCATGGTCTTTATACCACCCTGATTAAGCCCTCATAATGAGAGACCTGCCTTCAGCCCAGATTCTCAGAACTCATAAATAATCCAACATCAGCCTCCGAGCTCCAAGACTCTGTCATGATAGTGTGCCCTCTTTCTCTTTAATTGCGGTAAGAATACTCAGCTTTGGGGTGCCTGGGTTGCTCAGTGGGTTAAGATTCTGCCTTCAGCTCAGGTCATGATCTCAGGGTCCTGGGATCAAGCCCCACATCAGGCTCTCTGCTTGGCAGGGAGCCTGCTTCCTCCTTTCTCTCTCTCTTTCTGCATCTCTGCCTACTTGTGATCTTTGTCAAATAAATAAATAAAAATCTTAAAAAAAAAAAGAATACTCAGCTTTGTCTTAGTAAGAGGTTGTTTCTCTGTTATTTTTGGGAAGCCACTGTTGGACAGCAGTAAATTACAGAGTTTTTTTTTTTTTTAAGATTTTTTTATTTTTAAGTAATCTCTACACCCAATATGGGGTTTGAACTTACAACCCTGAGATAAAAAGTCATATTCTCTTCTGACTGAGCCAGCCATGTGCCCCTTTTAGGTAATGTTCTTTATTCTTTTAAAGATAGATTATTTATTTATTTATTTATTAAAATATTTTATTTTTCCATTTATTTGACTGAGAGATAAAGAGCACAAGTAGACAGAGTGGCAGGGAGAGGGAGAGGGAGAAGCAGTCTTCCCACTGAGCAGGGAGCCTGATGCACGGCTGGATCCCAGGAACCTGGGATCATGACCTAAGCCGAAGGCAGATGCTTAACTGGCTGAGCCACCCAGGCACCCCAATTTTCTTTTAAGTAATCTCTACACTCAACATGGGGCTTGAACTTATAACCCTAAGATCAAGAGTTGCACACTCCATTGACTGAGCCACAGTTTTAAATATAAATCACCAAGTAGGCCTCATTAGGGACATGATATTTGAACAAATATTTTAAAAAGGGGGTTCACCTTAGGAACTTATGAAAGGAGAGTGCTTTAAGCAGCGAGGACAGCCACAGCAAAGCTTCCAATGGGGTTCAGGCCTGTTTTCATTATAGCAGAGTGAGCAAGGAAAGAGTAGTGAGAGATAAGGTCAGAGGTAATGTGTGACCCTCAGTGAGGTGTGTGTGTGCTTGTGCATGCACATGTGTCTGTGGGACAATAATTTAATTAAGAGTCAGCTAGTTAGTATACAAATATTTATTGAGGTCCTACTACATGCTGTTCTAGGTACATAGGGACACTGTGATGAGATAAATCAATTTAATGAACGTACACTCCAGTAAAGAAACAAAGAAGAGAATTTCAGATATTATGGGCTCTGAAGACAAAAACAGAATAAAAAGTGCCTTGAAGGAAGAGGCTACTCTACTGGTGTTAGGGAAGGTTTCCCGAGAGATTGATGCCTGGCCGACGTCCCCACAAAGAGGAAGCAGCTGCCTGATGAGTGTGGAAAGAGCATTCCAAGAAGTGACAACAATTCACAAAGCCCCTGGGGAGTGCGAGGGATAGCAGGAGGTCAGTGTGGCTGCAGCGTGGTGGATAAGCAGAAAAGAAGGGCTCCTACTGCCTTGATGGTTGGGCAAGGAAGGCAGAATTAAACCATAGATAATGGGGCGCCTGGGTGGCTCAGTGGGTTAGAGCCGCTGCCTTCGGCTCAGGTCATGATCCCAGGGTCCTGGGATCAAGCCCCGCATCGGGCTCTCTGCTCAGCAGGGAACCTGCTTCCCTTCCTCTCTCTCTGCCTGCCTCTCTGCCTACTTGTGATCTCTGTCTGTCAAATAAATAAATAAAATCTTTAACAACAACAACAACAAAAAACCATAGATAATGCTAAGAGTTTGGTATCACCCAACACATCCCTGGAGGCCATTAGATGGATAGTGATGTGATTAAGCAAGTGTTTATAAAACTTCACTTGGATTGCCATCTAGGGAAGAGACTATCAGGAGAAGGAAAAGGGAACCATGGATAGAGGACTCCAAGAGAGAGGTTTCACTGAAGCTTAGAGAAGAAAGAGTTTCCAGAAGGAGAGAATGGTCCATCTGGCCAAAGCCTGCTAGCCAGCCCCATAAGGTTAGGACAGAGAACCAGCTGTTGACTTTAGCTGATGAGTGTGGAAAGAGCATTTCAAGAAGTGACAACCTAGGTCATTGGTGACCTCAGTCAGAGCCATCAAGTAGACGGGTGGGTGTGGTAAGTCTGATTGGAGTGGATCGAGAGAAAGTGGGAATGAAGATGTGGACAAAGAAACCACAGTCAACTCTTCAGAGATGAGAGGAGCCCAGTTTGGTGCCTAGACTAGAATTCAAGTTCACAACATTTGATTCGTAACAAAGAGTTCTCTTCTATGGAGCACTGGTGGGAATTAGACACTCCTCAAATTGAAAAAGTAGTTGTGTTACAGTATCACCTGATTCTGAGATCGCCAGGAACTTGATTCAAAAACAGTTAATGGTTAGCACTTGGACTAGAAGACCAGGGCTACTGAGAGAACTGCTCCCAGACTCTCGGTCTGCTTCCGGGAGGTCCCAGGACCAGAGAAGAAAAGACCAAGTTCTGAGGGCGAGTTTGGGGAAGATGTAAGAAGAAAAAGACTGCCTTGCCCTTCGACCTCTTACCTGAGCTCCAGGGCAGGGTTGGAGAGAGACATGGCCAGGTCCTGAAGCTGGTAGCAAGGGGGTGATCTTAATCATACTGGGTAAGATCCTCCCATTTGGAGAGAAAAGAGGGTAAAACTATGGCTTTTTGACCAGCATTGCCTGAGAGGGCTAGAAAGGGACATTGAGAAATAAAAATATTTTTGTTCAGATTGTGGGCTTCTGTGCAATTTGAAAAGTTTGAATTAATGGGTGGTGTGGTGGCTAAAAACAAATCGGGGTTTCAGGCACTTGCAGAATGGTAAGGCAGTGTTTTCCCGGGGAAGCTCTGCAGTACAGACAGAGCCCTTCGTAGGCTTCAATCTTGGCAGTTGTCCAGGGCTGCACACTTGTTTTAATGCATTGCTAACACTACCCTAAAATTCCTTTTTTTAAAAGACTTTATGTCCTTAATTTTATAAGTAAAAGGAAAAAACAAGTTGAAAATTATAGATACTTCTGAATACTATTCAGTCTTAATAAGAAAGGGAATTCTCACACATGCTACAAAACGCATGAATCTTGAGGACCTTGTGCTAACTGAAATGAGCCAGTCACAAAGAAATAGGTGATTGCTGTTGATTCCACTTCCATGAAGTTTCTAGAGTAGTCAAATTCGGAGACTGGCAATGAAATGGAGCTTGCCCAAGGCTGGGGGATGGGGAGTTGTTTAATAAGTGTAGAATTTCAGTTTTGCAAGATGAAAGAGTTCTGGAGATTTGTTGCACAAAATTGTGACCATATTTAATACTACACTTAGAAATGGTTAAGATGGTAATTTTATGCTTGTGTATTTTAGCACAGTTAGAATCATTCGTTTTATTTTAATTTTAAGATTTTATTTATTTATTTGACAGAGAGAGACACAGGGAGAGAGGGAACAACAAGTAGGGAGATTGGGAGAGGGAGAAGCAGGCTCCCTGCTCGGAGCAGGGAGCCTGATGTGGGGCTTGATCCCAGGGCGCTGGGATCATGACCCAAGACGAAGGCAGATGCCCAATGACTGAGCCACCCAAGTGCCCCTAAAATTATTATTTATTATTGTTATTATTTTTTAGAGAGCCAGAGAGAGAGAGAGCATGTGCACAAGCAGGGGAAGAGGGAGAGAGAATCTTTTTTTTTTTTTTTAATTCGAGAGAGAGGGAGAGAAAGTGAGTGTGCAGGTACAGGAGCAGGAGGAGTGGGAGGGGCAGAGGGAGAGGGACAAGCAGACTCCTTGATGAGCGCAGAGCCCAATGTGGGGCTCCACACAGGACTGGACGCAAGGCTCTATCCCAGGTCCCTGAGATCATGACTTGAGCTGAAGTCAGATGCTTAACTGACGGAACCACCCAAGCAGCGCAAGAGAGAGAGAATCTAAAGCAGACTCTGCCCTCAGCTCAGAGCCCCACGCAGGCGATCTCACACCCCTGAGATCATGACAGGAGCCGAAAGCAGGAGTTGGTTGCTTAATTGACCAAGCCACCTAGGTGCCCCTCAATTTTTTCTAACTAAAAAAAATCATAGGTAGCCCTGAAAACTCCCACCTGGAGGTGCTTGGGTGGAACATATCAGATGTTTTCGTCCATGGGGGAAGAGATAGGAAATAGGAGATTTCTAGGTGGTTTTGGTATCAAAACAGATTTCAAAGGCTCAGAGCACAATTTCATCCTTTTGTTTATGAAGAACTGTGACGTATGAACTACATTATGCTGTCTTGACTTGCCCTGTGTGTTTTCCTATTATCCTGATACTGTTTTATCCAATTCTCTAAAGAAACATTTTTTGAGAGCCTACAATGTGTGAGGCACTGCCCGAGGCAATGGGTATACATTGGTGAATATAACAGATTCATCTCATTCTCTGCTCATAAGGTTCCTGTGAGGAAGATAGTTCATCCCATAACTAACTTGTGATAAGTGTCATAAAAAGAAATTCAAGAGGCAAGGAGAGACTGTGACAGGGTCTGAGGCTGGTGGTCTGATTGTGGTAGACTCAAGATGGCTGCCAGTTCTTTGTTCTTCTCCCCACGGAGACCTGGGGTCCTTTGACCCTCCCTCTAAATCTAGACTGGTCCTGTGACTTGTGTTAATCAATCGAGTGCCGTAGAAGTGAGACTAGGTAAGCCCTGAGACTGGGCCCTAAGAGGCTCATAGTTCTTGAGTTTGTTGCTTAAAATGTTTTCTCCTGGAAGCCAGCTATCATATAAGAAGTCTGACTACCCTAAGACCACAGTGTTGTGAGGAAATTCAAATGAAGCATGTGGATAGAGGGAGGCCACAAGGAGGAGCACCCAAGCACCAGCCCTGAGAACGAAGTCTTCTTGGACCCTCTAGTCCAGCCCCACCAGTAACCGGAAGAATGCAAGCTGAGCAGCTGACCCCAGTGGACCCCGCCTAAGCGGGGGGGTCCCTTCTGGACCAGTGAACTGTGCCTGATACCTGTCTTACAGAATCAACAGCATATAAAATCATGTTGTTTTGAGCCACTATTTTTTTTTTTTTAAGATTTATTTATTTATTTGACAGAGCACAAACGGGGAGCAGCAGGCAGAGGGAGGGAGAAGCAGGCTTCCCACTGAGCAGAGAGCCCGATGTGGGTCTTGATCCCAGGACCCTGAGATCGTGACCTGAGCTGAAGGCAGACGCTTAAATGACTGAGCCACCCAGGTGCCCCTTGAGCCACTATGTTGTAGCTAGTTTGTCACACAGCCATAGCTAACCCAAACATCGGGGAAACCATCTTTGACTGAAACCGAGTGATGTTTAGATTCGAGTACCTAGCCTTAGCCCAAGATTCCCGACAAGGCACCCTGGCAATGGGGCAGGGGCCTGACAGCTTACTGGAAGGTAGGGCTAGGAGGCAATAGAAGGAGTAGTATTTACTAATTAACAGAGTCTTGCTTTCTCTAGGACTCATGGGTGCTGTGGCAGTGGGATGAATTTGTTGCATCTGAAAGCAGAAAGATTTGAGAATTGCTCATACGAAATAAACAGACATGCCCAGTCCTTCCCTAATTTTGTGTCACTGGCCTATATATATACTTGTCAACTTTTCATCTCTTCGGGTGCCTTTCCTGACCTCCAGCATGCATCCCTTCCACCCGAATTTCCCGGTACTTCTTTGTGCCTATTACCCCTATATGCCTGGCGGCACATTGTTGTACACAAATGGAGGGATTTCCTGCAGCTGTTTCCGCATCACCGGCCCAGATACCTGCAAGGCCCCAGAGGGCAATGCTCAGCGGCCAGGCCCTCTCTCCCTGTCTTCCTCGGGGTCGGGGCTTAGAGTAAGAGGAGAGGCACCTGTACGCCATGTAAATATCCCAGCAACCGTGAAGAGGGAACATGATCCCTCTACACAGATGTGGGACCCCAGTCTCAGAAGATGGAGGAGCTGGTCCACATTCACACTGCTGGGGGTGGGGGCTGGGTGGGCGCCTGTTGAAGAGGGAGGGACCTCCCCACACCTGCTCCGAACTGTTCAGTACGCAAGACCTGAGTTCTTCGGGCAGCTTCTCCGCTGGTGGGACACTCATGTTCTTTCAGACAAGGTCTTTGTTTACAGAGTGGGAGGAAGAGAAGTTAGTACTTGGAATTCTGCTCTCTGGGAACAAATGGCCTTTTCTGGAATGATTTCTCTATTTATTAATGGGATTCATCAATTTATAAATAGCACAGGCTTGTATGTGGCCTTGAGCACAGAGATCTTCATTATGAGTCAGAAGGTGAAAGTTCTACCTCCCACATGACCTGAAACTCTGACAAATTGCTTTACTATTCAGATTTTTCAGGTCTCAGTTTCTTTCTTTCTTTCTTTTTTTAAGATTTATTTTATTTATTTAATTTGGGGGGGGTGGGCAGGGCAGAGGGAGAGGATCCCAAGCAGACTCCACACTGAGCACAGAGCCTAGGGCTCGATCTCATGACCCTGAGATACGACCTGAGCCGAAATCAAGAGTCAGTCACTTTTTTTCTTCTTTTAAGATTTTATTTATTTATTTGACAGAGACACACAGCAAGAGAGGGAACACAAGCGGGGGAGTGGGAGAGGGAGAAGCAAGATGATGCGGGGCTCAATCCCAGGGCCCTGGGATCATGACCTGAGCCAAAGGCAGAGGCTTAACAACCGAGCCACCCAGGCGCCCCAAGAGTCCGTCACTTAATTAACTCCCAGGCACTCTTCAGATCTCAGTTTCTGTCTCTTCCACTGGACTCAGAATAATTTGAAGGAAGGGAATGTTCTGGTCTTCTTCATATCTCTAGCATCTCATACAGGGCCCCTGGATGTTTAAGGCTGGAAAGAAATAGAAAGAAGGAAGGGATTCAGCATGAAATACCAGTCATGGGATCAGGTATATGATGAAAAGAAATGTGGGGTGTTTGTTGAAAGACAAGTGGATCTGGGTGACAAGCTTTTTGGGAGGAGATGGGAGCTGTAGCAAGGGCGTCTTCTGCATAAAGGGCACAGAAAATGGAATTGACACGTACATACAGGCAAATGCCTTGGCAACCTTCCTTTTCCTTGTTCCTCCCAAAGCAACTGATACTGCCAAGATGACCAAGTAGTGTGACAAGAGGACGGCAGTCAGCAACTGCTCTGTCCAGCCACTTCCTTTCCAGTTACCTCTGTAGGTGGCCACAGGGATGGAGAGCTTCGAGAAGCCCTTTCCACACATGCGGAATGGCGACTTGGTTTTCGTGCCACCAAACTTGACCTGATATGTGTTCTTTGCTGACCTCAATTCTTTTGACCTTGCAGAGCAAACTCTCCCTTTAGGGTTGTGCCAGGATTTAAATGGGGAGCCTCTGGCTGCAGAGGGCAAAGGAGTCACGCTAATAAGCTCTCCAATTGTCTTCTTGCAGACAGCTTCAGTTTGGGAGGAGAAGGCATTATTTTTAGAATTCCTTCTTGCTTTCATCCTGTGCCTTGAATGATTAACTCCTAGTGTTTCCTCTCCAGTTGCTCCTGGGGAAGCAAGGGCGCTTTCAGCCCAGACAGAGACTGGATGCCCTTTTTTCCCCCAAATCATGTTCAATCTGCCCCCTTTCCCTCCAACTCTCTACCTTCTGCCTCCACCCCCACCACCCGTCCTTGAAATCACCTCCATTGGGTCTCCAGGACAGTGGATTGTTTGCTGTGGGGAGTGGGGTTGGGGGTGGGGAGGGGGAGGGGGCGGCTAACATGGTGAGCGAAACCTTTAACAATGCTTAAAGTCCAGTTTAGGGGCGCCTGGGTGGCTCAGTGGGTTAAAGCCTCTGTCTTCGGCTCAGGTCATGATCTCAGGGTCCTGGGATTGAGCCCCGCATCGGGCTTTCTGCTCAGCAGGGAGCCTGCTTCTCCCTCTCTCTCTGCCTGCCTCTCTGCCTACTTGTGATCTCGGACGGTCAAATAAATAAATAAAAATCTTAAAAAAAAAAAAAGTTCAGAATTAAAAAAAAATAAAAATAAAGTCCAGTTTAACACTTCTGATGTCTAGAAAAAGTAGCTTCGTGGATCTTCAAACAGATGATAGCATCACTTGACTTAGGGCATTAAAATACAGAGGTAGGGGTGAAGGAATAAAGGAAGCACACAGCTCTGCCTTTGCCCCGGAGTGGGGAGGGGATGTTGGGGAGGATATTTAAAACACCCATGATATTTCATGGGGTAAGCAGATGCAGCCACTGTTTACTTATAAATCCACAAAATGCTTTCAAAATGTAGCTTTGCTCTGTGGTTAGTTTTTGATAAATTATCCTTTACTAATTTTATTTATTTATTTGTAAAGATTTTATTTATTTGAGAGAGAGAGAGTGTGAGTGAGAGCACAAGCAGGGGTGAAGGGCAGAGGGAGAGTGAGAAGCAGACTCCCTACTGAACGAAAAACCTGACATGGGGCTTCCAGGTTAATGACCTGAGCCAAAGACAAATGCTTAACCGACTGAGCCATCCAGGTGCCTCCATCTTTTACTAATTTAAAAAAAGAAATCTCAGAGGGAAAACTATAGTTTTCAAAGTTATATGCAAATCAAAACCTAGGAGCATCTTTCACGTAAATTTTCTTTTTTCTTTTTTTTTTTAAGATTTTATTTCTTTATTTGACAGAGAGAGAGAGATCACAAGTAGGCAGAGAGGCAGGCAGAGAGAGAGAGGGGGAAGCAGGCTCCCCTTGAACAGAGAGCCTGATGCAGGGCCCGATCCCAGGATCCTGAGATCATGACCTGAGCTGAAGCCAGAGGCTTAACCCACTGAGCTACCCAGGCACCCCTCAGATAAATTTTCTTAAGAGGAAAATAGATGCAAATAGCTATTTGGGGGGATATTTGTGCCTAACCCAAAAGAACATGCCCTATATGAGTAGTGAGTAGTTACTAATACTGACTTATGTGACTAAATATATTATTTCTTTTTTAAAATATGGGGCTGTGGTGACCAGAAAGGGAGCCAAGAGAGCTGTTTGACTTTATTATTTTTTAAAATATTTTTATTTTTTTAAAGTAGGCTCCACACCCAGTGCGGGGCCCAAACTCTTGCCCCAAGATCAAGAGTCAGCCAGGTGCCCCAAAGACGGTTGACTTTATTTTTTTAAGTAGGCTCAACACCCAGGGTAGAGTCCAAAGTGGGGCTTGAATTCACGACCCTGAGATCAACACTTGAGCTGGGATCAAGAGTTGGACACTTAATGGACTGAGCCACCCAGGGCCCTGATGTTTGACTTTAAATGCAAAAACCTTGAGTGAATTTGAACTTGTAACAAAAAATGGATGGATTTGGTGACCCTGCCCAAAGCGTGGGTGTGTGTGTGTGAGTGTGCAATGTGTTTAAAGTTGTATGGAGTGTGATATGGTGGTTCCTGAGCTCTAATGATTAAAAGTTTAAATAAATGTAACTTGTCCTTTAATTCTCTAGAGTAGGTTTTAATTAATGAATTAGTTTGCTTATAAGTTATTTATTTATTTATTTATTTATTTATTTATTTATTTATTTAAGTAATCTCTACATCCAGCATGGGACTTGAACTCATAATCCCCAGACCAAGAATCAAATTCTCCCCTTACTGAGTCAGCCAGGTGCCCCTAGAGCAGGTTTTAAATAAGCCCGAATCTGACAAGAAAGCTTCCTCTTCATTCTTTACAAAGTTTCAAGTAGTCAAGTCATAAGAGGAATTTCTCAGTTTCTCTGATATGGCTCCTAGAAATAAAATCTGAGATCTCAAGAACACAGTGTTAAACTCTGAAATACCAAGGACTCAGGCATAAGCACAGATGGGTGTGTGGGGGAGGGGTAGGAAGACAAAGGGAGAGATTCTTTGCCCTGAATACAATTGTCCCAGAAAGGTGCCTTGTGTATAGTTTTCAAGATCATAGGTAGACACGATGGTTGTTAAAGTTTTAATGAAAACATTTGAGGAAGCCAGTGTGAAATTCTCAGATGAAACATCAGCGGTGAGATCCTGAGACAGTAAAAAATGTCATCAAAACTGGATGTCTCTTTTATCTGCTCTGTCTCCCACCAACCATCTCTCTGCCTGCGGGTTAAAGAAGGAAACATCCAGGGACAACGCTTTTGTCCTAATGTGCTAAGTAAATGAAGAGGATGTTGCAATAGTGAATGATACACTGTATTGGTTCTTTTGACCTCAAGTACCTGACATTGTCCTTTACTGAGCTTAAATTTGTCCAAACAAGCTTAATCTCTCTCTCTGTCTCTCCCTCCCCACCCCCCCCCTCTCTCTCTCACACACACACACACACACACACACACACACACACACACACACCCCGACCTCTTCACTCCTCCAGTAAACCCAAACAAGTCTGTTCTGCTTGAAAGAATTCCTTCAGTAGCTCCCACTTCTCTCAGGTTTTAGTCTGACCTGGCAAGGCAGAAGCAGCCACTCGGGAGCTGGTCCCCAGGGGCTCGGTATCTCTTCTCTCCCTCCCAGCGCCTCCGCCAAATTGACTCTGAGGCTCTTGAAAGTGCCACACTCCCTCCTCACACCTCCACGCCTTTGTTTTACTTTCTGTCTTTACCTCCATGTCTGCCTTACTCTGATAGGTCTTTCCACAGTTAGCTCAGATGTCACCTTCTCCTGAAAACCTTCCCGGGCTATCTATTTGCTCAGATCAGGATGGTACCTCACCAGTGAGTTTTCATGCATCTGTCTGGGCCTCTACAACAGTACTACACCAAATGGAACCCTTTGTCTTTTCCTATTTACTGTTTCTTTTATGGTAGTACAAAAGCTATCTCATGGCAAGTGTCCTTTGTACACTTTGTACATTTCATATAGTTTTATATAGTTTGCTTGACTGCGAATATTTTCCTGACAGTGATTCAGCAACCTGAAAATTAGTGGGGGAAGTAAACAGTAGTTACAGAGAGAATGGACTGCCTTTGATTATCTTCTGTGAATCATCTGTTTAACCTATGAATGCTTTAAATTATTTTTGTGGGGTAACAATACTAACTAGAAATAACGAAGACCACATTTATTATGGATATATGCTAAACATCTCTTTTATGTTTTTATGGATATATGCTAAAAATCTTTTTTTGTGTTGTTCCAAGTGCTATAATTGCAACTCCAAAATTTATCTTCCTCCTCCACCCAGCCATCTCCCAACACACACACACACACACACACACACACACACACAGACACAGACACACATACACACACTCCCCTCAAACCCCTTACCAGATTGCATCTTTTTTTTTTTTTTTTAAGATTTATTTATTTGAGAGAGTGAGCACGGGAGAGAGAGTGAGCAAGCACCAGGGGGGTGCAGGGGGAGAAGCAGACTCCCTGCTGAGCAGGGAGCCCGGCAGGGGGCTTAATCACAGGATGCTGGGATCATGACCCGAGCCAAAGGCAGGCACTTAACTGACTTAGCCATCCAGGCGCCCCACCAGATTGCATCTTCAGTAATGTCCTTTAAGAAAAATGTTACCGCATTTCCAAAATCAGAATGGATCTCCTAAAGGAAAATAGAAAGTGATAAGAAGACCCATTCAGTTGGCATATGTGGCTCCCCTTTGATGTCTTCAAACGAGCCAAGAAATCAAGAATGAAAATCATATAAGGAGGCAAAACTTGAAATCTTCTCCCAAAGCCTTTGGCACCCAGTCATGTGGACCTGTGCTGACTACGAAGTCAGTTCTGCAAGTCAGCTGGTAGACAGAAGAGTTATTTTAGAAAGATCATCTCAGGAAGCTTATTTATATTCTCTCTGAAGTAATGAGTCCAGTGAACTCTTGAACTGGAGATTGGAAGTCCTTAATTTTTGCTATCGCTTGGAAAAGAATTCCTCTTGATAATTTTTAATGTAATCTTTTGGAGAGCAACAAAAGTGGCTGACAGCATTATTAGTTTATCTTTTGGCCTGTTTGGTAAACACCAGATAAAATGTTTCGAGGGTAGAGCTTGAAAGTCTAATTAGATGACATTCAAAATCAGTGTCTCAATCTCAAGCATAGTTTGTATTTTTAAGTGGACATGAAAGACTGTTAGAATATTCTGTCTAGTTGGGGTGCCTGGGTGGCTCAGTGGGTTAAAGCCTCTGCCTTTGGCACCGGTCATGATCCCAGGATCCTGGGATCGAGCCCCGCATTGGGCTCTCTGCTCAGTAGGGAGCCTGCTTCCTCCTCTCTCTCTGCCTGCCTCTCTGCCTACTTGTGATTTCTGTCAGATAAATAAATGAAATCTTAAAAAAAAAAAAAACCCTAAAAAAAAAAGATACATTAAAAAAAAAAGAATATTCTGCCTAGCAATTCCGTATTCCAGAAAAATGAGGTTAGAGATCTGGCACAGAATTGGGCATAGAATCTTTTCCTATAAGGTGTAATGAGAAGGAACACTGAGGCAAGAGACTTAAACTTGGTTTTAGCTCCGGTTTTGCTTCTGTGACCCTGGCCACGTCCCTTCAATGTGAACTTGGATTTCCATAGCTACTGAAGAGAGGAGCTGGACTTCTAGTTTCCTCACATCTCTGAAGATCTCTGTTGGATTATTCCATATCCGAATGAAGGAGGTCACATGTTTTTGGCTATACCAACTACATTCAAACAAATAACCCTTCCTTGTCTCAGTGGAGGGGAGAGTTATACACATGCCCTGCCGCCTTGCACCCTGGGAAATGCAGATGGTGTCTCATCAGCTGACCAAGATGTCTACAACCTGTTCCCGTTCCAGTGGACGGGAGGCTTTCAGAGGCAGTTGGGTTGTGCTCTCTGACCCAAACTGGCAGAGTGAGAGCAGTCTGGTGTGCAAGCGGTTACATGACCCATCCTCAGGAGGGAGAATGGGGTGAGTGAGCAGTGGTTCTGGGGGAAGCATCATTCAGGTTATTTGCTCTGCCCAACCCTTTCAACTGGCCTCAGTGCACTTGCTTTGCCTCTTTCCCCACACCTTCGCTGGATCTTCCTTTCCCTTTGCACTGGTGCAGCTGGATTCTTGTTGGCTCATAGAGAAGATAATGTACCTAAGCCATTAATCACCACGCTAACTCTTCCTTGGTGCCAGAACCCTGACTGGGGTCAAGGGGGCCCCGAGCCTTATGTAGCTAAGGGCAGGGCTCCAAAGACTCAGCTCCAGGCGAAAACCCTGATTGATGTGAGCCAGGCACGGTGCTCCCATTTGCCTATATCCTCACTAGTGATTGGTTTGGGTTTGGGCATGTGTCATAGTTCTGGCCAATGTGGGAGAGATCAGTTGAGAGAATTCTGGGAAAACTCACATTGTGATATCTGCATGCAATGCCTTGAATGTCATGGCTGTCTTCTGAAAATGAGAAAGATAAGCTGACAGGCTGAATGAACTTGGTTGAAGAGAGAAATGGAAAGAATTATCTGGGTCCTTGGTGATTTGGCGAGTTGCTTAATCACCCCTGGAACCTATCTACTTCTTGAATTCTTGCTATAGGAGATAACTCTTTCTCATTGCTTGAGTCAGAAGCCACAAACATTTTAACACAGTTCATGCTGCCACACTGGTGAGACAATGAAAGAAACCCTTGGGCTTTAGAACTATGTGGACCCGATTTCATATCTCAGTTCCTCCACTAACAGGTTGTTTCTGAGGACCAAATTACTTTAAAACTTCATGACTGGGATGCCTGGGTGGCTCAGTCAGTTGGGCACCTGTCTGCCTTCGGCTCGGGTAGTGATCCCAGGGTCTTGCGATTGAGTCCTCCCTGGGGCTCCTTGCTCGACAGGAGCCTGCTTCTCCCTCTCCCTCTGCCTCTCCCCTCTGCTTGTTCCCTCTCTCTCTCTCTCTCTTTCTGACAAATAAATAAAATCTAAAAAAAAAAAAAAAAGTAAAAAATAAAACTTAGTGACTTAAAAAACCATTAAACGTGTATCCTCTCTCAGATTCCGTGTGTTACAAATCTGGGGATGGCTTAGAGTTTTCTTCTCTCATGAGATTGTAAACAGGTATTGGCTGGGGCTGCAGTCATCTCATGGCTTAACTGGGGCTGGTGGGTCTGTTTCTCAGGGGGCTTACTCAGGTGGCTGCTGGGAGGCCTCTGCTCCTCCCTACCTGGGCTTTCCCATACTAAATAAAGGCCTATTAGGTCTATAAAGTCCTTATTAAAGGACTGGATGGTGCAGTGGGTTAGGTGTGTGACTTGATCTCAACCCAGGTCTTGATCTCAGGGTCATGAATTTGGAGCCTGCCCAAAAATAAATAAATGAGTGAATGAGTGAATGAGAAAATAAATACACAAATAAATAGATGTCTTATTGTTCTTTTGATGTGGCAAGGCCAACAGATCAGGAATGACTGCCAATGAGAAGATGGTTTGTTATACTCCCAGATCACAAGAGGAGGGTACATCTACTCCTTAGGAAAGCACTGGGAAAGGTCTAGAAGCAGAGGCAGCTGGGAGAAGATGGAGACAAGAGACTTTATTGTGGTTTGCATAGGAAGGAATGGGTAAAGTAGGGATAGGCTAGTTTGAATTATTTCATCAGGGTCTGGGGCACAAGGGCTGTACCCTGGTTGTCTAGTACCTGGCTATGGAGTGATTAGGGCAAGCCGACATGGGCCCTGGACTGGTTTGCTTGCATTTGAAAAGTGTGCTCACAGACAGGGTGTTTGTTACCTCTAGGAACTGACTTGCCCTTGGAGGGGCAGTCCCTCCAGGTCATTAAGGTCCTAGATGTCAAAGCATGGAAATACAAAAAATAAAAGACGTGACTAATACATCCTCACAGCATGGTGGCTGACTTTGCCCGGAGTAAGCCATCTGAGAGAGCAAGGCAGAAGCTGCAATGTTCTTTGTGATCTAGACTGGGAAGTCACACACTCTCACCTCTGCCAGGCCTGACACAGACCAGCATGGGAGGAGACGATACCGGCGGGTAAACACCTAAGAGGCAAAGATCCCTGGGGCTCATCTTAATGGCTGGTTACCATATATTTGAGAAATTACTGAACTCCATGTCTCAATTTCTTCATCTGAATAAAGATGGTAATAATATTACGGTAGTCAGACCTCTCCGTTGCAAGCAACGGAAAATGATCCTGGCTTATTGAGACAAAAGGGGAATTTATTGGGTATATTCCAACTCACACAATAAAGGGAGGCCTGGGAGTAGGAAATACCATGCAAGGTCAGTGGTTTGGAGAGGAGACCTCTCCTCAACAGTGGATAATTCTGCCAGAGCTGAATTCCCAGCACCACGGCTGTTGCTGTGGGTCACTCTCAATGGCTTCTGCATCCTGAAGGTTCCACTGCACCAGCAGAGTGGGAACAGGAGGGCCTGGCCCCTTCTGTATCCAAGAATCCAGCAAAAAAAGATGCATCCCAGGCTCTTAGGAATGCTCGTGAAGATTAAATGATATATGAGACTTTGGAAAATTGAGAGTCATCAGTAATTGGTTATTTAACAGACCTTGGGGTGGTGTTGGCATCAAGAGGGTGCTGAGACCTCGGGTGGAGAGGGATCATGTCTTAGCCTCTGAAGCATCCTCCTAATGGGTCCAGAGACACTGGTCACTTCTAATACACCCTCACCCCACCCCCCGGCTCTTATACAATGTACACATTCTGCACGTTTTCAGCTTTACTGAGATATAATTGTGTGCATTTAAGGCATACAAGGTGATGATTTGATCCATGTCTACACTGCAAAATTATTAGGCACGATGGGATTAATGCCTCCACCACCTCCCATAATTACCCTTTTATTTTGTGTGTAGTGAGCACATACACACATTCTTAATGTGCTGAACTTTATATAAATCCTATCTCTACCTGTGATTTGGTTGTCCTGTGAGCAGAACTGGAGTCAAGGGAACAGTATGTGACTAATAGAGAAGAGTGAGACTGAAAGCCTCCGGTGAAAATTTCCACCCTGGCCCCTATGGACACTGAGAAAAACCACCGTGAATCACACTAACTGGTGGCGGCTCCTCTTAGTGACTTTATTAGCTTTACTTCTCTTTCCGTTTGAGTTGTCAAGGCATGGCAAGATACAGCCTCCCCGGGAGCCTGTGCTCTGTTAGCTGTTGGCATGGGTCTTCCTATTCAGACTCAATTATTTCATCCAAAGAGTTTCCCCTGTGTTGGGTTTGAGCTCACCGAGGTTGATGCCTTTAACTTGTCAGTGTTTCTCAGCTTTTGGTGTACATGAGGATCACCAGGAAGCCTTGCTAAAATACAGACTGCTGAACCTCACTCCCAGATCCTCTCTTTTAGTAAGGCTGGGGTGGGGTCTAGTAGGATTGCAGGTGGTGCTTAGGCTGTTGGTACGAGACTGTACTTCAAAAACCACTGACTTGGGTGACTTGGCGCTGGTGCTGGACTGTTTTCATAAATGCATACTCCTCCCAGTAATTGCCTTTAGTAGAGAAAGCCAAGACAATACTCATAGAGCAAGATTCTATGGTATTCAGAAATAAATATTCAAACATGATTTCAGTTAGAAAGATACTTATGTGCATGGAACAGTGTTGGCTACCAGAACTTGACCAGATGGCAGTTTATTATTTTTCTTACATTCTCAAGAAAACCAGAAGCTGTCCAGGGCTAGTGAGATGACATCACACGATCAGAGGTTCAGGCTCTTGCTTTCTTCTCTGCCACCTTTGGTAGGTGCCTGTGGACCTCATGGTCACAAGATGGCTGCTGCACCTCAGGTATTGCCTCTGCACTGTAGGTGGGAAGAAGAGGGAAGATAACAAGGAAATACAGGGGTGGCTTTCTGGGTGGCTCAGTTGGTTGAGCAACCAACTCTTGGTTTTGGTTTAAGTCATGATCTCAGGATCATGATCTCAGGGTCATGGGATCCAGCCCTGCATCTGGTTCCATGCTTAGCAGGGGGTCTGCTTTTCCCTCTCCCTCTGCTCTTCCCCTGTGCTCTCTCTCTTTCTCTCTCTCAAATAAATAGGAAATGTATGTGGGAGCTTTTCTGAAAGTCCCTTTATAGACTTCTGTTTCATTCTCATTGGCCAGAACTCTGTCCCATGGCCACACTCAGCTTCAAAGGAGCTTAAGAAATCAAATAGTTTTAGTTCAACACTTGTTTACCCAAATAAAATGAACTTCTGTTAATGAGAAAGCAAGGGAGAATGGGTAGAAACCAGCAGGCTCTGTCTCAGCATTCACTTACTCCATTCTCGAAGGATCTCACGTAGTGTACCCAGCCAAGTCCATTTATGGTCTAAAGCAGCCACACAACAGGTGAAGGGCCAAAGGACATGGACAGATCATCTCTACTGGCATTTCTTGTTTCATGCCCATGCATATTATATGAAAAGGGTACACTCTGGGTTAGAACTTGGTTCTTTCTACAGGACTTCTGAGGAGTCTTGTGTGTTTAGGTACATAATGATTTTCCAAGATGGGGATAAACATGGTGCATTCCCCAAGCTTATTTGGCCACAGAAGCTTTTAAACATTCTCCTGGAGTATCTCACCAGACTTCTGCCAGGAAACTTTGATCTATACAACATCAACTATCAGATCTCCCCAAAATGGAAAAAGCAAATAGGCTCTTCTTGAACAAGTGGGACAGTCCTTTCTTTTTTCAAGAGGAAGGAAATGAATATAGGAACAGCTGATGAGTCAGGACAGGGGGTGTGGTGCCCGTCTGCTTTCTGGTAACTCCATGAACTGGACAAGCCCCTTGCCCTCTCAGAGGTGTCCTGTTCTTATTTGCAAAGTAAGATCTGTAAGAGATTAGGCTGCATCCAAACAAACTAAAATGTTTGCAACTTCACAGCTCCTAGAGACGTCCAGAAGGGATGTCTGAACAATCTTTGCTAATGGGAGACATGGGAAATAAGGAGAATAGTTTCAGATAAGAAAATGTCTCTTAGAAGTCAAGAATAGTTGGGGTTTTTTTTAAAGATATTATTTTTAAGTAATCTCTATACCCAACATCGGGCTTGAACTTACAACCCCAACATCAGGAGTTGCATGCTTTACTGATGTAGACAGCCAGGTGTCCCTAGAAGTCAAGTATAGTTTTATGGAGGGTGGCTCTGTCAGTTGAGTCTGCCTTTGGCTCAGATCATGATCGTGGGGTCCTGGGACTGAGCCCCACATAAGGCTCCCCACTCAGCTGGGAGCTTGTTTTTCCCTCTCTCCTGCTTGCCACTCCCCCTGCTTGTGCTTGTGCGCCCTCTGTCAAATAAAAAAAATCTTCAAAAAAAAAAAAGGAATAGTTTTATGGAGGAAAAGACATTAATGAATATAGGGGATGGAGAACGTGGGGTTGCATTACTTTCCTATGATTGCCTTAACCAATTACCACAAACTTGGTGGCTTCCAAAGAACAACTTTTTATCAGTTCTGGAGATCGGAGGTCTGATACGGGTCCCATTGGGCTCAACCAAGGTGTCAGCAAGATTGCATTCCTCCTGGGGGTTCTTGGGGGAATCCAATTCCTTGCATATTCTGGTTTCTGAAGGCTGAGCACATTCGTTGGCTCATGGCTCCCGTCCTCCATCTTGAAAACCAGAACACTGCACGTTCTCCCTTGTCACTTCTGCCTCCCTGACCACAGCTGGGAAATGTTCTCTCCTTTTAAGGAACACTGTGATTGGGTTGAACTCACCCAGATATTTCAGGATGACTCTTCTCTGAATTTAACATCTGCAGGGTCCCCTTTGCCACGTAAGGTGATGTATTTATAAGTTCTGGGGATTAGGGTGCATTCATCTTTGGAGGCTAGGCAGACATTTTTCTGCCTTCTACAAAGTGAAATGTTTTGTTTAAAGAAGTGTAGGTTTGTTTTTTTTTTAAAGAAGTATAGGTGTTGAGAAGACTCACTCTCCTTCCTTTCTGAGTCTCCCTGAAGTTCTGTCCTTATCTACACTTCTCTATATTTTTAATAAACTGTTCTCACTTCCAAAAAATAAAGAAGTCTAGGTGTTAAGAAACTAAAGGGTGTTTCTGAAAAATTAAAATCAGGATTCATAATTTATGGGGTAAAAAGGAGTAGACAGGGTTGAGACAGGAAAAAAAAAAATCCAAGAAAGGAGATAAGTAATAACACGAACAAAAATAGTTAACAGTGCTGGGTACACATTAATCCTTTGTTTGTGAAAAAGCCAGAGCAGAGATTGGAGGCTTAGCATGGGATTGCTTTTCCTGGTTATATAACATAAATTCACAAAACAGAACTAAAAACCTAAAACTCACACCACTTAAAAAGCAAGCCTGCATTAGCATTTTTTAAAAGATTTTATTTTATTTGACAGAGAGAGACCCAGAGAGAGAGGGAACACAAGCAGGGGGAGTGGGAGAGGGAGAAGCAAGCTTTCTGCTGAGCAGGGAGCCGGGCTCCCTGCAGGGCTCCATCCCAGGACCCCAGGAATCATGACCTGAGCCGAAGGCAGACACTTAAAGCCTGAGCCACCCAGGCATCCCAAGACTGCATTAACATTAATGGTTGGTCCTGCATAGCTTTGCTTGACTTTTAGGGGTGGAAGATGGTGGAATGGTATGATGTCATCACAGAGCCCCAGACAGTGTTTGAAAGAATTAATAAGAATCTGGTGAGGGGAGGACAGCCTTGTCTCTATTTAGTGGCTGCAGTACACAGAACAAAAAGAAACACGGCCTTTACATTCAAGGTAAGAATGGGCTTGGGACCAAGGGTGGCCAAACATCATTCATGGGATCAATAAGATGGTAAGAACCAAGTGCAAGTAAAAGTATCCTAATAAAGGGTGTACACCGTGGCTTTCTCAGCCTCGGCGCAATTGGCATTTTGGACCAGATCATTCTTTTTCTTTTCCTTTTTTTTTTTTTTTAAGATTTTACTTATTTATTTGACACAGAGAGAGAGAGAGAGAGAGAGAGAGAAGGAAAGCACAAGCAGGCAGAGTGGCAGGCAGAGGGAGAGAGAGAGAGAAGCAGGCTCCCTGCCGAGCAAGGAGACCGATTTGGGGCTCGATCCCAGGACCCTGGGATCCTGACCTGAGCCAAAGAGAGCCGCTTAACCGACTGAGCCACCCAGGCATCCCTGGACCAGATCATTCTTTGATTGGGGGGTGGGGGACTATCCTGTGCATTGTGGGAAGGTTAGCAACATCTCCGGATTCTACCCATCTGATGCCAGTAGAGCCCCTTCCCCAGGTTGCGACAGCCGGAAGTGTCCCTTAGGGAGGCAAAATTGCCCCGGAGAACCACCCGTAGAGACTGAGAGAGTGAGCCAGCAGGTGGAACCTGAGGACCCGGAGAGATCTTTCAGGACAATAACCGAGGGAACCTTCTCCAGAGCTTTTTGCTGGACCTTGGGGGACTGGCCGGGAGCCACAGGAACAGCCAGCTGGTTTGCATATTGGTCTCTAATTTGGCTGTGGCAGCCTCCAGGTCGGAAAGGCTCAAGAATAATTTGTTTAGGTGTTCCGCTCTAGCTATTGTCTATTTGTTGTGCAAGCCCAGGCTTTAAAAGGTAATTCACCTGGGCAGGTGATACGCTTGTTTGTAATATACACAGTCTGGGATCTATCACCTTGTTTCACTCATCTGGATCAACTGCCAGTCCTCCAGCACCCCTTGATTTATAGAAGAGGAAGAAAAGGAGGACTGTGGACTCTTGATGCAAGATGGGTCACCTCAAACCTATGCAAATGATCTTAGGCAATGTAGGAAAGGTGCACTGCTGGTGGATGAATTTTTAAAAAAGGGTGTCCCTCTGGGCAGGTCAGGAGAGCAGGGTTAGGAAAGCCCTGCATAGTGAGCCCCTGGGCTAGAAGGTCAAGCTCTGTGCCCTGTGCTGATTTTACACATCACAGGAGACACATGTGAGCCTTGGAATTAGGACATTGGGATCCCCTAGCTAGGACAGGTCCTAAGCTTTCTTACCATCAGACTTAGATTTTTCCTACAACTCCTGGTCAGAAACAAAGGCAAAGGATTATGAAGCAGTGAGCGAGAGGTGGTTTAGGAATGTTCTAAGGGAGAAAAAAAGCAGAATGGATAGCTAGAAGCTGTACTGTTTGCCTTTTTGTGTCTGGACTATTCATTTATAGATTTAGGACCTAAGTGATGGGGTGGGTGCAGAGACAAATAAGGGAGCTGTGTTTTTTGAGTGAGGGCAGACCTCTGAAAACGCTCCTATCAAACACTGATGGCCCAAGGCCTCTAGTTTGGAGATGGCATTCCACACAGCCAATCGTGATCGATTGCCTGCATTCCTGTGAATTACCTTCAAGGACCTCAGAATACCAGCAGTGTTAACCCTCTTCCTAGATGGTGTAAGGGTCATCCTGCTGAGGGATAGGGTGATTCTTTTTTTTTTTTTTCCTAAAGATTTTATTTATTTGAGAAAGAGAGAGCATGAGAGGGAAGAGGGTCGGAGGGAGTGGGAGAAGCAGACTCCTCGATGAGCAGGGAGCCCGATGTGGGGCTCGATCCAGGACCTTGGGATCATGACCTGAGCCGAAGGCAGAGGCTTAATGACTGAGCCACCCGGGCACCCCCTTAAATTTTTTTCATTGAGAGAGAGCAAGTGGGATGGGGTGAGGCAGAAAGAGAGGGTGTCTCAAGCAGACTCCACCCTGAGATCAGGACCTGAGTCAAAACCAAGAGCTGGGTGCTTAACCTACGGCACCACCCAGGTGCCCCAGGACAGAGAGATTCTAAATCAAGAAAACCTTCATTAAATGCAGATGTCCCCCTGGTATAGATGAAGACCCTGAAACAGAGTCAGACCAGCTGTTACCATTTGCAGGGCCTGGGGCGAGAGGACACATGGAGGTCCACATAGCCTACATCTGATATTTATTTATTTATTTATTTTATTATTATTATTTTTAAAGATTTTATTTATTTGACAGAGAGAGATCACAAGTAGACGGAGAGGAAGGCAGAGAGAGAGAGAGAGAGAGGGAAGCAGGCTTCTTGCTGAGCAGAGAGCCCGATGTGGGACTCGATCCCAGGACCCTGAGATCATGACCCGAGCTGAAGGCAGCGGCTTAACCCACTGAGCCACCCAGGCGCCCCTACATCTGATATTTAAATAAAATTTGCTCCCTCCTTGCACCTGGGCAAATATACCTTCAGAGCAGCAAGTTTGGGGAAAAAAGTGAAATCTGTGAGTTTATATGTCTTCTATGACTGAAAGTTCACAAAAATTTAAAAAATGACGATTTTGTGATTATTGCACACTTGTGGGTATTCTGCTATGACACCTTTAAATGAGCATTAAAGGGGCGCCTGGGTGGCTCAGTCGGTTAAGCGTCTACCTTCAGCTCAGGTCATGGCCCCAGCATTCTGGGATTGAGCCCTGCATTGAGCTCCCTGCTCAGTGGGGAGCTTGCTTCTCTCTCTCCTGTCTGCTTGTGTGCTATCTCTCTCTCAAAAAGAAATAAAATCTTTAAAAAAAGAACAGTATCTTTAAAAAAATCTAAATGCCTATGATATCGTAAAGGGTTGATGTCACGTTTCATGAATATTATGTGTGCACTACATGCATACACATTTGAGAGTAACAGGAGCCATTTGTGAATATTGTCTACTTCATAAGAAACTCCAGAACCATATACCAGAACACAAAGAACAACAAGAATCTGTGGACGACAAAGGTCTGGAGAGCTAAGGTATCTTTCCTCCCCGTCCAGGAGCTTCTGCAGCTCTCGGCCCCCTCCCTCTCCAAGGCAGTGTCTGTATCTGATGTCAGCAGAAACACTCCCTACAGACGTCAGCAGCTTTGGGTGTGCTTACCTCTGGTTTGGAGAACTCAGGGCAAAGCACAGAGGTTCGCTGGGAGCTGAATGGTGTTAGCCACCAGCCTTTCAGGGTTACAGGTGGGACTGAGCCAGTGCTCAGAGGCACATGACACAGCCTTTTAAAGGGGCTGGGCCCCGGAACCCCCAGCACGGGTCTGAGGCCAGCACTGTGTTCCTTGCTAAGTCACAATATAAATATGACTATAGTGGGTTGAATGATGGCCCCCAATGAATATGCTCATATCTTCATCCCTAGAACCTGTGAATGGGGCCTTATTTGGAAAAAAGGGTCTCAGCAGATGTGTTAAGTTAGGGATCTCAAGATAAATCTTTCTGCATGATCCAGGTGGGCCCTCTGTACCATGACAGGTGTTCTTGGAGGAGACAGACAGAGTCAGAGGGAGAAGAGAAGGCCGTGTGAACGCGGAGGCAGAGATTGAAGTGCTGTGGTCACAAGCCAAGGAGAGCTGACAGCCAAGCTGGGGGAGGCTGGGAAGGATTCTCCCCTAGAGCCTTCAAGGGAGCCCCCCCCCAAAACCCCGCTGAAAACTTGATTTCAGACTTCTGACCCTTAGAGCTCTGAAAGGATCCATTTTTGTTGCTTTCAGCCACCAAATTTGTGGTGATTTGTTAAGGCAGCCTTAGGAATTGAGGGCTAATGTCAACAACTACTAACAATGTTGAACATTTACTAGGCCTGATTACATGCCAAGCTCTTTACTAAAACCCTTTTACAAACATTATCTCATTTAAACCTCACAGCAGCCTCAAGAGATAGGTGCCATTATTATCCCCATTTTATAGATGAGCAAAGGGAGGTTCAAAGAGGCCAAGTAGCTTGCCCAAGGCCACATGGTTGGTAAGCTGGGATTTGAATGCAGGTCTCTCTGATTCCAAAGATCTCTTTTAAGCACACGCAGAAACCTCCCTTCTATGTCATGGACCCAGCTGTAAAGGAGACACTCCACACTTGGTGGTTTTGTCTGTGCAACATGGTCTTTGTCCCCCTACTTAAAAAAGGGCCTGCTTGGATGCCTGGATGGCTCAGATGGTTAAGCAACTACCTTCAGCTCAGGTCGTGACCCCAGGGTCCTGGGATCGAGTCCCACATTGGGATCCTTGCTCAACAGAGTCTGCTTCTCCCTCTGCCTGCTACACCCCCTGCTTGTGCTCTCTCTCCGAGAAATAAATACAATCTTAAAAAAGGGGGGGGCTTGATTCTTTGAGAACTCTCTCCCCCAACCCTGGGCTCTTTACCACCGCCTAAGAAGTGAGATATAATTACAATGGGCCGTTCTTCTAGCTCGGAGGACCATGGGAACACTGTTTCTGTGTCATAAAGAAACATTTTCGGCGCACACAATCACTCATAGTTCTTTGCATCTACTTAGCCTCTGGGTTATTCGGGTTTATTTGTAGATGTTGCCAAGATGAATCAGAAATCTGGAGAAGCTCTTTGTCCTTGGAGAAGGACGGCAGTCAGGATAGATTCTTATTACTTTCTTTTTGCTGATTTTGAATTTGTGTTAAGACTATCTCACTGTCCCAGAAGAAACAGAAAATTTTGTGTTCTTAAGACTTAAAATATGTTCTCTGAGCTCACTTAAGCTCGCTCTCAGAACCTCAACACTGGGCTCTGGTGATGGCGTGATTTCGGAAACAAGCATTTCTTTCCTTCTGTACTCTTGTCCTGTCTTTTGGGGATTGAAAGAGACTGTTCTCCATCTGCTGACAAAGTCAAATACTCTGTGTGTGTGTGTGTGTGTGTGAGGGGGTGATGGTGTTTGTTGGGGGAAGAAGGTCCGGCTGAGGTGGTTACTTTTGTTACCCTTTCCTTTCTTTCAAACAAAATCTACCCCATTTTACAGGTGGAAACATTGAGTCTCGGTGGATCGAAAGGATTTTCTCCAAGACAATTCAACCAGATTGACCTAATTACAAATGCTATGCTTCTCCTCTCAAGAAAACCTTCCATTTATTTGGGCATGAGAGCTGTTATACAATGAGTTTTGAGGCTCATTTTAAAGCAAGTCACGTGTCCCTCCGGTTGCTCTGACCCAAATAGGAGACAGAAATTCAGATTTGCGCACAAAGAAAACCAAAATCAATAAGGAGGCCCTCCATGAGCACTTTGGCTGATTATGGGAATGTATGCCTCATCTTTCTACCACCGCAATGCTTCCTCACTTGGGATTGACTTGCTGTTCCAGTTAGGACACTGCTCCCCTGCCCGACATTGTGCAGAGGGCCCCGGAGTCCAGAGCCAGGCCTGGGGATGGCTTTGGCTCGTTGCTCTCTCCGAACCCTGATTTCCAGGGCAGTCAAGAGATGCCCATCTAACCTCGCTCACAGAGATGGCTTTGCACTGGGCTAAGCAGCAATATCCAGGCGGCTTGAAACCCTTGTTCTCTTGAGGGGACACAGTGGAAGGGCAGGAGAGCCGGGCAGCGGACAGGCCAGTGCTGGGAGGTGTTAGTGCGGACAGAAGGTGCTGGCCTTGGACAACGGAAGGTCACTCCTGATCTCATTTATTCTGAGTCCCTGCCTTCTGTGCAGGTGTCCCGTATACAATCTCTCCCCGGAGCTTCTCTTCTTTTTCATTGATCTAAACCAAAACCTGCTCCCAGGGAAGGAGCTGATCAATTCATTCACATCAGGAGAATGGACAGGGGCGCCTGGGTGGCTCAGTGGGTTAAAGCCTCTGCCTTCGGCTCAGGTCATGATCCCAGGGTCCTGGGATCGAGCCTCACATCGGGCTCTCTGCTCGGCCAGGAGCCTGCTTCCTCCTCTCTCTCTCTCTGTCCACCTCTCTGCCTACTTGTGATCTCTGTCTGTCAAATAAATAAATAAAAAATCTTAAAAAAAAAAAAAAGGAGAATGGACAAACACTTATCGTCCCGGGAGCACATGCATTTTGAAGGCATAAAGCACAATCATGGGTCTCTATGCAATTCCTGCTGTCAGGGAAGTCATGTGGGAGGGTGTGGCCCACTCCGGGGGCAGGGCATGGTGCGGATGTGCAGGAAGGTCAGGGTGAGAGCAAGACAGGCATTTTCAGAAACCAAGACAGCTATTAGCCAGGGCTCCAGGGGCAGATGGAGGCGGCCATGGGAGCTAAGGAAGCAAAGAGCAGAAAACCTTGAACCGAAAACTCTGTGCTGGAAGTTATCTGCTTTTTCCTCCAAGGAAAAGATTGAAGGAAAAAAATTCATATAAAACTCACTCATGTATACTTTTATTCGAATAAAATGGTATTTGCTAGCAGAGAGAGTCACGAACAAGATACAGAAGGCCTCTCTCTACCTGGAACAATGGAACTTTCTCTCCAGCTAGTGGGGTGAGGCTAACAACGTATAATTTCACGTGGTGCTAAGTGCTTTGAAAAGACAAAACAGGGCGCGGAGGGAAGAGAGCGGCGAGGCGGTTTCATGGGGTGGGGGTGTTTAGATGAGGAGGCTGGTCAGGCTTCCTAGGTCGGGTTTCCAGATTTAGCAAATAAAAATACAGGACACCCAATTAAACTTGAGTTTGGGAGTGTTACGGAATGCGGGCTGGATCCTGGCCAAAAATCCAAGCAGCACTCGGAGACCTTGGAGGATCAGAGATTTATTTCACGCCGGTGGGCCCGGAGGAGAGTAATCTCTGAAGGTCTGAGCCCCGAGCACAAACAAAGGGGGTAGTTTGTACACTTTTATTTCCGTATCTGTGCCACTCTTGCAGCTGTGGCCAGCGGGCTAGGGGAAAGCCTGGAACGGCCCTGGGGCCAGGACTGGGAGTCCCCTGCTGGAAAAACACAGGTTTTCCTTATCAGGAGAAGCGATGACAAGTTTTTCAGCCTAAGTGTGTCCCATGCAATATTTGGGTAAGTACTAAAAAATTATGCCTCATTTATCTGGAGTTCACATTTAACTGGGTGTCCTGCATTTTATCTTGTAACTCTAGCCCATGAGACCCCCATGAATGAGGCGAGGGAGAGTTCCAGGAGAGAAAACAGGAAGGGCAAAGGCAAAGGCAGAAATGAGCTTGCTTTGTTCAGGAAGCCCCGTGTGGTTGTAATACAGGGAGTCGGGGGGACCCCAGAGGAGGGGTTAGGGGCCAGATTATGTGGAGCCCCAGACCTATGTGAAGAGTTTGCTTTTTATTCTCATCTGTGGGATTTTTAAGAAAAGATTTATTTGAGAGAGAGAGCGAGCGAGCACACATGCACACATGTGGGGCAGGGGGAGAGGGGGAAGCAGACTCCCCGCTGAGCACTCGGCCTGTGGCCCTATCCCAGAACACTGAGATCATGACCTGAGCTGAAATCAAGAGCCATTCAGGTGCCCCTCATCCGTGGAATTTTAAGGAAAGCCCTCAGCACTGCGATTAGTCCTTCCCATGAGGATTCCCCTCGGGTAATGTGTTTTCCAAAGCAGTCTCCACTGGCCCTGCTTTAAGGCCATACTTTTGAATAGGAGAGTGGGTGCTTCTGCCCTGGGGGAAAGTGAGCAATGTTTCCCCTAAATTTGCTTGACCTCACCCTTCTTCCTCATTCACTTCTGCCCTCAGTTTTCCTAGCACTGGACAAAGTCTTTCATCCCACCGTAAGGAAGCAGCTTACAACGCCGCTGGGAGAGCAGCTTTAGGGACTCAAATTCTGCCTAGTCTCTCAATGACCACCAGGAGAGTTCGAGGGTGCTCATGTCAAGCAGTGGCAGTGTGACTAGTTTGCCTAGTTCTGATCCTGACTGCTGGCCAAGACGACCTGGGACAAACTTCCGCCCCTTCTCTGTATCTAGATGGCCAAGAATCTCTCGTGGAAGAGATATTCAGAGCCAGTCTGGCGGCACACCAAGACTGCCAGATGGCAGAACAGTCAAAATATTGTGCTGTGGAGCCCACACTGTGTTTGGGTAAAGGCTGAACTTCCATTCCTGCAGCAGACCTTGGTGGGCTCCGGGCTGAGAACGTTTCCTGCCGCCTCTGCCATTTTCCTCGGTGACTCACTGAGTGACTCACGGCTCGGCTCCCATAGTTCTCTCCTTGCAGAGATTTCTCTCTCCCAGGCAGCCTCTTCTCTGGCCTTCTAGGAGGAGGAGGAGGAGGCTTGGCTGTATTTCTGAGAGACTAGAACAGCCCTCCCTAACTTTCCATGGAATGTGGGGTTTGGGGGCCCAAGATTAATCTTGTGAGGTAAACAGGAAAGCAGCGCCAGGTCCAAGTGACAGAGTGTGGACATCTGTGTGGACAGCACGAGGGGCTGTCAATTCATTTGAAAAGGATTTAATGACTTGTGTGAGATCTCATAGCTGCTTGCTGCCCTCTAAAACAGAAATGTTTGGGGTGCCTGGCTCAGTTGGAAGTGCGCGTGGCTCTTGATCTCAGGGTCATTGAGTTCGAGCCCCACGTTGGGTGTAGAGACTACTGAAAAAAAAAAAACAACCCTTTAAAATAAACATGTTCTTCTTCTAGAAAGCCATGGTTTAGAAAACAAGTATTTTCAAGAGGGAAGAGGTTTTCTCCCATTGTTGCAAAGGTATTTCTTTCAGACAGGCTGAATCACTTGTTGGTGGACTGATTCTTTCCGAAAAATGGAACGACTCCCCCATTATACCAAAAATGGAGGTTCACTGCAGAACCTTCAGAAGAGTTAGAGAAACACAAAGGGGACCATAAATATCACCTGTAATCCTCCCACTGAGATATAATTGCTGTTGACATTTTGATGTTTCCTTCCTGCCTTTTCCCATACACAGATGACCGCATTTTAACAAATTGGAAGGAAATGTGGTATAAACTGATGGATAACTTGTTTTTGTAACTCTTTTTTTCATTTAATAATATTTCCATGATTGTTTTCTCACATAAGATGTTTTCATCATCCTGGAGGTCCCTCAATCCACTCGGTTGCACTTTCAGGTTTTCACCCTTCTCTAAAATTACAAACACGCAATGGTATGCCTGGCCTTATAAAAACGGAGTGATGTTCCCATGCAGTGGTCTGTCTGGGCCTTGGTTTGATAAAGGATTGAAGACAGGGAAGGAAACAGAGGAAGTTGATAGGTTTTAGTTTGATTTTCACCCGTCTGCTGGAGGAGGGGGGAGAAGTGAGGCCAGGATTTCCAGTGTCCCCACTGTAAAGGCTCTTTCCCTCCCCCGTGCTCCTAATTCTGTTTCTCCAACTTGACTTTCATGGTATTTATCACCTGCGTCTCTCTGAGGCTCTTTAGCCTTCTCTGGGCCTGGCCCCTCTGCTGCCTTTCCTCGCCACCCCAGAACTCGCCCCATCAAACCTTCCCCTGTCCCACCGGGCTGATGCCAAGCGTTTTCTGTCTTGACTCTGTGTCCAAAAAGTTGTTTCTTGGAGCAGCGAATGAAGGATCATTGTTATAATATCTGAAGTCGTGCCTATAAAACTCTTCGGCAGATCACTGCCCCACTTTGCCCCTGGGTGCCCCCCACTGCCCAGCTATGCCTAACTGGGGAAGCGGTAAGAAGCTCAAAGACAATTAACAATAGTGTGACCTCTGGATTTCTTTAATTTCTTCACTGGACAAACCTACCATCCCTGCATTCCCTTCTCTTCAGGCAATAAGTGTTTGTGAATTCTAATAACTAGGAAAATTGGGATGATCATAATTCCCAAGCTAGAATTCAAGAAGTAGATAAGAACGTTCATAAAATCAACTCATGCTCCACTGAGTGCTTTAAAAAAAAACAACAAAAACAAAACAAAACAAAACCCTCCTTTGTTGCAGGATTCTAAAAATAGTTCCCAATGCTGTCCTTCACCTTCACAATTATTGTAGTCTTCTGTTCTAAATCTGAATGACACAGAGCAGCAGAATTTATACTTTAAGTTCATAAGGGAACAGACAGCTCATTAATTCTTAACATTGGTGGGATTTGACTGTTCACTGGTCATATGCTCCTTTCCAAAATATATCTGGCCTGCTTTTCTGAGATGATTAAGATGTCGTATTGATAACCTGAGGGCTATTAACAGCACAGTGTCCTTCTGGTGTGAGACAAGGTTACAGTCCCCCCACGGGAGAGTGTGGGTGACATCTATACTAATCATCTCAGGTTACTTTGTTCACAAGTTCGTTTATTCAAACCTCTGAGATTCTCCTAGGTGCCAGGCCAGAGAAGTCTTTGCCTTCCAGAAGGGAGACAAATATTTAATATAACGAAAATGTTACAAAGCAAAATAAAGCCAAGTAAGAGAATGGAGTGTGTGTGTCTAAGGGAAGTGGGCGGGGGCATGTGTGATTTTTAGATCTGGTAGTTAGAGAAGGCCTCTTTGGGGAGGTGGCATTTAAGAACAGGAACTAGTTGTGAAAATGACTCTCTGGGGACGAGCGGCAAGGACAAAGACCTCAAGATGGGAGAGGAGCCACCGGAGAGCCAGTGAAGACTCGAGGGTGGCTGAATGTGTTGTAAGGGGGAGAGATCCAAGGAGGTGGGGGGCCAGCTCAGGGAGGGCCTATAGGTCATTGGGAAGAATTAGCATTTTATTCTCTGTGAAGCTATCATCCAGAGGTGGCCCTAAGGCAGGGGGAAGCTAGTGACCCTTAGTCTGCTCTTCCGCGCTCTTTCCCACGTGCTGATTCATTACAGACTCTCCCAGTCCCTGAGCCCAGCAGTGACCACGTCAGGTCCCAGCAGGCTGGGGGCATTGAGGGATTCTGGGGAGAATCTCTGGGTGCTGGTCATTATGGCTGTCAGGTTTTGGTGGTTTTATAATTCAGATGAGCTGCTCTGGCATCCTAGGTCTATTGGAAACATGAGATTTTTTAAAAATTTAAATTTAATTAATTAGCATATAATTTATTATTAGTTTCAGAAGTAGAGGCCAGTGATTCAAGTCTTATATAACACCCAGTGTTTATCACATCATGTGCCCTCCTTAATGTCCATCCCCAGTTACACCCCCCCCCCCCACCCCTCGCCCCTCCAGCAACCTTCAGTTTGTTTCGTATGGTTACGAGTCTATTATGGCATGTCTCCCTCTCTGATTTTGCCTTATTTTTTCCTCTTTTCCCCTATGATCTATTTGGTTTCTTAAATTCCATATATGAGTGAGATCATATGATAATTGTCTTTCTCTGATTGACTTATTTCACTTAGTATAATACCTTTTATTCCCATCCATGTCGTTGCAAGTGGCAAGATTTCATTTTTTGATGGCTGCATAGTATTCCATTATATATTTATGACATATCTTCTTTATCCATTCATCTGTTAATGGACATCTGGGCTCTCTCCATAGTTTGGCTATTGTGGACATTGCTGCTATAAACATTCAGGTGCACGTGCCCCTTCAGATCACTACATCTGTATCTTTGTGGTAGATACCTACAGTGTAACTGCTGGGTCATAGGGTAGCTCTATTTTCAACTTTCTGAGGTACTTCTATACTTTTTTCCAGAGTGGCTGCCCCAGCTTGCATTCCAGCAACAGGGTAGGAGGGTTCCCCTTTCTCTGTATCGTCGCCATCATCTGTTGTTTCCTGACTTGTTAATTTTAGCCATTCTGACTGGTGTGAGGTGGTATCTCACTGTGGTTTTGATTTGTATTTCCCTGATGCCGAGTGATGTTGAACATTTTTTCATCTATTGAGCATTTGTATGTCTTCTTTGCAGAAGTGTCTGTTCATGTCTTCAGCCTATTTCTTGACTGGATTATTTTTCTTTGGGTGTTGAGTTTGATAGGTTCTTTACAGAGTTTGGATACTAGCCCTTTATCTAAGAAGACATCTGCAAATATCTTCTCCCATTCTATTGTTGTCTTTTGGTTTTGTCGACTGTGGAAACAGATGAGATTATCAAGGAAAGCAGACTTTATTTCTGCTATACTGCCACCTTGCATAACCAACACCTATTATGTGGGGATAAATCCTTCTGAGTCCCCCCTGTAGACCACGTGAACAATATGTATTTTCACCAATCCTAGAGAACCATGCTGAGTTTTAGAGGACGTTAGGTAACTTGACAAGGTCACACTGTGTCTTAATTCAGGCTGCTGTAGCAAAGGACAATTCTTTAGGCGGCTTACAGACAGACCCTTCTTTCTTATAGTTTTGGAGGCCAGAAGTCTGGGACCAGATGGCCAGCATGGTCAGGTTCTGGTGAGACCTTCTTCTGGGCTACAGACTGCCAACTTCCTGTTGTATCCTCATGTAGCAGACAGCAGAGAGAAGCAAGCTCTCTTCTGACTCTTACTAGGACACTAATCCCATTGATGAGGGCTCCACCTATGACCTCCTCTACTCCTCACTCCCTCCCAAAGCCCATCTCCCAATACCATCACACTGGGGGCCAGGTTTCAACACACATTTGGGGGGATGCAAACATTCAATCCATGACACATGATTATTGAGTGGCGGTGGGATTTAAATTCAGATCCAGTCGGCTGGAAAGCCTGTTTTCGCTATCACACCAGCTAATCCTTCCTGAGTACTTTCATTCTTCACAACACTTGTTGACATCTGCTGTGTTTGGAGGTGTGCTGGGCACGCACTAGGGATGTAGATACAGACTAGACACCGTTCCTGCCCTCAAGCGTCTTAGAAATAGTGGACTGCTTGGATCTATACTGCATCTCCCAGAATGCAGTGAGATCCCACAGACACCCCTGCTGCATGCACACGTACCGTTTTGGACTTTCTGAAATGGAGATTTGTCTTATTCTTCTCATTAATGAAACTTGCCGGCAGCCAAACAGATTGTGCCACGCATTGAGGAGCATCTGCTGACCCATTTATCATCGGTTCACGTTGGCACTACCTGTTCACTCTGAATTTCATTGTAATTTGGATCCTAAATTGTCGCTTTAAAAAATCTTCAGAGACCGGGGTGCCTAGGTGGTTCAGTCACATAAGCGTCTGACTCTTGATTTGGGCTCAGGTCACAATCTCAAGTTGGGCTCCGCGCTCAGCGGGCAGGCTGCTGGAGATCCTCTCTCACCCTCTCCCTCTACTTCTCCCTGCTACCGAAATAAATATATCTTAAAAAAATCTTCAGAGAGACCAGCGTGTGATGCAGGGTTAAAAGGACACACTGTCTACGTAGCAGCTCACCTGTCAGGCAGCAGCAACGCAACTGAGGGCAGTGGGAATTGCCAAGCCTTGGAGTGAGGGCTCACAGAATCCTCAGAGCCTGGTGTTGGACTCACGCACTCTCGGGGAAGCACTATTGCTCAGGTGAACAGGGAGTGCTATCAGAAGCTTCCAGATGACTTTCTAGAGAAGGCGTGAAACTTCCAGTGAGATCTCATTCAGCTCAGGAAAATAAGAATTGCCTAACTATGCCACTATTCTTCCATATCCCTCAAAATGATCTCCGTTCGTTCCCACAGTGCCTAAGAGATTATTCTCAACAACAGCACCTTCCTTGGTGGTTTCCTTCAGAAGAGCCACTGCATTTTGTAATTATTTTGCCTTTGTCTTTCTTCCAGAACGAGGTGATCTTTTCATTGTCATTTCCCCAGTAACACGCAGAACGCCTCAAGCAGAGTGGGCACGTGCAGAGGAAGAATTGTGGGGGGTTGTGGGGAGGAAGCAGTCCATGGCCAAGATGCTGTATCCTACCTGTAGCCAAAATGATTTGGAATTTTCTTCAGTGTCTTGGAGAAGCTTAGACTCAAAAGTTTTACTGTGATGCTGAAAAAGATAAATGTTACGTAATTGTCTACATAAATAGACGTTACTGTTAAATTTGTTTTTAAACAAGAGGAAATTAGTTTTCTCTGTTTTGAAGGATTTGTGAAAGTAGTGTGTGCTTTATTTTTTTTAAAAGATTTTATTCATTTATTTGACACACACAGAGAGATAGATCACAAGAAAACAGAGAGGCTTGCAGAGAGACAGTGGAAGCAGGCTCCCTGCCGAGCAGAGAGCCCGATGTGGGGCTCGATCCCAGGACCCTGGGATCATGACCTGAGCCGAAAGCAGAGGCTCAACCCACTAAGCCACCCAGGCACCCCTCACTGTTAGTTTTTTTTTTAAAGTTTTATGAACAGGGGACACCTCAGCAGTGCAGTGGGTTAAGCGGCCGACTCTTGATTTTAGCTCAGACCGTGATCTCAGGGTCCTGGGGTCGAGACCCACATCAGGCCCCATGCTCAGGAAGGAGTCAGCATGTCCTTCTTCCTCCCCTTTTCCCTTCCCCCTGTGCATGCTCTCTCTCTCTCAAATTAATAAGTAAAATCTTTTAAAAAAGGTTTTATGAACAAATTTTTTTTCTGCAAAAAATTTAAATTTACAGTTATCATTTGGTGTTAACTTTTATGACTTGGCGGTTTCTTTTACTCATTGGCATCTCACAATGACGGAAATGGTATAAATAAGTAAAAGCCGTCTCTAACTATTCCAAAGCTTTCAATCAGACATTTTAATATTTGGGGAATCTTTTCGAGTGACTCTCCCAATGTTCTAATCCATTAATTGAAAACCCTCACTAGGTAATGGGTATCTTCCCAATAAGATATGACTTGTGGGCAAATTCTCACCTAGTTGGACAGGAAGCAGCATGTATGATTCGCATACATGCAGCCGTTCATGGCGCTGAGAAGAGCTGGTCGGAGGGGCTGCTGTCTGGCCGGCCTCTCCCCACACTGTGAGCTCTTAGGACCAGCGTCAGCTTGAGAACAGGAAAGTGCGCTGCTCTAGAGGCCCCACTCCTCTCGGGCAGGTCACAGGTCACTATCCTCTCTGGGACTCAGCCCCCCACCCCTGCCCTGCAGAATGGGGAGGACGGCTGCCAGTATCTTGACAGAGGGAGGAAAGCTCTAGGGGCCTCACTCCACTGGTGCCTGGTGCTAGGCCCGTGTCCTAGATTGTGCAGGCTTGGTTAACAGAAAATGACAGACCGACAGACAACAGACCCGGTGGCTTATGCACAATAAACACGACCATTCTGGAGGCTGGGGGTTCCACAGCCAAGGTGCCACCAGAGGTGCTGTCTGGTGAGGGCCTACTCCCTCTCAGAGGGTCATCTTCTCCCTGTCTACAAGGCAGAACAGAGGAGCGAGCTCCCTGGGGTCTCTTGCACAAGGCAGGCATCCCAGTCACAGGGACTGTCCCTCCTGATGGTATCACCTCCCAAAGGCCCCATCTCAGGTACCATCACACTGGGCGTTAGGCTTCAACAAAGGAATCTGGCAGGGGTGGGGGCGGGGAGAGGGGGACACACACATTCAGACCATGGCCCTGTCCCCGTCTGATACCCTTCCAGGACACCTGACCCAACGGTGAATGCCCTCAGGGATCTGGAAGGCTGTGGGGAGAGCACTTCTACTCAGATCAGAAGAAAAACTTCTGTCTCCAGAACGATGCCCTTTCTCTGGTTCTCTTGCACCCATGGTTCACTTTTAATCCTTTTATCCAAACTGTGTGCTCTCTCCCAATCTTTCCCTGCCTCTGCTTCTTCAGCAACCTCCCTGCAAATCCCACCACAGGTCCCGGGACATAGTCGGTGCTCATTTAGATCTGGGGCTAGAGAGGTTGCCAAGTCCTTGACCCCATTTCATAAAAAGCCACATTTAAATCACAGATTATTTTCAGTATTGTGGTAAATTTAAGACATGCTGTGAAAGACAATTTTGCTATTGAATATCATTTTGCAATGCCACTAAATTTAAATGTCCAATTCATCCACTTTTTAAAGAAATTTGAGTTCCCTTACCAAAAGGTATTATTAACTGAGCTTCAACCAAGGATGACTGAGTACAAATAATTTGTGTTGAATAGATTTAAGGTCTGATACAAAAGCGATCGGCATGCACCTTCTTCCTCATTTACTTACCTGTGGGGTCTTTCGTCCTTGAGAATAAGTGACTGTTACTGTACAGCTCATATTTTATCTCTGCATTTCACACCAGCCAGCTGTGCTAAGTATCTCCCTCTCTCTTTTCAGTGCAGGAAACGGGAGTTCAGAAGAATGAGGTGACTTGCTTGCAATCCCACATGAAATGGCAAAGCCTGGGTTCTAATACGTCCGCTGTGCCCCTTCCCAATGCACACAGACCCCTTCTAGCATGGGCAAGAGTGCCTTCCGTGCTGGAAGACATGTGTCCTAGTGCACCCAGTTCTAAAATGAGGGTGGAATTGAGGGCGTAGCTTGGGGCCACCACAATTTTCTCTTCCCAATTCCCTAGGAAAGCTTAAGATTTGAATCCTGGCTGCTCTCTTGAATAAGGGCATTTCATGACTCCCAGCCTTGGTCTTCTCCTCTGCCTTACACAGTGTCCCAAGAGCAGAGGGCACCCATGGGCAGGCAGGAGGGGCTCCAACAATGCCTGGTCGCATAATCTTACAAAGGACTGCTGCTGACTGGAGCACCGTGAGGGGGTACAAGGAGGGCATGAAGTTGTGGGACACTGGTTTGGATGATTTGCTCCAAATAGGTACCTGTTTCACTGGGAACCCTGTCAAGGGGAGGGCATACAATCACTGGAAAGTGCTAGCTTGGCTGAAACGTTGTCACATTCATCAGTCATGGGAAACCCACACCTATGGCTTGTTGTTTGAACACGGAATGCCAGTTGTAGTATGTGTTGACATAATCACTTAAGCATTTGTTTCCAAGCCAACATGGAATCCTGCCTGTGAGCCATGCCTTCAGGTGTCCCAAGTTTTCAGACTTCAAATGTTAGTTTCTTTGGTTAGAAGGAATTTTCACAAGGGCAGAGGCCCCCTTTGAATTTGCCTGACAGACTTCCATGGGTTTCTAACTAACAGGTGAGTTCCAAGTCTCCTTACAAGCACTTCGGGTCCCTCCTCAGTGCTGCCGATAAGGGAGAGCAGGAGGAGGGTACGTGGGCAGGAGGCATAGCAAGGGATAACCTTAGAAGGTGTAATTACTACCTCCTCCTGGGAACTCTCAGCCACGTCCTACACATGTCATCAATGGGAACACCCACATTCCACCCTCTTCCCACTTCACCTTCTTTAAAAAAAATAAGCACTTTCTCTTACACAGCCAACGGTTCCAACAGATGTGTCATCTCACATCTGTGTCTCACCTCAGCTATGGGCTCCTGTACTTTCGTAGAGCCGCCATGCTGTCTCCCAGATGACCCTCAGTCTCCACCTCCTGAAATCTCGACGGTCCGCAAAGGCTCGGAAGAACCCCCACCCTCACGGAGCTCTTCTCCGGCACCTCACTGGAAGAGTTCTCTCTCCGTGGACTATTACAGTCGTTGGATACATCCACCTCATGGAACTCACTACAGAGCACCCTGTGAAATCACCCGTGCCCATGTTTGATCCCAATCTAACACAGGCTCCTTTAGGAACTGAAAAGCCTTATTTCACAGATCCCTGTGTACCACGCACTCTCCCAGTGAGCCAGGTTAACACTCTTCCGAGGTCTGGTCAACACAAGAACACAAACAGGCCACCGAGTGGGCAGTAAGCACCGTTCCCAAGAGTCCGGACCATCTGAGAAAGGGGACAACCCCCAACAACCGTGTGATTGGTTCTCTGCCATCACTACATCGTCAGCTGCTGGGTTCTACTCTGCTTGTTCCTACAATGTCCACCACGGAGCCTGAGCCACCTGCCACAACCTTACACCAAAAGCCGGGTCCAGGTATCCTATGAAAACAGGAGCAAGAATTGGTCCTGGGGAACTTTCTCCCTTGGGGTGAGTGCCATCCCTATGCTGGAAAAGAGAGGAAGTGAAGCTCATAAAAATGTCGAAGATGGCAAAAGATGAGCTTTAAAATGGTGTCTTGAATGAGAATTAGTCGCTGATGGTATAGGTAAGCAATCTTGCTTCTATTTTCTCCAATAAGCACAGGATCTTCCAAATGAAGACGGCAGAAAACACCTGCTCAGTACTTCAAGTCTACGACTGATGTGGACAGAGTGGGAGACACCTGTTTCAAAGAGGATCACACAGCAGAGCTGCTGTCGGAACTCTGGAGAATTCCTGAACGGCCGAGGACCAGATCCTGAGAAGCACTGCCCTACCTTCCCAAGGGGAAATAAAGCAGCTTCTAGAAACCCCGGCATGGTGACCTTAATGTAAAATGCTGGTAAAATCTGGAATGATAGAGGTGATCAACATTATGACTGCTAACGATTGCTGGTTTCTTTCCAGCTCTTGATTCAACAGTGTCACACCAAAGTAACCTCCTTTTCTGTTTTTCTTGATAGGATTACGACAGCAGCCAACCCAGGAAATAGCAAAACAATAGTTGAGAGTTTTAAGAGACCAGTGGGGTGGATTGCACAGAACACAATCTTGAAGGAAATAGCTCTCACAGAGGGTTTACTCTGGGCTTGATGTGGCTCCAAGGGCACCTGCACTATATTTGCCTAAAAGTTACACAGATGGAAGTCCAACCAGGCAATCAGGCCCCAAGTTGTGCTTCTCACATTAGGCTACACCACCTTTCCGTATGCATGGCCAGGCTGCTAAAAAGAGGGGAGATGTGAATCCTCCCCTTTCCATCCTGGTGGGCAAATCTGCCCTTTTGCTTCCCTGTGAGAGAAAAGGATGGGGACACATCTGGCCTTGCTCTGCCCTCTGATCCACTTACTTCTCTGAGGGGAGGACGACAACCTTCTGGTTGCCAAGATGGGGAGATACGAGTGTATTTTCTTGGCGTGGCAACGTCATCAGGACAGAATACAACACTGCAAAGGAGCATGTAGTTTACGGTGGGTCCATTACTGGGCTGATACTCAAAATATTTTAATAACCAGTTCATCCCTAGACTGACAAATGCCACCAAGCCCTGCTGTGGGAGGGCCAGCCCTGGTGAGTTTGCATCAGTAGGGTTATGGGCCAGGGTAATAAATCCTGCTGTGGTTTTAGTATCACCAATCCAGTCTTTCCAGTAAGAGATGAACTATTTTGATTCTTATTTATCTGATTTCTAGGTCCTGTTTTTCTTTTCTTTTCTTTTCTTTTAGGTCCTCTTTTTAAAATGTGTTCTGGACTTAGAGGGGAAGGGCAAGGATAGGACTATCACCACCAAAACCTTAGCAGTCCTCTGTTTTTCTCAGACAGTACCCAAAAACTAAATGTAGTTTCACATGACATTTTTAAGGTGGTAATGACAAATTAGAAGGCACTCAAAAGCTAAGTAAGATCCAGCCTCTGCTGGGGACCGTGTGTTATGTAAGAAATGGAAGGACAGGGGCCATTCAGGTCATGACTCCATGCGTACACGGTTGGACCTGTACGTCAGACTGTGGCAGGCTGGGGGATGGTGAGGGCAAAAAACGGTCTTTGGCAAAGAAAGTGGTAGAGTTTTGGGAATAATGTGGGCTCTCATTACTCTAGAGAAGGGGTCAGCAAATTATGGCTGTGGTCCTTCTGTTTTGTGAGGAAAGCTTTACTGGAACACAGCCAGGACCACCCATACACATATGGTCTGTGTCTGCTTTTGCACGCCGCGATGCTATAGTTGAAAGCAGGGCAGAGACTGTATGGACTGCAAAGCCTAAAACATGTACTATCTGGCTCTTTACAGAAAAAATTTGCAGACCTCTGGTGTAAACCTAGAAAAGGAAAATAACTAACAGCCAAAAGCGTGGGGAGGGAGTGGGAAAGACAAGTGGAAGCAGCAGCATGTTTGGAAAGCTGGGACCTTTGGGGGAGCAGAGAAACCACCACCACGCCTCACTATGTGGGGATCCTTCCTCATGTGAGCTGAGCTACACAATATAACCTTTCCACCTCAATTATCTACATTTATTGGGGTGAGTTCCTAGAAGGTGAAGACTGGATTTTTCTGCAGTCTGTCCGAATCAGCGGCGTATAAACCATGTAACACGCAAGCACAGGTAATCAAAAAAGTTTTAATGGTTAATGTTTAGACATTATTTAACAGTGTGGGTATATCCAGATGAGCTAAAGCACACTTTGACAGCACACTATTGAATGTTATAGTTTCTGTATTGAAACATGTAAAGACACTTGCAAACTAGTACCTAGGAAGACATACATTTACACATATACACATTCTAGATTTGATCAGGTAAATGTAAACAGATGTTGTGACTCCTTCCGAACAGAAAACCCACAAGACTAGTAAGAGAACCAATCGGCTCCCTATATAATATGAATGTGCAAAATTAAAGCATGATAAACTGATATTTACATAAATACCAAACCAACAATTAGTTTACACATTGTCGATGACCTTCTAAGATGTGTCACGAGTGGTTCAATAACTGTTTTTTCTCCCGACGGAGAAGGTATTCAGAGACTAAATTTCAACACTTTAAAATGACACGCACAATAGTCCTTATCTGTTTGACCACTGCCTCAAGGGTGACAGACACGATTTTATGATAAGCAGTCTCATTTTTAAATAAGCAGTTCTACACAAATCTTTAGATTCTAAGCAGAAAAAGAAAATTACAGGTACTATTAGATTTACATGAAACAAATTATCTCTACCCAATTTCCCAGTTCTCTTACGTAGTAGCTATCTGTTTAATTTTACCTTAAAATTTTTTTAAGGTCCCCTTTTCCCCCCTTTATTCATTTTTATAAGCTAGGCACATTTTAAAAGAAGTTTGTGTCAAAACAGACAGCAGTACAGAAACCAATCCAAATTTGGACCCTGGCAACCAGTTCCCCATTGCTCATCTATGGGATTCTGTCAAATGGTATTCAATGATCTCTTTTGAAAAGTACACACCCTCTCTCTCGCAAGTGGAAAGCAAAGTGGGCACTGTTTCCTGTATAAAAACACTTAGCACTTCACAAATTTTAAATGTCCTACTCATCCTACATACTTTCTAAAATCTTGAAGACAAAGAATATATATTTAGGTTTCATCAAGACTCCTTAAGAGCCCCCCTTTTTTACATTATCAATAGTGGCACTCAAAATAAAAAAATAAGATCTGTTAAAAAGTTAAACTGACCTTCCACTAGATTTGAGCCTGCCTGATTTAAAGCCAATATTACAAAACTGAAGGTGCCGTTTCTGATTTCACATGTACAAGTCACTTGAAATTATGTGTTACACGCTAGTTTCATAAATTATGGTCTTTGATTTTTTTCCTAAACAGAGCTATTAAAAACGAATAAAAACTTGAAACATATCCTAATTTAAATTAATAAGCTTTGGGCCCTGCTTTTTAAGTTTTAAGGCATGTGTGTTTCTCTACTGTAACAACATTGTACAAATTTACAATCACATGCATGATCTACAGTAAAAAAAAAAGTTTGGATTACAGTGTTTTTAAATTGTGAATCACAATTCAGCACCTATCATGTTATAACTAATAAGGCAACAGCAGTGTCGTATACTACAATAATACGCCCTCCACAGTCTAGCGCAGGGGTTGGTGAGAGCCCAGAAATGTTAAATCTTATGCCTACGTGTATAATCTGTATACATTTTCAAGGGGTTTTGAACGATGAAGGAGGTCCTACATGAATCACGCTGTTGTAGGCCGGACGAGTTACAGGAGCTGTTAACGAGCATCGGGCACAACTCATACTGTGCTTACAATCAGACGATGGGTTTTGGAGGCTTCTCAACTCTTCGGCTTCAATCCTTCCGTTGCTTCCTCGGCTTCACATTGTTTTCCAGGGAAGAAAAGCTGTTGGTGTGCCCATTCACGGCAGCCACGGACCCGTTCTGGTGGTCCTTCAGGTGCTCTTTCCTCCGCGAGGCCCCCTTCTTGTAAGTCTGAAATGCATCAGGGCAGACGAGCCGTGTGACAGGGTGCTCTGCCGGGGGGGGGTGGGGGCGCCCCGCTTTCCTAACTCTAAGCCTAGATTCCCGTTAGGACCCGATGCCACTGAGATGTAAGGTCTGTGGTCAAGCAACCCTGGGAACGTTTTCTGCCACTGGTTTCAGTCACTCTTCCCTTTCTGAGGCGTTGCCTGAGGAAGTTCACAGGGGTTTGGGCTGCAATGTAAGGGCTATTCTAGAAATGAAGTAGAAAATTCAAAGTACACTTCCCCTGGCCGTGCCCTCTCTGTATCTGGATGGGGTTACAGAGTATCGGGGTCACATGGCCACACTGTGTTCCCCCTACTCTGTGGTACCTCTCCTATTACTCCCATCTCTCACCTTCAGGATTTGCTCGGGACTTTGGCAATGGCTTTGGCCCGTATGTACACAGCGCTATGCTGCCATAAGCAGTTAGAATAGAGATTTCAGTTTTGTCAGCTCCCAGCTCCCATCCCTCACGTCAATGAATGTCCCCACGTGGGTACACCCCCCCATGCGGCAGCTCCCCGGAATGTGCCTCCACGCCCAGGGGGTGGGATGAAAGGTGTGTGGAAGGGGCGGGGCGCAAGGATGGCCACATGGGGCGCCCCCAAGGGGCTGCTCAACCCCCCTGGACCTTACTGTCTCCATATCCATGGCCTCTGCCTTGCCTCCCGACCTTTGGTGCCTGCCTGGAACTGGATGCTGCCCATGGGGGCAGGAACACACCTCACCCAGGGGTAACGGGGAGCGACAAAGTAATCCAGTGGAGACAATCTGCCCTAACTGGACCCTTCTGTGAGTAAAACTGACCTTCCATCATGCACTTGGGAATGAATGGAGCCTCCAAACCTGAGCAGTGGAGGTGTGAGGAAATGGGGACGAAAGGGCAGATTTCTGTCTGCAGCTGAGGGCTGTGATGGACATTTCTTTAGACATTTTATGTAGTCCCAGAGTTCAGGGTGGTGGGGTGGCGGGCCTGCGGGACTGCTGACAGAACTGTCCCGTCACATGCCTGCAGTCTGCTGTGAGCAAAGCAACACAGAGCTTGCTGAACAGCGCGGCGTTCCCACGTGAATCCCCAGCTCCTCTGCCGAAGATCTAGAACTCTGGAGGTTTGGGACAGATACCAGCATCTCCTGTGTTGGCAGTAGTCCCCTCCCAAAGGCAGGGGCTGCCCTGTCACTGTGACTGCACCAGAGCCTGCTGTCTGGCACACAGGAGGGGGTTCTATAGGTCATCCTCCTTAAATGAATAGAGGAGGGTCTTTGCTGAAAAGGCCACAAGTCCCAACTGCCACAGAAGAACAAGACTTACCTGAATGTAGAAGTTTGTAAAGAGAGCAATCAGAGAGATCATGTATCCAATCTGGAAGTACAGCCACCCAAGAGGGAACGTACACGGCCAGATGACCCCGCAGCTGGTCTGGATGATTGTCAGCACAAACTGCAGCTGGCGGGAGAGAGGGGACACAGCTAAGCAACGCAGCCATGGCACACCGACAAGGTGCCATGCCAGACGGGCTCTCCACCCAGCACGCCGAGTCCATGGAAGGATACTCACAGGCCTTTCTGGAGGTGAAATCCCTTCACAGACACTAAGCATACATTCATGCATAAATTTCTCCTAAATTATGTATGTGCCTTTGTCATATACATTCTCTTCCCCTTCCTTCTGCTTAAACCACCTTCTCTAAAATTTGGAGAATAGTTAACAATACTATATAGTATACATGGAAGTTGCTAAGAGTAGATCGTAAAAGTTCTTGTCACAAGAAAAAACCCCATAGCTATGCAGCGTGACTGTGGGTATGAACAGGGTGTTACCGTCCCAATCATTTCACAACTCATACATATACCCTATCAGTACACCGTACACTCCCCACAACATTACAGGTCTTGTACAGCTCAGTGAAGCTGGGGAACAAAGGAAAACCTAGTCCCCCCACCCCCGCCCCACACACAAACTTTAGGGACCCTGTATAGGGAGGTGCAAAGTAATTTTGCTTGCTTTATATTTTTAAGGGAGAAAGGAAGGGTTTGTGGGCTGTATGTTTAAAGAGAACCAGTGATGTTGCTGTGGGATGTGCAATTCTTATTTCTCTGTTTATTTTTTTAAAAGATTTTATTTATTTACTTGACAGAGATCACAAGTAGGCAGAGAGGCAGGCGGGGGGTGGGGGGTGGGGGCACCGGGAAGCAGGCTCCCCGCCGAGCAGAGAGCCTGATGCGGGGCTTGACCTCAGAGCCCCGGAATCATGACCCGAGCCGAAGGAAGAGGCTTTAACCCACTGAGCCACCCAGGCACCCTTTTCTCTGTTTTTTAAAAGATTTGAGAGTGTGTGTGAGCAGGGAGGGGGGCAGAGGAAGAGGGAGAGAGTCCTCAGGCAGGCTCCCTGCTGAGGATGCAGCCCAGTGCAGGGCTGGAGCTCACTGCTCTGAGATCACCACCTGAGCTGAAACCAGGAGCCCAACACTTAACTGACTGCACCGCCCACAGGCCCCAACTCTTCCTATTTCTTACCCATGTACCCTTTTGGTTTGAAGAAGGCTGATCAACAGATTTAAACTTCTACCTAGATATAATGTTAAGTCCAGACTTTTCTGATGAATAAATCTTGAACAGGAAAGGTTACAATGAGGTGTGGCTACTGGAGGTGACTCTTCAAGAGTACCACCACCACCAGGGGGCAGGGTTCTGCCCACTGGATTTCTGGCCCAGCCCCCAGAGTTTCTCTACAGAACTTACTTCCCTCCCCGCTTTCTTCTCTTTTTTAAGGTAAAGTACTCTAGGCTAAGGAGTAACTAGGAGCGTGCTTAAAATAAATCTAGGCAAACTGGGTGCAATCTTCTACCTCAAAGGGCAGAGCTTAATGGGAGACCGACGTCCCCAGTCTGTTCTTTTAAATTCTGCTTTTGCCAGGCCACGGCTGTGTGGTATAAATCGATCTCCACATCACTTCTCAAGCATAACGAGAAGGTTAAGGAACAATTATCCTTCCTCACAGGTGGGTGAAAAAAATTAACAAGGACTAGAGAGCAGCTGGCAAAGAGGTGATAATGAAATGTCAAACACATAAGTAGCTCAGACGATCTCAGATTTTTTTTCCTAGGCTGTTATTTTTAAATATTGAAAATCACAATTGACTTGGGAAGACTGGAATCAGCATGGTTCTTTAGAAAAATATATTGATAAGGCAAGGCTGGGGCTGAAACTTTACTGTTCACACCCCTCAGTCAGCTGGGTTGGGCCTATTGCCTCAGTGTCCTCATCCACAGAATGGGGAAAAGAGCATGAACTCAGGCTACTGGACTAGTCCATGTAAACCTGCTTGCTTAGCACGAGTGCCAGACACTCAATGGATGTCAGTGTTTCACATCAGTAGTAACAGTCATTAGTTCATGAAAGAATTCACAAAGGGAGAGAAACAAACAGGCATCGGTCATGCCCTGACAACTCAGGGAAGCTTCAGAAAGGACGGTAGGACGTAATCACCAAGTGCCAACAACGGCTGGGTGGGTCCTCGCAGTCAACGTCAGGAAGGAGGCTGTCGTCTGAAGCACAGCAGGTGCCATCCTCGCCAACAGGTGCTTCGCAGCACAGGGGCTGAGTGGTCACCGGGCACTGATCTTACCAACACCCTCACTGCCTAATGGCTACAAGCACTCGGGACTCCTGGGTCCTCCGAAAACTCCCAGGAACACAGGACACAGTGGTCACTTTGGGTTCTGGATTATAATTAGGAAACACACCCAGGCAACACATGCTTTGTGCACAAACTAAGGACAAAGGACTGAACTTGAAGTCAGGAAATTAGATTCCTGTCCTCATTCTATAGCCCAACCAGCCGTGTGCCCCCAGATACAGTTTCCGCATCAGCTGGAAGTAAGAACATTCTCTGCTCCACGGGCTGCAGGTAGTTTAGTTGGATCAAAGAGAAAAGGTGGAAAAGGCATAAATTAGATACTATTAAGTAACAGTGAATAAAGGTAGGGAGAGTGGTCTGCCAGGGAGCAAGTCCTGGAGAGAGGCGCTGAGTGACTTACCAGCTGCCCCTGAGTGATGTATTTCTTCCACCAGAGGTACGGGCGCATGGAGGGCACAGACGACAGACCGTAGTACGAGTACATGAGGACATGGATGAAGCTGTTAAGGGTGGCGCCAAAATATGCTGAAAAACGGGGGGTTGGGAAGGAGAATGCATCAGTGTTCTACACGGGACAAGATTCCTTTCAAATCCGGCAAACAGACGTGTTCAAATAGCGGCTGGTAAGCACCACGTGGAGCAGTGCTCAGAACTCCCTTTCCATTGGGGCAGGCCGACTGGGGTGCTTTAAGGCCAGGCTCAGCTGGGGCTGCCAGGCATGCATGTAACACAGGAGTCAGGAGACCGCCTCACAGCTTTGTTGCCAGAACCCCAATCAACTCCCAGAGCGAGCTGGTTTTCTTTACGGGCCGGGCACTTCAGGGTGCTGTGCTGAAGGCCTGGGGAAGGCAGCTGATGGGCAGGAGGTTCAAAGCTGGCTGGCTAACACATCTGCTGGAGCTGGAAGAGGCCTTGGCCTCCTTATTTAATTCCCCAGGGCTGCACTGCTGAGACCACATATTTTTTTCAACAATACAATCCAGAGTCCAGTTTCTTAGAGATAAAAGACTCCTCTTTTATCACATACTTTTAAATTCCAGTAGAACCACCAGTTCTTTTTTTAGCCTCTCTGTCCTCCTCCCCCACAGCGGGCAACCCAACAGAGCTCACCAGCTTTCCCACACACAGTCAGAGGTGTACATGGCTAGGGGCTCAGGGAGGGAGTCTCTACTTCTGGGTATCACAGTAACTGGCTGGGTGACCTTGGACAAGTCACATCCTCCAGGTCCTAGTTGTTTCTCTTGGGCCCAGTGGGGCTAGTTAAAATTTGCAAGCCTGAGAGTTCTTTGAAAATGTAAAGAGACACTGTTCCTATTAGGAAGTTAGATCAGATAATCCAGAGCCATGTAGTGTGACGGTGGGAAAAACACATGGGGGGGATGGCGCACTGGAAACCAAGTTCTACCAAACCTTCTACTATGTCAGTTTCCTCCCAAACCACAGGGAGCTGGGTTTGGAGAGTCACCTTTCTAGTTCTAAAATTCTATGACTGTGGGAATCTTGGTGGGCCGGTTAATTCAGGGCAGTGCCATCCTAGGGAAAAAAACACATGAACAGACCCAAAAGTTCTCAAATTCGCCAGTGCTGGATGGCAGAAATTTTGATCAGGACACCTGTTAGAACTCCTAAGCTAAACCTAAAGGAGACAACTTAATCTCTGAAAATTATGAGAGAGCTCAGACCATAAGCTTTCTAAAAACAACAGATATCTGTCTTTGGGAATTTACTTCAAATTTTGCTGCTTGCCATTGAAGATGCCTTGCTAACATGCTTCAGGGAACAAGGCAGGCTCGTTATATAAGCATTATGTGCAGACCTCCTCCTGTGCTCTTCAGCTAAAGCTTGTTTCATCATTAGTCGTGTTCCCTGGGACTCCCTCAGTGGTGTGGTTCCATCTTTCTGGCCTGTCCCTCTCAAACAACTTCCAAATTTTAAGAAACGAGGACCAGAAATAACTTGGAACAGCTGTCCTTTGTGATAGAGGACACTGTCCCTATTTCCCTGTATGCCCCAGGCTGGGAATTTAGTATTTCCCTCACCTTGCCAAGTCAGCCAGAAAAAGGTTTTGTCAGCTTACTGAGTGCACAGGCCACACAAACTATCATGAATGCAACTGGGACACAAAGTTCCCCTGTTTGACCTAGAAATCCACAGAAATAGCACCTTCACTAAAAGCCTTGGTTTCAATTCAGCCTCTCTGCTCACACCTGTCCCCAGTGCTGCGCCCCCCCGCCACCCCCAACAGGTAAGACTTACAGTGGCCACAGGGGACCCAGTTCATCACAAACCACCAGATGTTCAGCATGGTGGCATGGTGGTACACGTGCAGGATTGTGATCTGGTGGTTGTTCTTCCGTAAGATGAAGAAGAAGGTGTCCATGAATTCAATGAGCTTGGAGAAATAGTACCACCAGAGAACGCGGATAATCTAAGACGAAGAGACCATCATGGTTTTTCTGGAATATCACCCCTGACGTGTTTTACTAAGTTCCCAGACTCCCAGGTTCTCCTGAAGCCTGAGCACCCCACTGGCTCCTAGAGTCCTTCAGAGGCTGGGAGCACTGGTCATTCTGAGTGCCTCTAACAGAATACTGCGGGGGAAGCTGGGGGAGGTCTGGAATGATGACAGGGGAAATTTTAAAAGTGGCACGGACGTCTTTCAAGACTGACAAAACCCAGAGGATCAAAGTTCAAAAAGCCCCGAAGCCTGTCTATTCCCTCTGGAAGGACCTGCAAAACCATCAGCACAGAAAAACCTCCTGAGTGGTGCTGCTATTTCAGGGACTTGGCATGGGGGCGGGGGGCCAGGATATGAGGAAAAGAAGAAAAGGAATCAGAACTTTCCGTGTCAGGTCCCTGCCCAGTTGAATATACCACACAGTTTTAAGGAAGTGAATGCCCATCTGAATTTAAAGCAGCAGCCTTTCATTTAAAACGAAACACTGGGGACACCTGGGTGGCTCAGTCTTAAGCGTCTGCCTTCAGCTCAGGTCATGGTCCCAGGGTCCTAGGATGGAGCCCCACATCGGGCTCCCTGCTCAGTGGGGAGCCTGCTTTTCCCTCTGGCTGCTGCTCCCCTCCTTGTGCTCTCTCTACCAAAACAAACAAAACAACAACAACAAAAACCACTCAGAGTGGAAGTCAGAATCAAAAGACCACCCTCAGAAAGCACTTTCAGGAATGATTACAGCATTTAAGACATTATTCTTATGATCCCATTTATATAAATGCTGAAAAATGCATGTAGTTATTTGTCCCCCCCACAAAATGTAAATAACAAATTTCTTTTCAAGATTTTATTTTTAAGTAATCTCTCTACCCAATGTGGGGCTCAAACTCACAACCCCAAGATCAAGAGTCACATGCTCCACCAACTGAGCCCGCCAGGCCCCTCTTCCTGGAAACCATTAACAGGACTTACTTTTATTAAATGAAACTTTAGTTTTCCTCTTACACCGCTCATGTTCAAATTTTCATGTGGAAATAGGTTTTTTAAAAATGTCAACAGGAATTACCTTGGGCGGTGAGGATATGAGCCATTTTGTCTTTTGCGCAATTTATTTAAAAACAAAAAAAAACAAACTATTTAAAACAGAGAGAGACCTTACCTTCATATCTGCTTCTCCCGCACTGCGAGTGCCTTGACAGAAGAAGTTGTAGCTGCCTTCCCATACTCCTGTCACTAACTAAAACGAAAAAAGGAAGAAGTCCATCACCAACAATATCAGAAATCAGAAAAGCCCTACTCACTTAAACTTCATTTGTTTCGGAATCTGTGACAATTGACCTTGGGTTGGCTGATGCAACTTCGGTCTTTGCTCCTCAGCAAAAATCACGATGATGGGCAGTGTGAATACCGGAGAGTCTCTGTTTCACAAGGGGTGGAACAGAAGTCACTCCAGGGTGCTGCCTTACTGAGCTGGCCCTCAATTCTCAATGCCCTGGGCTGTCCCAAGGCCCTGACCAAGCTGAGAGCAGGCTCAGTCCCCCAAGCAGTCTCAGGGGAGATCACACCTTCACAAATTCAGCCCTTCCCTAAACCAGCACTTCCCAAACTTGAGCGTTGGTGTACCAGAATCGCCTCAGGGGCATGTAAAAACAGGATCACTGGGGAGTCTTTCTGATCCAGTAGGCCTGGGGTGGGGTCTAAGAATTCATATTTCTAACAAGTTTCCAGGTGATCCTGATGCTCCTGATCTAGAGAACACACTCCAAGAACCACTGCTGTCAAACCTAGGATAATTTAGCCAGCCTTGCCTTCATTACCTCCTGTTGCTGTGTCAGCCACTGGGTCCACAAAGCAGAAATCTGCAGTGTCACAGAAAGGACCCTAGAATCAGGGGGCATGCCAGCTCTAGGTTACGACCTGCATCACCAGCTCTCTTTGGTTTCCTCATTTGTCTACAGTGAGGACACCTGGCCTAGATGAGACTTAAGGACCCACTGTGACAGTCCAGAGGGAAGGTTTAATTTGAACACCTGTGCATGTCCACACTATGTCCTAGACAAACACGTAGGAGGTACTATTCCATGTCCATGTAAACCGTAGCTTCCTGCTTCCTCCTAAAGCCTACAGTGATCTTGAGTTTTCCTGGTGACTCTCTGGGAGCCAACTGGCACGCTATAGATGGGGAGAAATCTGAGGTGGCCTGCCTTGTGCCTGATCTCATCTGGTATCCCACATAAAAAGACTGACCCTGGGTCTCAAAGTGTGTTCCCCAGTCCAGCTGCATTAACATCACATGGGAACTTCTAAGACATGGAAATTCGAGCCCACCCCAGAATCAAGTCTGGGGGTGGGGTGCCTGGGTGGCTCAGTGGGTTAGGTCTCTGCCTTCGGCTCAAGTCATGATCTCAGGCCCTGATCCTCAGGGGTAATGATCTCATGACCTCAGGATCTTCTATCAGCAGAGAGCTGCTTCCCCCTTTCTCTCTGCCTCTCTGCCTACCTGTGATTTCTCTGTCAAATAAATAAATAACATCTTTAAAAACAAAAACAAACTCTGGGGCTACACCATCAAGGTAAGGCCTCACAGTCACGATCACAGAGCCTTTGAGAACTGAATACTGTGGTTTACGAAGTGTGGTTCCCAACCCAGCAGCGTTGCAATCGCCCAAGAATCGTTAGAAACACAAAAATCTCAAGCCCTACCCTAGACCTTCTGAATCAGAAATTTCTGGGTGTGAAGCCCGGTGGCATGACAACAGGCTGTTTTATAGGTGACTTTGATGCAGCTAAAGCTTGTGAACCATGGGCTGAAAGCTATGGTTCCCACTCTCATTACATAACAGAACCACCTGGGGAGCTTCTAAACCTGCTACTGCCTGGCCTCTCCCCAGATCATTAAACCAGACTCTTTAGGGGCCTTCACAAAGCTCTCAAGGTACTTCCAACCAGCAACTAGGAGTGGGAACTACAGGTTTCCTGCTGGGTAAGCAGAAAAGGGATTACAAGGGCCCGAAGACAGACGGTTAAACTTCCACCCGATCTGACCTCCGAAATGCCACAGCGGGTGTGGCCGTTGTACTCTCACTGAAAGCCCTTCTCAGAAACTGCTTTTTCTTCTATTAACTTCCTTTCTGTGGTCTGCCTTCTGGCTTTGTCATCTTCTATATGTAAAGAAGTATCAAGTGTTAACATGGTTTTCAAGACCAAAGACCGGCACAGGGTTTTGGAGGCGTCATTTTGTGATGAAGAGTTCTCCTTAGGAAGCAGAAGACCAGACCAGGGAGCCAGGATGAGTTAGGCTGCCTCCACCGAGGCCCAAGACCTGAGGTGAGCCTGCTAAGTTCCTCAGGCCCTGGGTATTTTTAGGTAAAAAGATGAGGTTGGACTAAATGATCTCTAAAGGTTCTAATTTTCTACAATTTCTACATTTGGACTTTTAATAAACAGATCATAAACTATGCTGTACTTCACCATCTTTGAAAGACCAACAACAGCAGGGTAATTTATCAGAAGGTACATCATCTTTTTGGACAACATTGTGCTCTCAAGTCACAGCAGGTTAAGCACCCCAAATGCAGACGTACCCTGACTTCCAAGAATTGAGATAAAAAGCCTGAAAATAAAGTGTGGTTGGGAGTGGAGTGCTGGCATATGTGCCCTCAGAAGACCTGAGGTGAAGAGAAGAGAGTGTAGTCTCCCCTGCCCTTCCTCCTACCGCATGAGAGAACCAGTGAATTATCTTCTGTGGGTGGGGAATACATACACGGAACGAATGGTTCTCAAGGAAATTTTCACACGACTACTGCAAATGATAAAAAGTAAGGACAACATAGCAAAGTGCTTCATGAAGATATATTTATGCAATTTTTAAAAATTTTTATTTATTTATTTGAAAGACAGAGATCACAAGTAGGCAGAGAGACAGGCCGAGGGAGAGGAAAGGAAGTAGGCTCCCGGCCAAGAAGAGAGCCCGATGGAAGCCTTGATCCCAGGACCCTGGGATCATGACCCAAGCCGAAGGCAGAGGCTTTAACCCACTGAGCCATCCAGGCATCCTATATTTATGCAATTTAAAAGATACCTTTATTTAAAATGATAGCCTTACTTGGCAAAATTAAAAACTTATTAACCATGATTATCCTTGCTAGACATGCTTTTTGAAATGTTTTTGAAATGTTAGCACCTTATCAATTTAAAATTCTAGGACCTACCATCACTGTTGTCCAGCTGCTATTTTGGTTTATCGTGTCCTGAGGCAGATGACTGCATTCATGAATGCCTGCCTTGGTAGGAAAGGGGACAGGCAAGGAAGCTGAGGAAGAAGAGAGCTAATTCTTCCTTGTATTCCTGTAGGCAATTTGACCTCAAGGGCAGGCACAGACTTAGGAAGGATCTGTTAACTCTAGCAGAAGGGACTAACACATACCTTTCTTTTTAAAATGTCTTTCAGGGGGCGCCTGGGTGGCGCAGTGGGTTAAGCCTCTGCCTTCAGCTCAGGTCATGATCTCAGGGTCCTGGGATCGAGCCCCGCCATCAGGCTCTCTGCTCAGCGGGGACCCTGCTTCCCGCCCCCCTCTCTCTCTGCCTGCCTCTCTGCCTACTTGTGATCTCTCTCTGTGTCAAATAAGTAAATAAAAATCTTAAAAAAAAAATAAATAAAATAAATAAAATGTCTTTCAGAAGGCATCCAGGTTGGATTGCTTTGCTCCTTAAGCTAATTATCTTAAAATTCCACTTGTCCCTCTTCCTATAAATGGGGGAAAAATACTTCTGTATCTAAAACACCCAGTATCTCTGGAGGCCAAAGAACTCCAGTCTGGGGGACAGTGAACTTCCCCAAAGTACAGTGCCACTTTAGGGCCCTGAGCCCACTGCCCTCTTCTCCTAGGAGAGGCTTCCTGCAGCCCCCAGGGCAGCCCACCCTCCCTCATCACTGCCACTCAGCTCTTCCACTGGGGCAGACCGCTGAATTCTGTGATTAAAACCCTTCAGTGGAGTTCTTTATAGATCTTGGATATCAGCCCTCGTCTGTAGTGTCACTTGCGAATATCTTCTTCCATTCTATGGGTTGCCTCTTTGTTTTGTTGACTGTTTCCTTTGCTGTGCAGAAACTTTTGATCTTGATGAAGTCCCAAAAGTTCATTTTTGCTTTTGTTTCCTTTGCCTTTGGAGACATGTCTTGAAAGAAGTTGCTGTGGCTGGTGTCAAAGAGGTTACTGCCTATGGTCTCTTCTAGGATTTTGATAAGATTCCTGCCTCACATTGAGGTCTTTTACCCATTTCGAGATTATCTTTGTGTATGGTGTAAGAGAATGGTCGAGTTTCATTCTTCTACACATAGCTGTCCAATTTTCCCAGCACCACTTATTGAAGAGACGGTCTTTTTTCCACTGGATATTTTTTCCTGCTTTGTTGAAGATTATTTGACCATAGAGTTGAGGGATCTTATCTGGGCTCTCTACTCTGTTCCCCTAGTCTATGTGTCTGTTTTTGTGCCAGTACCATGTTGTCTTGGTGATCACAGCTTTGCAGTAAAGCTTGAAATCAGGCAACATGATGCCTCCAGTTTTGTTTTTCTTTTTCGACATTTCCTTAGCAATTCGGGGTCTCTTCTGGTTCCATACAAATTTTAGGATTGTTTGTTCCAGCTCTTTGAAAAATGCCGGTCAAATTCAACACACACAAAACAGATAATCATGTCAAAAAATGGGCAGAAGACATGAAGAGACACTATCCCAAAGAAGACATACAAATGGCTAACAGACACATGAAAAATGTTCATCATCATTAGCCATCAGGGAGATTCAAATCAAAACTACATTGAGATACCACCTTACACCAATGAGAATGTCCAAAATCAACAAGACAGTAAACAACAAGTGTTGGAGAGGATGTGGAGAAAGGGGAACCCTCTTACACTGTTGGTGGGAATGCAAGTTGGTGCAGCCACTTTGGAGAACAGTGTGGAGATTCCTTAAGAAATTAAAAATAGAACTTCCCTATGACCCTGCAATTGCACTGCTGGGCATTTACCCCAAAGATACAGGTGTAGTGAAAAGAAGGGCCATCTGTACCCCAATTTTCATTGCAGCAATGGCCACAATTGCCAAACTGTGAAAAGAACCAAAATGCCCTTCAGAGGACGAATGGATAAGGAAGATGTGGTCCATATACACTATGGAGTATTATGCCTCCATCAGAAAGGATGAATACCCAACTTTTTTTTTACCAACATGGACAGGATTGGAAGAGATTATGCTGAATGAAGTAAGTCAAGCAGAGCGAGTCAATCATCATATGGTTTCGCTTATTTGTGGAGCATAAGGAATAACACGGAGGACATGGGGAGATGGAGAGAAGGGAGTTGGGGGATATCGGAGGGGGAGACAAACCATGACAGACTGTGGACTCTGAGGAACTAACAGAGGGTTTTGGAGGGGAGGGGGGTGGGATGTTGGGTGAGGCTGGTGGTGGGTATTGTGGAGGGTATATATTGCATGGAGCACTGGGTGTGGTGCATAAACAAAGAATTCTGGAACACTGAAAAAGAATTAAATAAAAAACAAAAAACAAAAAACAAATTCTTCAGTGACTCCCAGTTTCTTTAGAACCCAATCCTAAATCCTAGGCACAGCATTCACGTTCTTCCCCAGCTCCCTGACCTACAGTCAGAAGGACCCCTTTTGCTCCTCACCTACCCCACAACGGCCAAGGGCAAAGAGCACAGGTTTGGGCACTAGCCAGAAGTACTTTAATTCCTAGCAACCTGCATTTAGCCAGGTGACCTTAGACAAATGTTTGTACCCCTCTCTATACACCTCAGTTTCTTCACTTAAAGAGGATAAGAACAGCAGTCGCGCCTCTTTAGGCTGCCGTGAAAGTAACTGAGATGGAGGGAGGGTACAAATGCTTACCCTGCTCAACCTGGTACATAGGATAAACCCAACAAATGCTAGCAGTGACCACTAGCTTCTTCTTTTCAACTGGAATGCCATCTACACCCAGGTACCCCCATCTCTAGCTCTTAAAATTCTAACTATCCTTCAAAGTTTGCTTAAAATTCCTTTAAAAAAAAGATTTATTTATTTATTTGAGAGAGAGAGAGAGAGAGCGAGAGAGAGAGCGCGAGCAGAGGAAAATAGAGAATCTTAAAGCAGACTTCCTGCTGAGCACAGAGTCCAATATGGGGCGCGATCTCACAACCCTGAGATCACGACCTGAGCCAAAATCAAGAGTTGGATGCTTCACCGAATGCGCCACCCAGGTGCCCCTTAAATCCTCTTTTCTTCACGATTGCTTGCTTGGACCTCCAGTCTGAAGTCTGTTGTCCTTCCTCTAACATCACCCTGCCACGGCTTGTAGTTGTCTGCTCATATGTTCCCTTTTAGCCCTTTGTTAAAGGGTCTGTTTTAAGCTCTGTGGGCAGTTTACATCATTGGGGACTGGGGCTCCCACATGCACAGAGCCCGGCACAGGGACCTACCGAACAGTTGCTAAAGTAACGACAAAGCACCTGAGGCCCTGCTCTTTGCCTCACCACACCCCACCCCCAGAGAGAGGCTGAACAGATTACTCATAGCAAAAAACCCAAAAACGAACAACAACAACAAAACCAAAAACAACCCCCCCCAAAAGATGTCATTTCCGCTTTGCAAATGGAGAAACTGAAACACAAGAAAGTATTTTAGTGAAACCTAGATTTGACACTATTCATTTGAGTTCTGTTCACAAGATGGAAAAACCAGTCCCCATCAAATGGGGGGACATGGAGAGTTGAATTCTCATACATCCTCAGCTTCAGAAGGGATAGAATAATATAACGACAAGGACCAAGCCCTGAGTTAAAGTTAATTCACCTAAGACTACTCTCACCAATTCTGTGTACAATGGGTGTCAGAAGGTTCTGCTCCCTCCATCCCCCATAAGAGGGAAACAGCATGGGCTCTGCAAAGCTCTTCCTTCCAGCGCCCCTAGGACCGACCACATCAGTGGAGACAATGATCTAGTCAAAGTCACCTTGGCTACCATTTCCCTTCAGGGCTTGGGTCTGACTTCCTTCCAGAGAGCTGCTCTGGTCCCCAGAAAGTCAATACACCGCTGCAGACACTGCAGAGCCAGAGGGCCAGGAGGCTGGACGAAGGCGAGGCACGGAAAGTAAGGCTAGGTCCCTCTACCTTGGGCTCCTGGGAATCTGCTCAGGAGTGCACAGGACTCTACCTGAAGGAAAACGGAGGCCACATTGAACAGCCTGCTACCACGTGCAGTTCATTACAACACCAGCTACTCCAGGAGCCTACGTTATGGCATTATTTACTCGACCTGGCTTTTCCCAAGTAATCAAAATACAAACACACCACCGCAAACCATATGTGCTTTCTCCTTTGTGGAGTAAAGCAAACTTTAATTAGGCCAGGGGCACAAAAAGAGCTGGAATTATAGCTGAGCTAGCAGCTTTCTCTTCTTATGGGACAAATTCAATAACCTAAGGTGGTTTCGATGCATCTTTTCATTTAAAGAAGAGACATCAGGCGAGTATCACAGCTAGGTCTGGGTGACGCAGCTCATGGAGTGAATCATTTCTAATGGTGACAGGTGACTTCTCATCTAACACCACAAATAGCCACCAATGAGGTATGACCTTCAGCATGATAACCATTTCCAGGGCATTTTCTGGAATTCTACCAAAGCATCTCAAGAAACAAGGTCATTTAACATTTAAAGAATAAGCAGAAGAATGTCATCTTGGGTGGCCATTATCACAGCCTTTCAGCCCAGTATCTCTAGATGTCAGAGCCACAAGATAACCCTTTTCCAAAAAGCCTGGCTGCTTTCAGCAATGAAGGCCTGGTGAGCTGTGTGATTATTACCCCCAAGCAGACATCTATCCAAGAAGAGTAAGAAGAGACTGTCCATACTGGAATTCAAACTGCATCTAGAAGAGGACCCAGGGACATTTCCAAGTAATACCAAGTATGTGGGTGGTTGACAGTTTCACTGTTTCTATGTGAATGGCTGAGTGTGTATTTTTTAGACTTGCTACAAGCCCATGTTTTAAATAAGGAAACAGAGATGAGAAGTGATATGGATGCCCCAAAGTCACATGGCTTTTTGGTGGCACCCCTGGGACCAGCACCCAGGTATTCGGGTCCTCAGTTTAACTGCAATTTCAAACAGGAGTTCCATGTTCCTCTGACCTTCCTTACTTGTTTCTGAATCCTTAATAATTCAAGAGCACAATGGGGGTACTCTATCCATGAAGCAATCTGAGGAAAAGGAGACTTTCACCTGTGTCTTTACTTCAGCAGATTTGATTTAAAATTAACCATCAGCTGCTCCAAAACTTAAAGTATCTCATTCTTTCAGGGCTTAACTACCTGCTCTTGGCTGTGCTATTATGAAACAGGGTCAGGTCAAAGCCTGAGGCTTTGCATTTCAAATCTTTCACGTCCAGGCCATGAGGATGCTCATTAAAATAATTTCACACTCACAACCTCCAGAAGTGTAGTGTTTTGTTTTCCTGATGACCAGGAACACCCATGGGTCACTGCTGAATGGAATACTCTTGGTTAAGTCATAAGGACAGGCTCTGTACACTAGAGAAGCCTTTAGAACAAAGCACAAAGGAACAGCCTGTCCTCAGCCCAAGCTGAAACAGGGATGTCTGGCATTTTCCCCTGAACCCTAGACCCTGTCCTTGTATGTTGCCGGTCCTAGTCTCTCACTTCTCAGGCCTCCTGGGGAGTGGCTTCTGCAAATGCTCATTTTGTCGTTCATGGAGTGTAAGTGGCTAGGGAGAGGAAAACCTCAAGCCAAGACTCAGCATCTCCAGACGGTACTGCACACTGGTCTGAGGCGCAGACCCGAATCCCAGGCCTCCCCGCGAATGTGCTCTCTGCAGAAAGGGAGGTGACAGTCCAAGGAACAGTAAAGGAGTTAGCCCAGGACCTGGCATGGGAAGCACTATGTAAGTCTCTGCTATGACTCTAGCCAGATGTTTGCTCTTTCTGCTGCCCACGCACAAAGGCCCACGACTCCCACGACTAGGTCTGAAGTGGTGCCAGGGCATCCTTCGCATAATTTAAAGAGACTTCTCCAGGCTACTACGTGACTCTGGTTTTGCAGATTAAATCTGCGTTAGTTTTGTCCAGTGACACGTTCCTTGGTACCCCAACTCCAAGTGGCCAAGTTACCAAAGGTTTGCGGAGTCAGTTTAGAGAAGTCAGGCTGGGCTTTGAACCAACTCCGAAGCTTGCGCTCTATTGGAAGGTAATCCTTGCTCTTCCGCTGGGTGTGAGGAGAGACGGGAAGGCTGTCTGGGTTGCACCCTTCCTCCATTCACCCAATATAAGGTGTTCTCTCAGGGCAGTGCCAGATAAACTGAGAGGAACATAACTGAGCAGGGTGCTTCCAGTCCCTGAGAAAAGCTTCATTCTGAGCAAGGAACTTTAGTTGCAAGGAACTAAGAGTGAGAAGTATTTTAAGGCAATGATCAGGCCTTTCCGAGAAATATTAATCTCACCACATGTTTCAATTTCTCTGTACCTCTATTAAAGGAGAAAAAGCAGAATAATAAAAAAATTTTTTGAAGTACTTTGGTAAACATAATTAAAAAAAAAATTCAATATTCAACTACCAGGTCTTTTAAGTGTTTTTCCAAATGCTATTTCCCCACAATAACATTTCTATTTTCGGAAAGCCTGAAGGGAAAGAAAAACAAGACAGTTTAGAATATAATGTTTCCAAAGCAACTGCTCTGTGGTTCTATCAGGACCTTCAAAGCCAGAGCCCACGGAAGAACAGGCTGTCAGGTGCCCGGGGAGATGCTTCAGCTGTATCAACCCCACAGTGACAGAGGGGTTAGAAGGTACAAGCAAAACACCCACCCAGCAAATTTCTTTCATTTTTCCAATAAAGCAGTATCAGAAATCTTCAAAAGAAGATTCAAAGAAAAAAAGTACTGACTTCTGGTTCTGACAAAATGTTTTTAAAGAGGAGATTTAAGTAGATTTAATAATTATTTCTAGAGGTCTGACCTCACAGATGTGGCTGAAAGCAAGTGGTTAAGTTTGGAGATAAGTGTCATATCTAGATCACGGAAACAACAACAAAAAAACTCCCATAATGCTCTTATGTTATGTAATGGGGCGGGGGAGACAAGTGGCAAACCTTCAAAAATAAACAGCATGAAGCCGTTTACACTGAACACTCAATAGATGGATGGAACAGCAGAGTAGACACAAATGAAAATGTGAGCGAATCAGAAAGAGATGAGGCACAAATACAAGGAGAGACAATGTAGGGTCGGGGACTGTTAACACGTGTTTAATAGTAGAGGGAGGAGAGGCCGGAGATGAGCAGATGAGAGCCGAGGTCTTTCCTGAATTAATGAAATACGTAAACTCTCAGACCCAAGGCTCACAAGTCCTGAATGAGACAAATAAAAATAGATGACTACCCAGGCACACAACTGTTTTATTTTCGAACACAACTTAAAAATTACCTGGAACAAAAATGATTACTTATGAATGAACAAAAACAGGATTCTGGAATGAATCTTTAAAGTGCAGAAGAAAAACAACTTCATCTAGAGTTCTATGCCTAAAGACCAATAAAATGATGCTCAAGGGGCGCCTGTGTGGTTCAGTGGGTTAAGCCTCTGCCTTCAGCTCAGGTCATGATTCCAGAGTCCTGGGATCGAGCCCCGTGTCGGGCTCTCTATTCAGCAGGGAGCCTGCTTCCCCCCTCTCTGCCTACTTGTGATCTCCTCTCTGCCTACTTGTGATCTCTTTCTCGCTCTGTTAAATAAATAAATATTTTTAAAAAATGATGCTCAAACAGAGACTGAGAGTTGAGTCTTCACAGCAAAGAACTACTCCAAGAGAAGGAAACGGAGCCTCAAAGGGAGGAATGGATTTCACAGATCAGGAGTGAGCACAGCAAAGAACAAGCCCTGACTGCAAAGATGACAACAGTGCAGGACATTTAACAAACGCTGGGACGAAATGCGATGGAGACACACAGGAGAGGGGGATCAGCAAGAGAACTTCCAGCATCCTGTGTGACTCAGGAGGGCAGAAATAAGAATTCACTGTAGACTTTACGAAGTTGAGGAGGCATATTAAAAACTTATGGGCAACACTAAAATACAGACTTAGAATGAATATTCAATCAGTAAATGAAAATATAATAAACACAAAAATTCAACAGAAAATAGGAAAGAAGGAAAAAAAGGACATGGAAAACACATATACACACCAAAAAAGGTGATAGAAATTATCCTAAAATAATCACTACGCTAAATGAAAATGGGTTACATTTCCCCACTAAAAGAGACTATCAGATTCAATCATTAAAGTCCTAGTGTATCTAGTTAAAAAAAAAAAAAAATCACACTTGCACAAGGAGACCAAGAATCCTCCATACAACATTATCAAAGGAAATCTGTACATTCATGCAAAGAAAACTTCCTAAAATGGTATACTAAATTCTAACACTGAAATAATACAGAAATTAACTAATTTCTATGATTCAACATGGAGTCATCTCACAATTTAATACTGACTAAAAGAGCAAGGAACTTTAGTTGCAAGGGAACTATGATTCAACATGGAGTCATCTCACAATTTAATACTGACTAAAAGAAAGCTATCTGAAAGAGTATAAACAGTAAGCCATTAACATAAATTTTAAAATTTCCCAGAATATACACATGTACTGAAAGTATAAAAACATATTTAGAGAAGAAACATATGAACTTCAGAAGAAAGTTGTATCTGGGAAGGGGCTGTATTTCAGATGCATTTTTATAATATTTTCTTTTTTTAATTTAAATTCAATTAGCCAACATATAGTATATCATCAGTTTCAGAGGTAATGTTCAATAATTTATCAGTTGTGTATAATACCCAGGGCTTATCACATGCATTTTAATTTTTTTAAAGATTTTATTTGTTTATGTGAGAGAGAGAGAGAGAGAGAAAGTGTCCGTGGGGGGAGCAGACAAAGAGGGAGAGGCAGACTCCCTGCTGAACAGTGAGCCCAACATGGGGGTTTAACTGAGCCACCCAGGTACCCCTAATATCTTCTTTTTAAAACAAATAATTCAAACCAATAATAAAAGGTCAATATTTGTGAAGGCACATAGATATCATTTATGTGACTATACTTTCTATATGTTGAAGTAGTTTTGAAATTACAATTTAAAGTAAGAAATACAATGGGGAAGAAAGAGGAAGTTTTGGTTCTACGCCAATCCAGATCCATCTATCCAGCTATCGACCACGGTTTTAAAATTGCATTTTAAATGTTCTGAATGTCTGAAGTCTCTCACCCTATTCACAACAGACAGTTCTAACTGCAAGGGAATAAACACAAACAAGTACTAAAAAAAACAATCTTATTTGTAATCTGTGATTTTGTTAAATAAAGTAAAACCATGGTTCAGGCATTTGCTTTTTTTCTACCCCAATACTCACGAAACATTTGGTGGAGCCACATTAACAGAGGGAAGAAACACTGAGATCACAGCCATCTTCCAAGCCAGTGATCAGTGTGTGAGGGACAGGATGCTGAGGCCACACCCAGCGGAACACCTGAGTGGAAAGCTATGAGTCATGCTCCTTGGGAACAGTGGGAAGGCAAGAGAGGCTTAAATCACAGAATCACTGCTCCATAGAGCTCAAGTCCTGACTCCATGTGCTCCTGGCTTCCCAGGGGAACTGTGTAGAATCCTTAAGGAGATGGAGACTGTCAGAGGTGGCCTAGGTCTGAAAGAAGAGGGAGTTTCTCAGGGGTAGAGACCAGGAGAATGAAAGGAACTTGGTGTTGGGGGGTTTGAGTGGAACTATGAATAACGTGCAGGCTGGAAGCTCAAAGGGTCTCCTCCTGAGGAAAGGGGCCAGCAGTTCTTACAATTCAAAACCTAGTGTCCTATTCAATAATGACCCTGCTTTCCCTGCAGCTACTGCTGCGTCCCAGGATTGGTACACAAGACTCAGACCCATCGACTGGGATGCTCCCTTTTGGACTGGAACAAACCAAGCAATTCGATCCTCTTGCTGAGGGGGCACAAGAGGCGAGAGGTAGGAGGAGAGCAGACACACCCAAATGGATCCACATCAGGATATACCAGCTGTCTATATACCTATATGCCTATAACATGGGACTCCCATGTTCGACATGTTTAAAAAGATAAACTCAAAATGGATAAAAGACCTCAACGTGAGACAGGAATCCATCAGAATCCTAGAGGAGAACATCGGTGGTAACCTCTTCGATATCAGCCACAGCAACTTCTTTCAAAGGCAAAGGAAACAAAAGCAAAAATGAATTTTTGGGACTTCATCAAGATCAAAAGCTTCTGCACAGCAAAGGAAACAGTCAACAAAACAAAGAGGCAACCCAGGGAATGGGAGAAGATATTTGCAAATGACAATACAGACAAAAGGTTGATATCCAGGATCTATAAAGAACTCCTCAAACTCAACACACACAAAACAATCATATAAAAAAATGGGCAGAAGATATGAACAGACACTTCTCTAATGAAGACATACAAATGGCTATCAGACACATGAAAAAATGTTCATCATCACTAGCTATCAGGGAGATTCAAATTAAAACCACATTGAGATACCACCTTACACCAGTTAGAATGTCCAAAATTAGCAAGACAGGAAACAACATGTGTTGGAGAGGATGTGGAGAAAGGGGAACCCTCTTACACTGTTGGTGGGAATGCAAGTTGGTGCAGCCACTTTGGAAAACAGTGTGGAGATTCCTCAAGAAATCAAAAATAGAGCTTCTCTATGACCCTGCAATTGTACTCCTGGGTATTTACCCCAAAGATACAGATGTAGTGAAAAGAAGGGCCATCTGTACTCCAATGTTTATAGCAGCAATGGCCACGGTCGCCAAACTGTGGAAAGAACCAAGATGCCCTTCAACGGACGAATGGATAAGGAAGATGTGGTCCATATACACTATGGAGTATTATACCTCCATCAGAAAGGATGAATACCCAACTTTTCTATCAACATGGACGGGACTGGAAGAGATTATGCTGAGTGAAATAAGTCAAGCAGAGAGAGTCAATTATCATATGGTTTCACTGATTTGTGGAGCCTAACAAATAGCATGGAGGACAAGGGGAGATGGAGAGGAGAAGGGAGTTGAGGGAAATTGGAAGGGGAGGTGAACCATGAGAGACTATGGACTCTGAAAAACAATCTGAGGGTTCTGAAGGGGCGGGGGGGGTGGGGGGTTGGAGGAACCAGGTGGTGGGTATTAGAGACGGCATGGATTGCATGGAGCACTGGGTGTGGTGCAAAAACAATGAATACTGTTACGCTGAAAAGAAATAAAAAAATTTAAAAAAAAAAAAAAAAGGAGTAAGAAGTGGGGGCCAATGGAAATGAGTCCAGCTTGGACATACACTGCATCATGAGAAGCCACATCTGGCATTGTACGGTTGGGCATTCTCAATCTGGAGCTCAGGGACTTACAGGTAGCTTGGGGAAACATGGGGGGGCTTCGATAAAGACGAAATATGCCCTCCATCTCAAAGGGTAGAAAAGGCACACAAGAATTTTACATTTGCTACAAAGGGCACAGATTTACAATGCTGAGAAACTAACACAAACTAAGCTGTTTCTCTTCTATGAAATTTTATTTGAGCCTTCACCACTGATTGTGATTTTATTTTTTTTCAAGATTGTATTTATTTATTTGACAGAGAGAGAGCATAAGCAGGGGGAGCGGCAGGCAGAGGGAGAAGCAGGCTCCCTTCTGAGCAAGCAGTCCGATGTGGGGTTCTATCCCAGGACCCTGGGATCATGACCTGAGCCAAAGGCAGATGCTTAACTGACCGAGCCACCCAGGCGCCCCTTGACTGTGATTCGTTAACACCTCATTTAGAAAGTAAAAGCCAAAAGGCTTGTCATAAAGTCCTGCATTTTTAATCTAAAACACATCACTGTTCAAATACACTTCTAAGCAGGGATCTACGATCATTTTCCTGAAAATAAACACTAAGTTTTTTGGAGAAAACTGTATGTAATCCAAGTCTCTTTTACTCTCTTACAATCAACCACAGTCACTATGAGTGTAGACTTTTTCTGGATTTTAAACTCTGTTTCACAGTTTTCAAACTGTCATTTAGTTATTTTCCTGCTTCTGGTAATTTTAAACTCATAGTGACTCTCCCCCTTTCACTTCCTTGTTATCTCCCTTCTTTTAAGGTTTCTTCTTGTCTCCTTTAGTGACAGCTACTTTTATTTGTATTAGCCCAGAACTTGCCAAGGCAGCTGTGAATTCACACGGAATAAAATAAACAGAACTACCAATGACTACCTATTTATTTTTTAAATTCCTTACAGACCCAAATATGTAGAGAAGCAGAGGGTAAATAAAGCCTAATAATCAAGACTCTGCCAACTGTGTGACCACAGGCAAATGGTTCCTGGGACACTTCGCTGAACTGTGGGGCCCAACTGGGATCTATGACCTCCTCAGTTTGTTCTGTCATAAAACTCCATGACTGCCCTCCTAGGTTTTAACAGCCAACGGAATATAAATCCTAGTTAAAAGGAAAAAAAAAAAAAAAGGAGCTAAGAGGAAATGAAAAACTTGACAAAGGATATGTTATAATGGTATTACTGATGGGTTTATGTACATACAGGGAAAAAAGTCACACAAAAATCAAATGCAGGGCGCCTGGGTGGCTTAGCGGGTTAAAGCCTCTGCCTTCGGCTCGGGTCATGATCCCAGGGTCTTGGGATCGAGCCCCACATCGGGCTCTCTGCTCAGCAGGGAGCCTGCTTCCCTTCCTCTCTCTGCCTGCCTCTCTGCCTGTGATCTCTGTCTGTCAAATAAATAAATAAAATCTTAAAAAAAAAAAATCAAATGCAAATACCTATAACAAATAGTAAAATGTGGGGCTTTTTTTCAGCTCAGGAACACCTGATCTGGACATATTTTAGAAACTGGATTTAAAAATTAAGGAATTACTGCCTCCTTAGGATTACTGTTCTACGTACTCTAAATCGTCAGGACTGTTTTCCTCCACTGTATTTTTTCTTAGGTCTCTTCATCCAGTGTTTAGATGGCTCAATGTCACGTCTAGTTCTCACCAAGCTGTCAGAGGAAAATCTGTATTTCCTACCACAGTGCTTCTGGACCATCCAAATTCAGTCCTATGCACACAGCAGCAATTTATACATCACCGTTCTTCCCCTCTTTACACCAAGAATGATCTGTTTGAGAGAGGTTAACTATGAAGTTCTGGCTCTATCTCCCAGGCTTGAGAAACCCATAAGGCAGATCCTTAATTTCTAGAAGATTTAATAATCTTAAATATTTTTTCTCTAGAATACCACTATGTATAACAATAAACTCTACAAAAGCTTTCTTAAGGAAATGGCTGTATCATCTATCAATTATGGGAAAGTAAACGATTCACTCTGAAAAACCTGACACTTTGCTGTAGTTTTGTCCCTTGAACACAGAGAGATGTGCACAGTGCTGGGCCCAGGAGTCATTCCTATGCACTGCCCTTGCCTCCAGTCCTGCAATATCCATCTTGGAGGCTAATTAAACTGCCTTCATTCTAGAACAGGACAGAAAAAGTGAAAAAGGGGGTTGTAAGCATTTCACAAAGTATCAAGCATAAACATAATGATAGTAGCATCTACTGTTCTATTCCTAAACTCTCTAGCTGGCTTATGAAACACATATAGGTGAACAAGGCCCAGACCTCCCACAGGTGCAATCAATACCCCTCACAATCAGAGTGTTCTTCACTGGTGTAACCGCTCAGACGCACTCTCACACACAACCGCATGCACACAGACAGGGAGGCAGGATGGAGAGGGCTCAGGCGGATGGAGAATTCGTTCTTTCCTCTCAATACCAATTTTAAGATTCATTTTGATTTCCCCCCTCCTTCCCTTATCATCTTCTTTACTACTCCTTGGAGAATTAAAGCCACAATAAAAGGTTAAAAGTCTAAATGGGAGTGCTTGCAAATGTTTGTATGTGGCTAAATTCTCCACCCAGCGATAGAACAATAGTTTTGGGTTGCGAGACATTTGTACTGTAAGCCTGAAAGGTGGAGTCCCTCTCCTAAAACTGTACACAAACTGTGATTACCCAGAGGGCAGCTTTCCTCCCCCTCATTAGCCTTAAAGCCTGTATTACACAACAATGAAAAACAGGGAGGACCTAAGTTTTGATTCCAGTTTCTTTCATTTTTATTTCAGCTATAATGTTTGCCTCCGAGATCATCAAATAATAGTTTTCAACATCCCAGTTATATAGAAAAAAGAATTTGGCCCAAACTTACAGACCATTCAAATCTTAAACGTAGATCTCACCGTACATTCCTCTTAGCTTTTAAAAACTGAATTTGTCAAATCTCAAAGCTATTTACAGTTATCAAATCAGGCAAGAGGCTGACTTACCAAAAAACATACCAAACACAACTGCTACCCACTTCCTTCCTCCCCCACCTCCAAACGAAAATCCTGTATTTATTAAATGCTTAATAATAAAGTGTTCACAGATCTGTTTTTCACATTTTGTTCATTTTCCACCCTGTATTCTGCCTGCATAAATGTATTTCTGGAACTACTTAATTCTGAATATAACATGAAGCATCACAAAACAATCAATAGCAAAGGCTTCTATTTTAGATATTCTAGAAGGCATATTTATAAAAACAACTCTGGCATTTTAGAAAAATCAATTTTAAAACATACTCAAAATGGATTAATGTATTTGCTCTCCCAGTCCCCCATCCCACCCTGCAACACAGCTGCTCTTCCTCATTTAGGAACAGCATTCAGGACGGTGATCAGAGCACATTTAAGGGGGAGACCTACCTCACAGAACATATAAAGAGACAGCAATGTGAGGCCAAGGTTATAGACCACTAAAATTCCCCGGCAAGAGAACGGTTGCCTATTCTTCATGTATTTTGGTCCCAGCCATACAATTAGTAAGTATATGACAGAGCAGATAAAAGTAGGTATATAATTGTCCAGAAGAAACCATCCTTTTACTCTGGTATCTGGAAAGTAATAAAAGAAAAATATTTAGTGATTAATAAGGCAGATATAAAAACAACTACAACTTTTTTTCCCCAAACATTAAAAATCTTCTCTCCCCATAATTTTATAATAGTCATCTAATACTCCAGTTCCTAATGCCAACGAAGCAACTGGAAGAGGAAGCAGGAGTTTTCAATATTTGTCATACAAGGTGAAGCTCCTGTTACATGTTCTGAGTAATGTGCACATCATACATGGTTTTTGCTAAGTAAAAATAATACGTATTCCAAAGAATCTTAAGGAAAGCAAGGAGAAAGCTAAATTTGCCACTAACTGTATTTACTGACCAGATCTGCTGACTGATGGACAAGATAACAGAACTCCAGAAATGACAGTCTTTTTGAACTCCAGAGTCCTCATCTGAAGTGTCTGCCAGCCTGCCCAGCAGGTGCAGACTCAGAGAAAATGGGCTATTCATCCAGCTTAATGACAGTCACAGTCACCCCAATGAGAAAGGCAGCATCTACTATGAGTGCAACGGTCAACAGCAGAGGGGACAGTACTTTTTAAGGAAAAATAAAAAGGGGTGAGGTAGCAAGGACCAGTGTGGTGACTATTTAGGGAACCACAGGAGCAGCAGCAGCTTGAGAGAGAAGACCTACACTGATTCAAAGATGCTACAGGGGGAGGAGAGCTCTCCCCTGCTCTCCTCTCCTCCTTTCCCTGCAGGGATGAGAAAAATTAGTTCCATGTAGGTGTAGCTGCAGGAGCAATCTGACAGCCTTCTCTTTGGATGGGGGTAAACTCTCTGGCAGCTAACCCTCCCCCAGGTGTTAACCTGTCCCCTGTAGGTCAACTTCAGCCTGTGACCGGTGCCCAGGAAGCCACCTCTGCAACACATTCCCCTTGGATGATCCTGCTTTGATGAACTCCCCAAAACCTTTCACTCCTCAATCTTCTCTCCCCTCCAAGGTCACCTACTCTGGAGCTCAAAGGCACATGTATGTTTTGCCTCCCCCATCTTCAGAGAAGCAGCAGCTAGTAAGGACAGTCTTTGTCCCTGCTTTGACCTCCTGACTGGGCCATCCTGCTACCTTCCCCAATACTTTTTCTCTTGATCTTGCAGGAAAAGCAGCCATCCAGTTGGAGAACAGGTTGTCAGTCTCCTTTCTTGCAGACATTCTAAATTCACCAAGTGTCTCTCTGTAGTGCTCCTGCCATGGCTTTAGAGGGAGATGCCCTCCCTCCTCTCCCCATTACTTAGGCTAAGGTGGTCCCAGTGGACTTAAGGAGGAGGTTCTTAATGCCTTGTGTTCTCAACTCTGGCCCCTGGCTATCAACTGTGAGAAAACAAGTTCCCATTTAGCAACTAACATTAGACTGTTACATGTTTGTGTGCGCACATAGATCACAAACAGTAAATGCACACGCAGAGACCTCCTCCCATTTCCTTTCACTTAATGTTCTATTTTACACCTTGCTTTTGAAATTTCATAAGGCCATATGCCATATGTGCAACCTCTTTCTAAACTGCCAAATACTTCCAGTACTTCCAGCCCCACTGTAGCTCCAGGCAGGAAGTCCCCAGGGCTTGAGCAAACCCTGGTAGTCTCTGCCACCCTGTGCTGACTTGTTCAGACACGGGCATGTGAAACAATTGTGGCCATGGAGCTCTGAGGAAATGGCAATTGGGTGAAAGGTGCTGGGGAAGAGTTTCCTTATTCTCAAATTTATGCAAGCGATCACATGTTTTCCTTCTCTGCAGCAGGTGCCACCTGTGGCTTCTGCAGCCATGAAAGGTGGAGGGAGTTTTCTAGGTACACAACTGCTGATATACTGAGAATACTAAGTAGAAAATGACAAGAATAAGTGTCCTGGGTCCCTGAAAAATCTCAGGAGTTGCTCAATCTTGGTCATGTTTATTATTGTTTCAGCCATTTAAAATTGGATTCTTTTGACCCATAAGGTTGAAATAAGGCATCATCTCAACGCAAGTAAATATACAAGATGATCTAACTTGTTTTTCTCATTTAGCTATACACTAACTGATTTAACCTGCCGCCTCCTGATGGGCACCTAGATTATTCCCAGTCTTGTCAAGCAATGCTGCAGAGAACACCCTTATTCCTATCTTCGCGTATCTGATCAAGACAAGTTCTAGGATGAAGGCTCAGGAGTCAAATAGCTGAGTCAAAGGGCATGTGCATTTTTATTTCAATGGAAGACACAATTACCCTTCAGAGAGGTCATACCATGTAGACTCTTTTCCCACATCATCACTGCTATCAAACACATTTCATTTCTACCACGCTAAGAGACTGAATTCCTTTTGCTGTTTTCTTTTGTACTTGAAAAAAATCAGAAGTGAAACTGAATCTTTTCATCTATTTAAAAGCTTCTTGCAATTTTTTAATGACTCTGTGAACCTAAAAAGTTCCTTCTTTATAGATACATCACGTATCATTCCAGATGACATTCAAAGAGAGCAATATGGAGCTGATTTACTTCCTAAGAGGAAACAATCGAAGAAGTATAAAAAAGTGAGGTCAGGTGTATATATTTACCCATTGATGTGACACAACATGAAAGGACATTAATAAGTCTTTAAAATTGTAAAAGGGGACAAGTTTTAAACTACTCCAGCAGTGCATCTTGGAAACCAGTCTCAGCTGCAGACTCGCAAGAACCGAGGAAAACGTTCCACCAGTGATGGTGAAATCTGCAGCATTCCTGGGCTGCAAACTTTCTAGCATAATCTGAACCCCCAGCTACAGTCAGCAGAGGGTCACAGCAGCTGTGTGTCTGCTCCGATAGCCAGGGACACTGCACCACTTCAAGACTGTCATCACAGGGCTTCTCTAAGCCGCTTGTTATCCAGGACAAAGCGTTAGTTTTATCATAGAAGATGCTAATGTTTTCTAGAATCTGTTCATGCAATATTTATAAGTATCCATAAGGGGAGGAGAGCAAAACCAAAACCACCTTACCTCGGGGGCCTAGCAATGCCTTGAAATAGGTACTACGTGATGCATCAAAATTTTCCATTTTAAAACCTATTAAGAAAAACAGACATTGATTAATCTCTACTCAAAATGCTTTTTATACAGTGCTTTTTCATAAAAGAACAAGAACAAATCCTTTTCAAAGAACATGCTACAGACAAGGTTATGCTGAAACTTTTTTTTAACTCCCAAAGTAACTTGTGTGCTGTGTCTAATTGGAAAACCAAAGGAAAGACAGAATCCTGTGAATTCACTTTATAAATGAAGTGCCAGTTTTCTGAACTTTTTTCGCAGTTCCATAAAAATGCTTTTCATGAAGCTGGAATCTCAGTGGGGAGAAGAGTGGAACTGGACTGAAAAAGGCGGCAGACGGGAGAAGATCCCATCTGGGCAGGAACCAGAGCTCGAGGTAAGACTGTAGCCAAGAAAGGAAGAGCCATGTTGGAGAAAAGAAGGCCACAGTAAAGAGATGGAGTCCTCTGCTTGCTATCTTCATTAATTATTATTTAAAAATATTTCATGTCCATGGTAAAAAAAAAAACAAAAAACAAAACAAAACAAAAAAACTCATCACTTTGCTCCAACCACAATCCCGAAGCCCCACTGTCAGAAGGAACCTATGGTAACACATCTTGGATATACCTCGAGACTTTTCTCTTCTGAGCTCAAAAGGGGTCATGCCAATTGTTTTTACAATTGTGGATTTCAACCCATTACTAGATGATTAGGTCAACTTAGCATTAGAAAGCAATAATAATATTAATCAGAGTGCTCTGCCTCTAGTGAGAACGATATTTTCATAAATCTCTAGTGTTATTGTATCACCTAAGTATGCTGATATATGTTGTAATATAAAATATATTCTTACTGTGGAGGTTACAGTGAACAAAGAGAAAACAATGTTATATTAAGGAGTACATATTGCTTGCTTGCTTTCACTTAAAACATCTTGGAAATATAGTCTATCAGTAGTTACAGATTTACCTTTATCTTCGAAGATTTTATAGCTCCCCACATTTCCCATTTAAGATATACATTTACAGTAGAGCTAAGTATCTTTTCAAATACTCTTTTCTATATTAAAGTTAGAAGGCATACATTTACTTTTCACAGAATTAACCACAAAGGCAAAGGCAAAATTGGTTTTATTAACTAAAGTAAGCTGTTAATCATTTAATGATACTTCTCTTTCTTGGCTTACGGCACTGAAGTATGTGTGTTCTTTGGCTAATTTCATGGATAAACTTCCCTTCATCCGTGGACTCTAGTAGTTACAACTGTGTCAATCCAGTCAGCAGTGAGACAGAGACCACCAAGAACACTTAGAAAGTAGTAGTTACCAGGGTTCTCTTCTTACCTGCCCCTTCCACCCTGGGTTGGGGGTGGGGACTGGGGTGTGCAGGAAAGGTACTGACTCCCTCAACCCATGGCTGGAAACCAGGAAGCCACCAACCTCTATACATCCAAGTGCCAACAATTATACAAAATCACAGTACTAGGTCACTTCTGAAATCCTGAAAATTATACAGCTTTTTAATATACTGTATTCCTAAGACCATTCTGGTTCTGATCCATTTTCCTGCCCAAAACTGAACCTCTTCAGGGGACAGAAATTCTAGAAGATCTTGAGAATTGGTTAAGCTTTACATTTCCTAAGCAGAATTCCTCTTAAAAAGGATGCCATCCATTTAAGGATGCTTTATCTATTCAAAGTCTAGCAGCTGGAAAATAATTTAACTGTATCTATTTTTTTCATCATCTACTGAAAATCACCTAGAACAAACACCATGTTTTTGTGAAATTGAGATCATTCTAATAAAATGTAACTTTATCTGTGATGGATGGTAGACCATGTATATGGAGGTCACGAGGTCCCCTTCATCCTCAATCAAAAGCAAATAGGCACAAGGAGGAACAAGGTTATGAACACCCTGACTACTGCACTGAGTCACTGATGGACAAGCTGTCCACCAGGGACAAATCCACCTTCTTCCAAAACATTTTACATCTAGATCCTGCTTTTACTTAATGAATATATAGCTTATGAATGGATCACATTACACATATAAAAATCAGGTATTAAGCACAAAGGGGCTGAGAGCAGGTATACAGGATAACAGGCTGGCAGGTGATTAGGTGGGTAAGTGCTGGGCTCTTCATCATACCACTTTTTTTTTTTTTTCCTTAAGATTTCATTTATTTTTGAGAGAGAGAGAGTATGTGCTCATGCATGAGCCAGGAGGAGTGGCAGAGGGAGAGAGAGAAGCAGACTCCCTGCTGAGTAGGAAGCCAGATGTGGGGCTCAATCCAAGAACCCCAGGACCGTGAGCTGAGCCAAAGGCAGATGCTTAACCAAATGAGCCAGCCAGTGGCCCAAGACCACCTAGGTTTGAAATCCATTTTGTCCACTTACTAGCAATGTGACTTTGGACACGTTATTTAACCTCTCATCTGTAAAATGGTGGCAAATGTACAGTAATTGCCTCAAAGATTAAGAAGATCAAATGATTTAATACACATTAGATCCCTAGAGCAGTGCCAGGCATGCAGTAAGTCCTCAATAAAGGTGTTCTGCTGTAGGTCCGCAACAGGTTCAACTCCACGAGGGATACTACCATTGATGGCTGCTCGTGCTTCTCAGCAGGGGCACTGCTGGCCTTCTGTCCCTGGTCCCTGTGTACTCAATGCCATCAGTGAGCCCCTAGTCATCCTGACATCCTACCCACAACGTCCCCTTCAAGGCGGACAGCAATTGAAGACGGGTGAGCTGACAGCATCACCCGAGAAAGGAGCTGTTAATAGGAGGCAGTAATCAAGGAAAACAAGGCTGAAATGAATGTAGTGATTAGATTCATAAATACCAAGCACCTACTGTGTACAGAGTGTTGCTGAGCAGGGACAGACGCAAAGGAGCATACCTAGAAACCTAGAACAAACTCGACATTCACAGGGCAGAAGGAAGCCTGGGGCTATAAACCGAAAACAAAACCAAGCTCATCCAGCGAATGAGTGGGTGTCAGAACGGTGCATACTATAAGAAGCTGTGTACTTAATACTAATAAGCTGTCAAGATGCCATTCAAGTAACAGTAACATGGGATCTAGCATGAGGAAAAGACCTGACAAGGGAATCATTCTAAATTTTAACCAAGAGACCTTCCAGAGAAACTGTAACCAGTTTTGTTTTTTGTTGTTGTTGTTTTAAATGTGAGGAGGATATAGAAAAGGTGGAAAAAAGTAGGGGAAAAAAAAGTCAAACATGACAGGGAACAGACCTGTGGGAGAGAGTTGGGAGGTGGGGAGAACATGAGTGGTCTTGGAAAAAATGAGGCCCAGGAACTGGTATAACGACCCATCATTGTAAGAACAATGCCTAGGACAGCGTTCAGTTTGAGAATCTAGGCTAACATCACAGCAACAGAAAAGCAGCTTGATTAAACATAAGGTAAAATTTCAGTCCAAGAATCCTGAAGCCAGCAGCAGGTTACCAGAAGAAACTGTGAAATTTAGTATTTGGAGATATTCAAGAATTCTGTGACAAGCCATCTGTCTGAGCAACCCCAGTCTAAACCCATCTTGAACAGAGGCCCTGAGGAAGCTGGCAGGCCCAGGAGCACTCCTGTGACTCTCTGAGATGGAACATCTCTACAAAAGCACACACAACATGCGATTTTCTCTGTAACAGCACATCTGTTCTTAGACTGCATTTCTTCTTCACGTGAGAATTCCTGTCTTGGGTTGGCAGAACGTCTCACAATCAAACTTAGGAACACATGAAACAGCTAGCAAAACATTCTCTGCAAGAACATACGTGGAGAATAGGCAGGGAGGAGTGTGTTACTCCTGAAATATCCACAGGGAAGGGGGTGAAAGCATGGGCAGAGATGGTCCCTGGCACACAGGTCCTGACTCAGTGGAGTGCTGGTCTGTGAACCACAGGCCTGATTCTGGGCTGGACTCTCCCATGTGAAAGGTTCCCCCCAAACTCTCCCTCTACGCCCACAGCTGGACGTGTACGGTAATCCTGTCAGACACAGGTGTTTGTTTTTACCCAGGTTACCAAGAAACTGTCGTCAAAGGTTTACTTTCATTATTTACCCAGTGTCAGCTCACATTTCTGTCTGGCCAGCCAGGTATCTGGCAGCTGTCCGTACCATGTATCCACTTTTTCACTCCCGCCGTCCACCTACCAAGTGCCCTCTATGTGCCAGGCACACAGGCACTGAGGGACGCAGAAGGAACAAGACAAAACTCCATGCTGGTGGAGAAACACACACGTATAGAATCTGTTATGTAAAGATCTTGTTATCAGCAAGAAAGTAATACAGCAGGGGCCGGGGGTGGGGTCATGGAACAGGATCCACCTTGGAGAATGTACAAGGCCGCCCTGATGTACAAGGGCACTCACTGGACAGCAGACGCCTGAACAGACAGAGCATCGAGGCAAAGGGCATTCCAGTTAGAGGGATAGGCGAATGCAGGAGCCCCAACGCCAGCACGTGCATGGCATGTTCAAAGGCCACAGGCCAGGCCGGGGGAGAGGGGTAGTGAATGGCAGCAATGCGAGAGGCCTTCTGTCCCCCACTCCCCGCCTGGCACCCGGAGCTCACTCGGTGGTGAGCCACAGAAAGCAACCACATGGCACAGCTTGCAGAGAGCACGTGGCCAAAAGGCTGGGAACAGAAGATGCCAAAGCTTAATTGCTCTCACTGCCACTGTCCCCTCATCCTCCTGGCTGCAGGCTGCTTGCCAGCACCATGCCCTTTTCCTCACCTCCCTTGCTAAGCCACAGGAACAGTACAAAAGGTCTCAGCAAATGAATTCTTCACAGCCAGGCGGGGCCGGCCCACCCTGCTGGGTGAATTGGGCACTTGCTGAGAGTCTATGGGCCCAGCTCTACTCCTTTATACTTCTCTAACGGAACAGGAGAGGCAAACAGCCCTGGAAAAACCCTGGACTCTTTGCTTAGTGATCTGCGATCATGAGAACGATATGACCCACTTTGCACAAGACATTCAACTGTACTGCCAGGTCTGTGGGCGGCTGGACGGTTGCAGTCCCCCCTCTGCCAGGCTGCCCGTGGGCCAGAAACACCCCTTTCTCAGTAATCCAAGTCACCCTACCGGCAGCTTGGGCAAGTTGGGCCAAGTGGGATACAGCTGCTCCGTACAATTGTACTAGCAGGGACCAAGCCCAGGCACTGGGCCCACGGTAGAGGAGCTCGGGTCCTAAATGAAGCAAAAGAATAAGCCATTCTTTGATCTGGCTGGTTCCCCAGAGACAGGAAAAGGGGGTGGTCAGCACCTCCCAGGAACCAGATCACACTGACACCAGGCCGAGCATTGCTTCCCCAGCCTCTGTAGCCCTAAATCTCTGATGCCCACTCAACCTACAGGGCTTCTCAGAGTTGGTCACGATGGGAAGCAACAGGATCTGTTGAAAAAAAAAAAAAAAAATTCTGTGACAGTATTCGAAGTATTCACTAGTTCATTCATAGGCCACACAAAAAATAATGACAATAAAAATGGGATAAGGGTAGAAATCAGAGACAAGTAAATTAGAATAGACTGAGGGGCTCAGTCAGTTAAGCATGTCCCTCTGGATTTCAGCTCAGGTCATGATCTCAAGCCCTGTGCTGGGCTCCGCACTGAGCGTGGAGTCTGCTTAAGAGTCTCTCTCTTCCTCTGCCCCTCCACCACCCACCCCCCAAAAAAAGAAAATAGATTTTCCTCTTTTATGCATATTTTTCAAAGGATACTCTTAGTTGCAAGCCACTTCCCACTATCAAATTCTGGAGTGTTTGTGGTAACCATGCGACTGTATTATAATTGTGCCTCGCTATAAGTATCTCACGAAGAAAACTAATTAACGGGGTCTGGTCACTCCCTTAAATTAACCTAGATTATGAGGGTGTGAGAGTTCAGCATACCCATATCCAAATCAAATATTTTTTAAGAGATTTATTCACTTGAGAGAGAGAGAGCACACACACAGGCGGGGATGGGGCGGGGAAGGGCAGATGAAGAGCGGGAAGCAGACTCTCCACTGAGCAGGGAGCCCAATGATGTGGGACTCGATCCCAGGAACTGAGATCATGACCTGAGCTGAAGGCAGACACTTAACTGACTGAGCCGCCCAGGCACCCGGAATCAAATATTAATTCTGTGTCCTGGGACAAGTTCCTGCCACACATACTAAGAATTACAGGACTGAGGTGTGCTTTAGGCCTGAACACAAGAGAAACATTGCAACCACCACAGAATGAAATGCAGAAACCTGAACACACTGATGTAAGCAGAACACAAAAGGGCAAAAACAGCATCCTCCGAAAAGAGCCCTGCTCATGTGGAAAATCCATCTGTCAGCTCCCTCCAGGAGGAGTATGGCCAGGTGAATCATCTGTGTGAGGTTAAATAAGCATTACTGTGCTCTTTGATCTACTATCAAAGAGTTTGCTGGAGGCCTGTCTGAAAAAAGACACCGCACTAAGCTTTAAGCAAATCAGTTGCACCCCCCTCCTTTCCATTTGGCTCTTAAGAGGGATCACAAAATATGAGAGAATGGTGGGGATGGGGTGGTGGTGACAACAGAAGGGTGCTGGGTTAATGAGAGATGGCATAGAAAGTTCTTCCACCGTAGCTCTCAAGACGAGTTTTCGGTCTCACTAAGAATGCAAACGCTATTATCTTGGCTGTTTATAGCTGCAGCGGGAGAAAGCTGGAAGGTTGTTTAGCAACTGAAAAGTATTAAGATCTTAGGGCAGATGTTTTAAAAGACATCAAGATTTTTAAAAATTTACTACAGTAAAGAAAGTTAATTTCCTAAACTCACAGGTAAGTAGTAAAGATCTGCAGGGTCAAGAATTGGCTCTTCCTGCTGCTAAGGTGGCGATAGTAGGCAGCAGTCAGCTTGCTGTGATAACTCCCTTCCCTGCAAAATCAGTCAAGTCAGACATGCCTTTTGGCTTACAGATGTATTTACTGCAGACATTTAACTACTGTTTAGCAAAACTTCCTCATCACATCTGGTTTTATTTATTCTTTGACTTGTCATAGTTCACGTAAAACTGAGTCAACTGAGCTGACGAGCTACCAGGGGGTCAGGATGAACCCTCCCTCCACTTTCTCTTCTCCTACCCATTCAGCTCTTTAACAGTCAACTTGGGTTAGGCACGCATGGGAACATTTCTTCGAGCTGACTGCCAATAACACGAAAAATTAAACAGTGCTTTAATTTGGTAGTCACAACACTCTTTCCTGAATTTAAAAAGGTTTTTCTAGGTTGAAAAAAATCAGCTCCGCAATGAGAGGAGGAACATAAACCATACCTTGCTCAGCAATGTTAAAATAAAAAATATAAAAACTGTCATAAAGACCATAAGGGGAAGAATACCTAAGTACTAGCAAGCTTTCAGGTATGAACGTAAACTGACGAGAATTCCTTTAGAATGCTCACATTTAAATAAATGACAACTCTGGATTAAATCTTGGCTCAAGAGAAATTATCTGCCACATCAATAGTGGTATTGTCAGTCTGCCAAGGCACAAATCTATGCTTATTCTTTTGTTTTAAAAGATTTTATTTATTTGAGAGAGAGAGAGAGAGAGAGAGTGAGAGAGAGCATGAGAGGGGAGAAGGTCAGAGGGAGAAGCAGACTCCCCATGGAGCTGGGAGCCCAATGTGGGACTCAATCCCCGGACTCTGGGATCATGACCTGAGCCAAAGGCAGTTGCCCAACCAAATGAGCCACTCAGGTGCCCTATGCTTATTCTTTTTTCCTGTAGAATTTCCATACTTTCTAGCCTCCATTCTAAGGGCATAACAAACTCTGACACAATCATGTTATCTACCATACATCACACATGTAAGAGAGAACACAGTCCTATTTGGGGCTTTGGATAAAGAACTGCAAAATTAGGGCACTAATACGCACTACAAAGGATGGCTTTGGGTTAGCTCCATGGTTAAAGAAAGCTGAACAGCTTCACTCTGGTGTAGTGTTCAATGTGCGGGGGGGGGGGGGCGGCGGGGGAGATGGATTTTAAATGTTGCAATAATCAATTTCCCTTACTACAAAGATTAGATAGGTTAAAAAAGAAGTGCCCAATCTCCCACTCCTTGGGTGCCACCAGTTAATTAAGAATTACTATTTTAACCACTGCTGGAGAAGAACAGTCTTCTAAACCAGTGGAGTCACCCCAGTGGCTTTGTTTTTAAGTCAATCATCTGTGGGTCTTTCCTCCCTGCTCTCCCTTAGTCTTCACTTCCAACCCCTTCTCCCAGGCCCAGATTAGATGATACAAAGACTCTCCGTTGGCCTCTTGCAGCTCTGTGGTCTTGACAACTCGTTTAGCACATATCTACTTCAACTTTGATAGGACTTGGATATTTATTTTTTCAGGTATTATGGGAACACACACTGTACATCCTTAGGTAAAGCCCAAATCCCTCAAAGGGTAATTTGTTCTACGCATTCAACAATTATCTATTGGTGATACCATCAATGAGGAGATACACCTGCTATTATGAAATAGAAGAAGGGAAACGGCATCATGCAGTGATACACACGAGCCCACAAAGGGAGCTTCCTGAAACACGGACTAAGTCCTGCTTACAGAAGGCATTCCCCAGAGAAGAGCTCTTCAGTGCTAGGGATTCAGAGCTCTAACAGAGTTGTTCTCCTCATAAGGTGTGAAAGAAACTATAACAAAACACCAAAATGATTAACAGTCCCCCCCAAAACAGTGGTAGGGAATTTCTTCCTCACTTGAGAAAGATTATTTCTCTACTTTGGAAGGCAATACATAAATATACTCAATCTGAGAAATTCAGATGTAGATCATTTTTTCAGCAGTGGGAAGAGGGAGAGTAACATTGCCTTCAAACTTTCTTCTAGGGCAATTCTTGTTCACAGCTCAAGAACAGAATGTGCCAACCAATTCAAAGTTCTTCCCGCGGTTCTCAGGAGGGGGAGAAAAGGGCCCCACACACCATCCCACTTAACCGACAAACATTTGGAGAGGGGTTCACTGAACAAAGTTACTCTGGTAGGACACCTGCATTCTCACTTGTTCACAGAAGAAGAACGGGTGAGGACTTCGCTCAGGTGAAGCGCAATGTCGTGGGAAAAGACAATGCTACTCTACACACAGAACTCTCCTGGCTGGGGGATGAAGGCCAGATTGCTGCGGACGGACTTGGAACTCTGTTCTCCCAGAGTTCTGCTGACAAGAAGTAGTTAATCCCCACAAGGCTGCAGTGAGAAACAAGGCAAAAGATCAAGCCCTGGGTTTGGGTCATCCCTGTGACTGCTTTTATTCCTGTGCTCCCAATAAATCTCACAGAATGACTGCCTTTCTCTCTACTAGTCACCTGAAAGGGGGCTGACTCACTGAATTCACAAATATTGAACAAGCGCCTACCACGTGCCAAACAGCTTACTGCCATATCGGAAAATCAACAGATGCAGATACACTACAGATCTACTACTGATGCAGACATGACCCCATCTTCTTGAAAGGTATAGCAGTATACACTGTGCAAAGACACCTGTGAGTCCGTCATTTATGGGGAGCAGTGGTTAGGAGCACACAGCTTGGGAGCCATACAGCTTGGGTTCAGACCCCTGCTCCACCACACTAGCCATGTGACCTTGGGCAAGTGACTCACCCTTTTACGCCCTGGTTTTGTTATTTATAAAATAAATGTAATTACCGGGGCATCTGGCTGGCTCAGTCGGTACAGCATACGACTTTTGATCTTGGGACTGAATTCGAGCCCCACGATGGGAGTAGAGGTTACTTAAAAAATAATATTTTTTAAAAAGTAATTATAGTACATTCCTCCTGTGATTAAATACATACCAAATACTCAGACTGGCGAGTGCATGGCACACATTATAGGTTGCAAACCTATTTGTATTACTTATACATTTGTACATTTGTATTATCATCTTACAAAGATCTTTGCCATTACCAAATTCACATTCAATGGTTTTAAGAGTTTTGCTAAGCCATATCAGAGTTCCCTGGAAGGGCCATGGGCAATGAAATGTGCCCACACCCACCACTCACAGCTCTGATATTCTCTATTTTGGATGAATCACATGTCATAATGATACTTGCAAATATGGAGATGTTTGAGTCTCTAGATAAATTCCTCTGGAATGTTAAGGGGATGTTGCCATTGACTCCTCTGTGGATGGAAGAGAAAAATCAATGTTCAGACCTTCTTCAGCAGTGTGTAGGAGGTCTGTACCTGAGATACCTTTTTTATACTTCTAGCAACTAGCACATGGAAGATGCCCAATAATTTATTCATTTACTAAAACTGTAAAAGTGGCTGAGTTGACAAGTCACAGGAGTTGGGTGGAGACAGAGTGTGAGGCCAATCTCCTACCCTATGATTTACTGATCTTAGAACAGCCCATGTAGGGGCACCTGGGTGGCTGAGACAGTTAAGTGGCTGACTGTTGGTTTCAGCTCAGGTCATGATTTCAAGGGTCTTGTGATCAAGCCTCACGGCAGGCTCCACGCTCAGTGGGGAGTCTGCTGGAAGATTTTCTCCTTCTGTTCGTTCACCTACTCATGTGAGTGCTCTCTGAAATAAATAAATCTTTTAAAGAAAAATAAAAACAAAAACAAAACAGCCCACGTAAACGTTCACAGAAGCTTCTTCATATGCTTATTAAAAGGATGGTGACAATATGTATCAATACTGTTTGAGTTCATATCTATGAGATAATTAATTTTATTTTAAATAACATTGTCAAAAAATAAATAACATTATCAAGTTAAGAAACCAAACACCAGTTTTATCTACCTAAGCTACTTAGTAACAGAGGTCTCAGGGGGCCTTCCCTAGAGGGGAAGATGATGGAAAAAGGAGTGGCAAAATCCTCCTTGCCTCCTTTTCACATGCCCATCACCACACTTCCACTCTATCTCAATCAGTGATAAAATTATAGGCTTACTGTTTAAATGATGGGATTATCAGTTACACTGTAATTATCTGTTCATTCGTTCACAATCCCAATTAAGCTCTAAGCTCTTCAAGGGCAAACCTCTGACTTCCCATTGTAGCTGCAGAGAGCCTGGATCATGCCTGACAGGTGGCTGATTACTGGTTGAAGCCATGAATGAATGACTCCAGGCCTTTCAGAGTTTCCTTTCGAAGAGCACTCAAATTTGTCTGCATCAAGAATCACCTAGAAGCTGTAAAAAACAGACACCGTGATCCCACCCCTAGAAACTTCTGGGACCCACTCCTAGAAATCTAATTCAACAGTCTAGAGGCTGAGAAATTAATCTTTTTGAAATGTTATTTAGATGAACAGCCTTCTCTGGGAACCAGTGCCACATATGTGTATATATATGTGATATTATACTATATACAATATATTTTATATATTCATATATAAATGTTAATTATATACAATATATTATATTTTATATTATAATATTATAAACATGTATGTTGTTATATATTTTTAATATATTCTTTTTTAAAAAAAGATTTTATTTATTTGACAGACAGAGATCACAAGTAGGCAGAGAAGCAGGAAGAGAGAAAGGAGGAGGCAGACTCCCAGCTGAGCAGAGAGCCTGATGTGGGGCTCGATCCCAGGACCCCGGGATCATGACCTGAGCTGAAAGCAGAGGCTCAACCCACTGAGCCACCCAGGCGCCTTTATTTTTAATATATTCTATAAAATAATATATATTTATTATATATATGTATTAACATATATGTAAATTAATAAATCGGGCTTTTGGATGCCAATAAATCCCCTGCAGTTCTTGAAGTTCTGTCACCCAGACAGTATCCATATATTGCATTACACTGACAGAGTCTAGACAAGGGCTGTGGTCTCAAGGACAAACTATTTTTCATTCTAACAAATTTTGTTACAATTCCCTGTTTGCTCTAACTCCACCAGCCAGGAAAAAAATAACAAAAAAACCCCATTTCCTTTCAACCCATCTCTCAAGCTGAATGAAATAAAACTCCATTAGGTTAGAGACCAGTTCTCCCACCTTTCAAACACTATGTTACGTAGGACACATCACATACAAAGAGCATGCATTAAAGGAGCCTAAGTTCTATCCCCATTCTGGAATGTCTGTCAGTAAGAGAGAACCCTCATCTCTAGCACCACCTCCAGAGCCAGGTGGCAGTGGTAGTCAAGTCGGTAAAGCTCAGTGAGGACAGGGAACGTCTCTCTCTTTTGCTCCCCGTATTCACCTACTGTGATTCTGGGCACACAGAAGGAATCTCATAACTACTTGTTTCGTCATCCTGAACGGGCAGCATGGGAAGCCACTGACTGGCTGCCACCACCAGAAATCACGGCACGTACTTGGCCACAGCCAACTGTGTATATTCCTTGGAAGGGGACAAGGGGCAGAATGTGGACTGGCTGAGATGTGGGTGCTGCCCTGGGCCTTGTTATCATCAGTCCTAAATGGAGCCTTTCTTGGTGACTCCATTGCCTGGATAAGATGGTCAAGGTTCCCGTCAGCGGCTCTGGTGTCATCAAAGGCAGCCTCTAAGATGCCCGCTGCCAAACAATCCCACTACTACACTGAATCAGGGCTGTGGGTATGACCAAAATAGCAAAAGGGATGGTGTGTCACTTCTCAGATCAGGCCTGGAAAAACACTGACTTCCACCTTGGTCAGTCCCTGTGTTTCTGTCTGTTTTTCAGATTGTGAGCCCTGGAGAATGCCAGCTGCCAGGTTGTGGGCAGTTGTACGGGGGAGGACAGCATGGCAAGAAACGGAGGCCCTCTGCCAACAACCTTGAGTGAGCCTGGTAGCTGCGGACAGCTGCAGCACCACTCCGGCTGCATCTAAGACCCTGAGCCAGAAGCCCCGGGCTAAGCTTCTGTGGGATTCCTGAACCTCAGAGACTGGAGGGACATAGGTGATTGCTGTCTGAAGCTGTAAATCTTACAGTAATTTGTTCCTCAGCAACAGAGGCAAGGCTTAGAAGCCAACAGGTCAGTGAGGCTGATAGCAGAGGTTCTTCGAAGTCAACACTCGTCCTCTTGCTGGCTTTCTGTATGGTTAGGACACATGACCTGCACTAGTGGCAGCCTGGCCCTAAAGAACAAATGCTCCCTCTACCTTGACTAAACTAGAACTGGAAAGGCAATGAAAAGCACTGTTTCTAAAGTACAAAATATGATTATGAAAACAATAAGAACACTACAATTACTAGAGTGAGGGGGAGCTAACATTTATTATTTATTTATAACATTTATTGATTACTACAGATCCAGCTTTTCAAAGGCTCAATAAAGATTTATCCTCATTTTTAGATGAGGAAACCAAAGTTCAGAGAGTTCAGATAACTTGTTCAAACAACAAAAAGGGCCCTTTACTTATTCTGCAGATTACAGACTTGGGGTGGCCAACTGTCCTGGTTTATTGGAACTCAAGGGTTTCCCAAGTTACAAAATATATGGGGTGGGGGAACAAACCAATCCCAGGAAAGCCCCAGGCACACTGAGAAGGGCTGGTTACTCTACTCTGTCCACGTCTTGGGTGCTATGCAATTCACCACAGCTGACTTTTTTTTTTTTTTTAATGTACATTTAAAGCTATCATTTTGTCAGTTTATGTATTTCAAAATGCCACCTATGAAAATGAAAACCACAAACCTTTCTATATCTCAAAGTACCCAAGACCATTCTTTTTCCTGTAAAAAGATAAACTGCTGTTCTTAGGATACAATATAGCATAGAAATTTTTCTACATAAGAGTTTCTGCAAACATTTGTTTCAAAATAGTACCCGAGGCCAGGAATGACAGGTAGGTACTTGCCCCGGGCCTCTGTAGGCCCTTGAGGCCACCAGCACAGCTCAAAGGGCTGCCAGCCAGATGGGATGCACTCCTCCCAGGGTTGCACAGCAGGTCAAGTGCTCTGGCTGGGTGGAAAGCAGGTTCACAATTTCACAATTGCCTCTGTGCTACAGAAACCCGGAGATAGCCAGCCTGCACCACTGAGAAATAGCATGCAAAGGGTTTCCATATGTTAGGAGGGCCACCCAGCAGTAAGTTAGCATTGCTCAAACAGCTCTGGCCCCACCTCTTAATAAGATCCACATTCACTAGGATGACTACAAACATACAGACAGACAATTACAAGCTGGTGAGGATATGGAGAAATTGGAACATGCACACATTGCTGGTAAGACTGTCACCTGATACGTCTGCTGTAGAAAACATTAGGCAGGTCCTCAAAAAGTGAAACTCAGAGCTACCTTAACATCAGCAATTCTACCTCTAGGCAGATACCCAAGAGAAATGAAAATATATGTCCACATAAAAACCTGCACACAAATATTCACAGTGCCATCATTTACAATAGCCAAAAAATGGACACATCCCAAAAGTCCATTGACTGATGAACAAAATATAGTATATATACATCCACACAACAGAATGTTCTTCAGCCATGAAAGGAAGGAAGTATTGATACACATGTGCTACAACATAAATGAACCTGGAAAACATTATGCTAAGCAAAAGAATCCAGAGACCAAAAAAAAAAGGTCACATATTGTATGACTCCATTTACATGAAATGTCCACAAGGGACAATCCATACAAAGAACACTAGTGGTTGTCTGGGGCTGGAGAAGGGTGGGAGCGGGAATGTAAAGTGCTGACCTATATGGTGTTTTTGACGTTTAAAAAAAAAAAAAAAAAAAAAAAAAGCTTTGGGATTAGATGCACTTAAAATAAAAATGTTAAAAAAGCTTAAAATTTTTTAAAAAAAGCTTAAAAATTTCACATACTCAAGCCCACTTCTAGAAATCCTTATACTAAGGATATAAAAGCAGATGTGCATTACAGTTTATCTACAGGACTGTTATCAGTGATGTAACAGAAGAAAAACAAAGGGTGGGGTGGTTTAAATATCCATCTAGAAGTACCAGCTAAATAAACTGTGGTACAAGCATACAATTAAATATTAAGCTACCATTAAAACAAAATTATTGGTTATTTATAGAAGTGAAAACTTATGTTCACATAAAAACCTATACTTGGTTCACAGCAGCTTTACTTGTAATAGGCAAAAACTGGAAACATTCACGCCATAAAACATTACTCAGCAATAAAAAGGAGCACTCTGCTGACAGACATTAAAATCTGGATGAAGTTCCAGAGAAGTATGCTGAGTGAAAAAGGCCAATCCATTTATATAGCATTTTGAAAAAACAAACTTACAGAGGTGAAGAAGAGAGGAGTGGGTGCTTGGGGTCAGAGATGGTGTGAAGGCAGGAGGGAAGAGATGTGGCTAGGAAGTCTGTAGCTTGACAGTAACAATGTAAGTATTGTGCTTGTGACACAGAACTACAGCTCTGCAGGGGAAACTGGAAAAAAGGTACTTGGGTTCTCTATTATTTTTTGTAACTGCTTAGGAATCCAGAATAATCTCAAAAAGTTGAATAAAAAGAAAAAGATCCACACTGGGGTGCCTGGGTAGCATAGTCAGTTAAGCGTCTGTCTTCAGCTCAGGTCATGATCCCAGCATCCTGGGATCAAGCCTCATCCATGCAGGGTTCCCTGTTCAGAGGAGAGACTGCTTCTTCCTCTACCTCTGCTCCTCCCCACCTCCTCCACACTCGTGCTTATTCTATCAAATGAAATCTTTTAAAAAATCCACAAAAATGAGGAAAACAAATAAGCAAGACTAAGCATTTGATTAAAAAAAAAATTCAAATACCATCCCCTACACCCCCACCCAATCCAATGACACATGGCTGTTGTGACTTTCTGTGTAACTGTAAAGGAAAGTTTGTTCTGGAAAGGAACTGTCTGAACTGTGACTCCATTCATGAAAGCTTAACCTCTTGACCAAAGTGCTGGTATTTTAACTAAGTTTAATTTCCAGTCTAATGTAGCTTCTTGGTAAATGCTTATTTATATCCAGACTACTCAGGCTATGGGGAATACTGTTTTGATCAGTGTCAAGTTCTGATTCACTTCAAGGAATCAGAGCTCACATAGGCCAGTTTTCATAGAATAAGAAAATCACTAAGTATATTAAATAAACTCTTCCTTGGGGCACCTGGCTGGCTCAGTTGATAGGGCAAGTGACTCTTGATCTCAGGGTTGTGAGTTCAAGTCCCACACTCAGTATAGTGCTTACTTAAAAACAACAACATCAAACCAACCAACACTAATAAAATCTCCCTAAATAAAATTTACAATGATTCAGAGGGGTTCTGTCATGTTTGAGTGTTTCAGAGTCAGAATTATGAATACCAAATTCCATTTTTCAGGTCTGCAGATAAGCAGGCATAGATAATTTGGATAAATCTGTAAATACACTATGCCTCTGTGGTTTTAAAGAAGTTCCAACAATCAGTCATTTCCTTGCCACTTTCCATTCTCATAAATGGAATGTAGGAAACTTCAGATAGCAATCGCTCAGAGCTGTCAGATTTTAGATGTTTGATATTAAGAAAAGCTTACTGCACTATGAAAAATAAAAACTGTGCTTTCCTCTATTTTTTGGACCATTTTCTCTTCAATCCACTGAGAAACAAGGAGGTTCAGAAGCACTTGTGTAATGCGGGAGAGTCCCCATCATCATGCTTCTGCCATTCACTGGGGTGTGGGTTGTGCACCCCCCACACGTGAGCTGGGCAGTGGCTCTTTCTGCGGCAGACAGGAGGGAGTCATTCAACTCCCACAGCTCTAGAGAGGACATGGGCACTCCAGAAAAGGCTGAGATGACTTCTCCTGTAAGCCTCTCTGGAAATTCTCCAGCAAGATTAGATCTCTTCCTAGCAATGCTTTTCTTCTTTTCACCGAGTGCTACTTTCAACAAATGTGCCACTGTGTTTAAAACCCCCTTGACGACCATTAAAGGTGAAACGCTGAGAATCAGGCCCTACAGTGATTACATTTTAGTGGAACTGCAAGTATTTTAGCAAGTCATATTTAATGTAACTGAATATTCCAACTGGCTAATAAAAAGATTTTCCCTTCATTTCAATTCTCCCCAAGTACCAGTTTTTAACTCTGAGCTGTCATAAAAGCCAGGTTGCTGTAACAAAATGAAAAAAGGGAAACCAGCGATCAAATTAACATGAAGTCAATCAAGTGCCCACCTACAGCCAGAACAAGGGAGAAATGCTAACAAGTCCCAAAATGAAAATGAAGGACATAGTTAAGGAGGAAAAAAACAAACACCTGTTTGTATATAGAACTTATAAAAATTCTTTCCCGGAGAAGTCTATCAGGTGAAAATTTTAGGAAAAGAATTTAGGTTGCAAAATGGCTTGTATCATTGTTTAACAACATGCCTTTACAGAGCACCAAATGTGTTTATGGCCTTGTGGTCGCTGGTAGAGAAAAGAGAACATGGTCCTCTCCCTGAAGCTCCAAGACCTAGCTGTCATCCAGTCGAAATCCACATCTTTTAGTTTATTTCAAAATACAAATTTAGCACAAATCAACAACAGCTCAACACCTCTCCCCCCACCTCTGAAAGGCAAGAATGTTTAACTGGTGGTAGGAGGAACACATATAAAATGATATATAATATCCCACCTTGGTCAGGAAAAGCCATCACATTTTCTCTATAGAAACAAAATGAAAACAACTATTTGAAGAAAATTAATGTGATTACAGAAGCAGTGACATGTTTAAAAGGTACTATGTTTTTCTCCAGATTTTTTTTCACAGACATGAACAACTTAATACATGCCACCAGGGAGGAGAAGGGAATATAGAGTGTCCTAGTCCAGGCAGCTAAAACAAAATACCATAGCCAGGTGGTTTAAATAACAGACATTTATTTTTCACAGTTCTGGAGGCTGAGATGTCTAAAACAAGATGCCAGCAGACTAAGTTCCTGAGGAATGCACGCATCCTAGGTTGCCAACACCCATCTTCCAGCTGTTTCCTCACAAGGTAGGGACAGAGGGCCCCTAGGTCTCCTCTCTTCTCTGAAGGGTACTAATCCCATAATGGGCATACTCATGACCTCATCTAAACCTCATTACATCCTTAAGGTCTCACCTCCAAATATCAATATATTGGGGTGGGGTGGGGGGGACAATGTGTTAGAACTTCAAAATATGGATCTGGTGGTGGGGGACATATACAAACATTCAGGCTAGAGCAAAGAGGCAATTTTCCATTTAAGACCTAACAGGAATGATTATATTACAGTGTCTAAAGACAACTGCTGCTTTTTAAAAACCTGGTCTCTTAGGTGAGTCATTTTCATTCATTCAAGTTATCAAAACACATAATCTCTATTTGACAAAAGGGCTGTGTTCCAGATGTTAACTTATAAATGAATCTTCTGGTTTTTGGAAAATTCTATTTTCTATAGAAATAACATTCTATTAGTAGTTATTATTAACCATTTGCAGATCCCACACCAACTGTAAAAATCTGATGAAAGCAAAAAAGAGACCTTTTCTCTATCCACAAATGATAAAACTGACATTTAGAGTCTTCCAAATCCTAGGGATCCCAGTCCCCATATTAGGAACCCTATGTTTAAGTGGTTGACCTATCACTTAGAAGATCTTCACTTAGAAGATCACCAGATGGGCCCTCTGCCACTTAACTCATCATGACGTGTCCCCTATAGGACTATAGATTCTCAGTATTTCTAGGAGAAAATATAACCTGTGATATGTATAATTTGAGTTACAATCCTGTGCTCTGACACAGCACTGTAACATAGGATACTTGGAAAGCTGCTCACCTGTACAGACCTCAGTTTCCTCATCTATAAACATGTGCACAGTAATGCGCAATACTCCTGGGGTGGTGGTGAGGATTAAGTGAGGTTATCTACAACACCCCGCATGGTGCGTGAGCACCTTCATTCCTGGCAGCAGCAAACATCCATCAAACATCTATTTAATGCACTGTGACAGAGAAATCCACGAGACAGTAAACCTGCCTTCAGAGAGGTCAGAGTCTAGCAAAGGGAGAGAGAAGTGATAAATAACTGTAATAAAGTGATAGAGCTGCTTTGACAAAAAGGATGTGCAAGGGAAATGGGAAGATAAAAAAAGAATAGTCAATTTTACATAGGGACAAATGGGTCAGATGAGGCTTCAGTATCATGTTTGGGTTAAGGCTTGCCAGGGGAGGATGGGATTAAGGGGAGGAGAGAGCAAAGGGAAAGAGGATACTGGAGAAGCAGGGAAGGGCTCTACTGTTTATTTGAAACTGGGGAGGTGGGGTGAGAGTGGGGGCTGTGCGGGAGCCTGGAAAGAAGGTGAGGTGAAGGTCACGTCACTTAGAAAATCACTGCTGTAGCCCCCATCAGAGGCGGAGGACATCGTTGGGCCACACTGGGGAGGGAATGCAGGGGCCAGAGAGAAGAGTTGTCCAGAGGTGGGCCACGTGAGAGAGAGGTAGGGGTCCAAGCTTCTGGCTTCCCACTCCGCACCCTGGATGGGGTACTGCCCAAGAAGTCAGGGAGCACAGGGACAAGCAGTCTGAGAAAAAGGAACAGGAAAAGCTCTGACCATCTAAAAATGTACTGGTCCAGTACTAATCTTATTAATCACAGATCGATTATACAGTTCCATACGTGCCTGCTGAGTTAGGAAGCTCCCCATACAATCTGAATGCCTGGAGTGCAAATTACTGAAAATTCACTGAACTGACATGTTCTCTTATAAGGGAACCATTTGGAAGGTGAGCTGTGCACTGAGTTCATAATGTTAAGTGTTAAAGTTCAAGCTTATGCTGGGACTTTTGTTTTTTTTAAGATTTTATTTATTTACTTGACAGAAAGAGAGATCACAAGTAGGCAGAGAGAGGGGGGAAGCAGGCTCCCTGCTGAGCAGAGAGCCCCATTGGGGGATCAATCCCAGGACCCTGAGATCACAACCTGAGCTGAAGGCAGAGGCTTAACCCACTGAGCCCCCCAGGCGCCCCTATGCTGGGACTTTTGTCACATATTTGTTTAGAGACATATACTCATGTCCTAAAAACAACAACAACAACAACAACAAAAAACAGACCAGCAATGCTCTAAGATGAATTACAACACACTTCTAGAGGCTGAATTATTTAGCAAACTGCTAGTTCCTTTACTAAATGGTTTGCTAACGATTGCTCTAAAGGAGTTTCTCAAGTCACTTTCCCATCACATCAACATCTAAGAGAAGCTAACAATCATGGACAACCTAACCAGCCCACCATTTCAAATGATTTTTTTCTTATTTTCAAGCCAATTTCTTTGAAGATCATAATGATTATAACAATAGCAACTAACACTCAGTCCCTACTATGTGCCAGTAGTTTTTCTGCTATAAATTTACTAGGCTTGTCTCAATTCTGTCATTCCTTCACACATCCCCCCTGCACAGAGTTCACTGAGGCAGAGGGCAGTTGAATCACTTATCCAAGGTCAAACCAACAGCAGACAGAGGGACTCCAGAGCCTGCTCCTTTAAGGGCCACACTTACTCCCTCCCCGATGTTACAGTAAAAATAAAAAAATGTTTACTGCAGAAAAATCTGTCAAGTTTTTTTTGTATCATTTTATTTGATTTTATTACTATTATTTTTTTTTAAAGACTTTATTTGTTCATTTGACAGAGAGATCACAAGTAGGCAGAGAGGCAGGCAGAGACATAGGGGGAAACAGGCTCCCCACCGAGCAGAGAGCCTGATGTGGGGCTCCATCCCAGGACCCTGAGATCATGACCTGAGCCGAAGGAAGAGGCTTAACCCACTGAACCACCCAGGTGCCCCTATTTTACTTTTTAAAAATATTTGACTTATTTATTTAACAGACAGAGATCACAAGTAGGCAAACAGGCAGGCAGAGAGAAAGGAAGGGAAGCAGGCTCCCCACTGAGCAGAGAGCCCAATGAGGGGCTCGATCCCAGGACCCTGAGACCATGACCCAAGCCGAAGGCAGAGGCTTTAACCCAGTGAGCCACCCAGGCACCCCTTTTTTGTATCACTTTCAAGTGAAAACAAAAAGCAACAAGAATGTGGCAGAATCCATGTTCCTCTTCTACCATTTACTAGCAGAGTGATGGTGGACAAGTTGACCTCTGACAGCCTCACTCTCCTCACCTGGCATATTCCCTTCAAATGGGACTAAAAATAATACCTTCAGATGAGATGGTTCATGTAAAGCATTTAGCATGGAGCTATGCTAATATTCCATAATAAACATACAAATATTTAAAATATGAATCTTTCTTTTTTCTATGCTTTAAAAAAGCACATACCTGCAATCCTGCATTTTGACACTGTAGTAATCATCTCCTTCAGAAATCTGAGTTCTCGAATATTTACATAAATGCTTTAATTATTCTCCCTATTATCAGTCATTTAATCTGTTTCTAATTTTTACTATTCTTAAATAATACTGCAATGAACATCTTTGCACATAAAACTTTAGCTCTATGTTCTTTCCTTGAATGAGATTCCCAGAAAACAGCCATTTAGGTTGAAGGGTCAACATATATTGCAAAATTTCTTTGCAAACATTTTTACCTATCACATTCCCACCAGCATCGTCTACGGGAACAGCCTATATAACTGCATCCTGGTCAAGGACTAGGTAATCAATCTCAAGGAAAAAAGATTTTTCCCCCTAAGTTAGTCTAATATAAAATGCTCTGTGTGTGGCTGAATAAACACCGAATTATACACGGAAAATCTGGATAAAGAGTCGTTTCCGGATAATGCTCAAAACAGAAAAGGAATAATGAATACTGTGTATCCTCCACTTCTAAAGGATTAATTTGTGAACATAATAAGCTGATATGTGTTAAGAGGTCACTTATGTTAGGAATCTTTATTTCTTTCAGATTATTAGTTAGTGGAATTGTCTGCATGCCACAAAAATTCCCCCTCAAACCAAGGAACTAAGTCTAGTTACCAATCCGTAAAACCTCTCGGAGAAGCATTCCATCTTACATAAACAATAGTGATCTTCGGGAACAAATGTGGATTTTAAACAGCATAGTTAAAGCATTTGTTGTCTATTTTGTCTAGGGACATGGACCTTTTTTTTTTTTTTTTTAAACTGACTCTACTAACCCAACCACAAGGGAACCCCTATAAAACAGTAAATTTGATTCTAGTAAGATAGGCTCATAACATTAGCTTTAAAATAACTAAAAGTTTGGGGCGCCTGGGTGGCTCAGTAGGTTAAAGCCTCTGCCTTCAGCTCAGGTCATGATCCCAGGGTCCTGGGATCGAGCCCCGCATCGGGCTCTCTGCTTAGCGGGGAGCCTGCTTTCTCCCCTCTCTCTCTCTCTCTCGCTCTGCCTGCCTCTCTGCCTACTTGTGATCTCTGTCTGTCAAATAAATAAATCAAATCTTTAAAAGAAAAATAACTAAAAGTTTAAAAAATCCAAACCCAAAACCACCCCAAATGTTCTATGTATTTAACAACTTGAAGAACGAAGACTTACCAATTGGGTTTTTTTTTAAACTGTGTACACCATTTTGCAGAAGATAGGCCATTTTTGTTAATCAGTAGCAGAGTTAGCCAAATTCAGTTTGTGTCATTACTAGTTTTGTCAATAAAGCATCATAAAACAGCCTGATTTTTCTAATCCCATGTAGAGGCACTGAGTGAGCAGTCAGAAAAATACTCTGGCTTACAGAGAAATTTGATATGCATTTCACAGGACACAAATGAGAAATCCCAAAGAGTTCTCTTGCTGGACTTTTCACTCAATCACCACATCCAGAATAAGTAAGTGGCACAGGATCCAACAGCTTCAATTTAGAATGAATCAACTCCTACTTGGGTCACAAAAATCCTCATGATGACAAGTGGCACACTGTCCAAGAATTCCTTTCCTTTCACAAAGAAAGGAAAACTTGTTCAGCAAAATGTCAGGCAGGCACCAGGATAAGCTATCCAAGGTCTAATAGGATGAAATGGCATTAACTCCATCCTCATTTGTTCCAGCATCAAACAAATCTTCCACCATTATAGACTGTAACGCCTCACTAATAAGTTAAGAGGATTTCATTATGAAACCATAATATTCTTCCTTTAGAGAGACCCTGGCTTCAGGATGGTAACATTATTAAAAACAGAAAACATGACAATGGTAATCATAATTGTAACTAACACTGAACACTCAGTGCTGCTAAGCAGGCTACCATGCACTTCACATGCACTGTTTAATCTTCTCATTAGCCTTGTAAAGGGCTATTTTTCTCACTTTCCAGAAAAGAAAATGGAGGCTCACACACCAGTGTTCTTTGCGCACAGACTTCACTGAGTCTGTACCTGTTGTAGGGGCGTCAAACCCTGGTCCTCTGTTTCTACAACTTGAGCTTGTAACTGCCTCTCTTTGCAGCAACATTACACTAAGTTTAACTTAGCTAGGAAATTAAGCAAGTGCATCAAAATAGCAACTCACAAGTACCTGTAACACACTGCTGGGTACTAAGTAATAATGTACTGTGGGGAACAATTTCTGCCCAAGGCAACCTAACACCAAGACAATGGTATACAACAGTGTCAATGGGCAGATGGTTACAACTGATGGCAGTGCTTCTGTGACACCCATTCGATTTGGGTTCTCTCCCCCACATAAATGAATCATCATAAAGACCTTGGTGTCCTGTAGACAGTATAAATAAGGTCCTATTAATCTCAGGTAGCAGGCCTGCTTAGAAATGACATAAAAGCAAATAATAATGATATTGTGATTTCAGCCATGCTGGGACTAAAAAAATAAGTGAAGACTTCTGGTAAGGGTGTTCTGGAGGTAAATGTGATAGGGAATGAGAAACGTGTCCATCATGTTTAGTACTTGTCAGTTTCTAGAGCAAGGATGAATAATGAGCTTTTCCCATATCCCTTTAAAATATGGATATGCAGGCATATGAAAAGATTATAGATATATCTTATCTCTAAATATCAATTACCTAAATTTGTTATTAAAATGCACATTAAAAACATGGGCATGGGGGCGCCTGGGTGGCTCAGTGGGTTAAGCTGCTGCCTTCGGCTCAGGTCATGATCTCAGGGTCCTGGGATCGAGTCCCGCATCGGGCTCTCTGCTCAGCAGGGAGCCTGCTTCCCTCTCTCTCTCTCTGCCTGCCTCTCTGTCTACTTGTGATCTCTCTCTATCAAATAAATAAATAATTAAAAAAAAAAATGGGCATGTACAGCTAAGAGATTTTAAAAAAAAGAAAGAAAACCAGGCCTATGGGAATGAGTTTGAAATAACTAGGCTTTGGCAAGACAAAAGTTGAGGGATGAGCTATCATAAAAACAAAACAAAACATCAAAATTTATTTCCAAAGAAGATAAAAAAGAAGCAGTAACTTGAGGTTTGACATATGAAAGAGCTTCCAGACATGCACAAACACTAGAAAAAGCCTGCATAAAAAAAAATCCCCCCCCTCTGGGAGTATAAATTAACCCAAGGCCAAAGACATTTTTCAGACACGGATAACCCTAGTCCACACAGACTGCGCTAAACTAAGTCTCCCAACTTTGCCCCACCCTCCAGGCCTACTATCTAAGGTGAAAATCCCATCCCACCGTTAAGTTCTTTCAGAAAGTAGCTTTGCGCAGTGGCAGTATCGTAGCCAATGAGGTTTATCCGAGGCGCGATTATTGCTAACAGAAAGATCAGTGTACAACTTCTTTTCCAAAATGCCATGTTTCCCACTCAATTTATGACTGACCAGCTTCTCACATGTTTAGATGTCCTACCCAAGCACAAAACAATTGATGGAAAGACACAGCAAAGTAGAGTCATCTGGGAATTATTCTTCAATCTGAAACGCACGTTCTAGGTTGCTACCCCTTATCGCATCATAAGCCAAATATATGATATTTATATTCAAATGCTGTGCTTTTTTTCTTTTTAAAGTGCCTATATCTTATCTATCGTTCATAGAAATTTACGAAGATTATAAGCCATGTGTAGATACTTATGCATGCGAATTATTTCCAAGTACTCTCTTGGATGGAGTGGACCTTAAGAGTCTGTAATTGTCTTAATGTAACTGGAATCATATACACATGGAAAGTTACCACCACAAAAGCACCAGGTATGAGGAGAGCCAAAGGGGTGAGAGCTAGGGCGAGGAAGCAGAGATCTGGGGCTGGGCCATCAAGAGACTTCCCCAGTGCACTGGCTTGGCCTGACACAAGATCAGTAGGTGTGGGTAGGCCAAGGAATGAGGCAGGGTATTCCAAATGCAAAGGCACGGAGAGAGAAGTGGGGTGCCATACTCTGGGAAGAACCACGATACTGGGTGAGCCTGAGGAACATCTCTGATTTTACCTCAACTACATCACGCAGCCCCCATAGCTGATCTGCAGGTGATAACACTACCTTCGCTAGAAAATCAAGTCAGCAAGGAGTTGAAGCACTGTCAAACCTGTGAGAGCCCCACGAACACTTGTTAAATGGATTGCTTCTGAACAGGACACTGGGGAACCCTCACACCAAGTGGCATGCGACCAGCTTATTCAGGATTTTTCAAGGCAGAAGGCCCAGGAGGCAGAGTGTGGATGGGTAGTTCACACTGAAGGAACAGCACGGGACGAGGCATGAAGGACAGAATAGGAAAAAGGCTCAGCACTTCAGTCACCTTCTCACCTGGTGATGTCATCCCCCACATTCCTTGTCAACATCCTCTTCCCACCTGTACCACAATTCCTGACAGCGGACTTCTAGGCGTTCACTCCCATCCATGCCCACACTGCGGCAGAGTATCGTTAAGCCACCAAACTTAATCAGGCCACTTCTGTGTAAGGCACCTCAACCGTGCCCCTTAATCTTAGATACAATCAACAATCCTTCACATTGCTTAGTGCCCTCTTCATGCACCAGCTCACAACAGCTTCTAGCTCAGCTTCTGCCCTTCCCTCCAGTGCTCTGCTCCCCAACCACACTCATTTCCTTCCCCCTTCTCCACTGCAACCTTTACTCTGGCAAATCCTATGCATGGAAGTGCCCTCATCCACCTGTCCCACTTCCTGTTTCCCTTTATTTATGCTGCAACCTTCCTATAACAGATTGGTCACTCTGGAGAAATCTTCCCTGACTCCTCCCCCAAAGCCCAAGTCTAGATTAGGACTTTCAGCTTACTCTCCAATCACACCCCAAATACACATGAACACCTACTTAGTATGTAAGTCCTCGAGCACTGGACCTGGTCTGGTCACAGGAACCCATGAGCTGTCTGTGGTATGCTGGGTTGTGATGCTGGGGAGCAGACTGGGGACAAAATGGGGAAGACTCTGAAAGCCAGGAAGTCCTTAAAACCTCATTCTGGAGACAGGAGGAGAGAGCTGGGCCCTGCAGTGGCTTTGCTGTCAGCACTGCTCAACTCTATTACTAATCTCAGCACCAACCAGAATGGCTGACTCAACCTCAAAGAAACAGAAAGAAACTCCAGGTCCGTCACCCTGCTTCCACCTGAGTGAGGAGCCCTGAGAGAGCAGCAGCACTGCATCAGTCCCCAGCAGGCCACAGCTGCAGAGCCTTCCACCTCACCTGCCTCCTCGGACACTTGGATCTGCGCACCTGCTCACCACAGCAAGCAGTTCTGGGTGACCCTGACTTATGAACACAAGAGATCACCCCCACTTTAGATGGGCTCCTGTTTCCACATCTATTCTCTAACTTGGGACCCCAAATTCACCCCTGAAATAGGACACTCTTTCCCCCTCTTTAAAGCAAGTTCCTTCCCACCAACCCCTCCTCCCCACTCCCCCCCATTGCAGTCATTTTGCTCCTGGTGATTACCACCACCAGATTCAGACCTCTGACCCCCCACCCTCACAGCTCTGGCCCCTGCGAGTGGCTCCCTGCTCAGAATGGACCTCAGAGTCAGCCATTCCACCAATACTCTCGATGCTGCGTCCACCTCTGCGAAGCCTTAATCCTATGGAACTCCAACTGGAGGAACTGTTGATTTAGCTGAGATTCGGGATGTGAAGATGAATTGTCATTTTTTACCTGCTACCACCTGGATGAACCTTGAAAACATTATGTTAGACGAAAGAGGCCAGATACAAAAGATTACATTTGTTGTATAATTCTATTTACATGAAATATGCAGAAGAGGCAAATACATCAAGATAGAACGATTAGTGGCTGCCTAGAGGCTGTGGGGGCAGGGAGAACAGAGTGACCACTAACAGGCCCAGGGTCTTCTTAGGGTGTGGAAACAATGTTTTGGAATTAGAGGCAATAGGAGCACAACACTGTGGTTGAACTAAACACCATGAGTTGTCCACTTTAAAATGGGTAATATTATGTGACTTTTCACTTCAAGAAAAGTTCATATATTTTTAAAAAAAATCATTCTTTTCCCTTCAAATTCATAAAGAGTGGCTTTCCACCTTCATACCTGAACTCTGGATCCTTTCCTGCCTCTTTCAAGAATTTATTAAACTCCCATTTCCTTTTACCTTCAATTTCCTCTGCCTATAAGATGATTCTTTCTGCTGACAAATCTGTTCAAGCCTCACCAACCTAAAAATCCTTCCCTTCACCTTGTTTTCCCCCTTAGACCTCACCTAGAAGCATCTCAAAATCTCATAAAAAGCAGCCAACATCAACAGTCTCCATTTCTTCAGATCCAACATTCCTACTAGTTCCCTCCCCAGGGATAAGGCAATCTACAGATAGTGAAACCTAACTCTTACAACACTTCTAAAACTGTCAAAATACACCAAAAAGCTCCTTTTGAAAACGAATGGACGAGGCTGCAAAAAAACTGAGGTCAAGAATGAGCCACGCATTAGTCATTAAAAAGAAGCTGCCAAAAACCCTTGGGGCTGCACTGCCCAGTAAGAGGGACATGACCCCCATGTGGCTATTTAAAAGTAAATTAATTAAAATTAAACTAAAAACTCAGTTCCTCAGCTGCACTAGTGATTTTTCAAGTGCTGAGTAACTGTGGCTACAAATGACTATTATAATGGACAGTGCAAAATACATCTCCTGGAAAAATCTTGGTATGTACAAATAGTGCAGTTCAGTATGTACCTGATGTACATCCTAGAACCAGCGGTATGAAGATTTTTCAAAGAATCCCCTAGAGTAAAATCAAGAAGAGGTGCATGCAGTGCTCACTGAAACCCAACTACAGTTCTACGTGATGAGACATTATACAAAAAAGGCCAGAGGGACCTTTCTTTAACACATGAAATTATGAAAGTTAAATGGAGTAAACAGAACAAGATGGAGAAGTGGGACGGGATGCAGCAAATTTTTATTAAAGCAAAAGCACTGTCCAAAATCAGCAGTTAAAAAAAAAGTCAGATAGGCAAACAGTATCAAATAGGTATGAACAAAAAAATAAATTCGCTATTTTTAAAAACTATTCCAAAAAACAGTCAATTTAAAAGCCCAAATATTAATGTATAAATAGCAAACAGAATGTGATAAATAAAAAAATAAAATGAGCATCTAAAAAACTATTTATGCTATTGGGACCAATCTCTTAATTTAGTCCTTTCTGCTTTGGATTTTAAAAAACTGACAGCTGACAGTCCTCCAGGATCATTCACACAAGCAACCAGCACTGTTAGAAGGCATGGATTTACTTTTAAATATCATCCTAAGTAGGGTACCCCACATATTTATTTGACAAAGTGACCCAAACCAACCTACCTAATGATGCACTAATTTTTTTGTTTTGGAAAATACAGGTTACTTATATTATCATGTAATGGACTCATTATTATTTAGATGTATTACCATTTAAATTGTTAATTTAAAATAATTTCTAACAGTAAATTTCAAGATATAACCCACATAAACAAAAGCTCTCTGAAGTTCTTATTAATTTTTAAAAGTGTAGGTCCTAAGACCAAAAATTTGAGAGTAGATGTATTAACAATTATGTTTAGAATTTTTCCCTCTCTACAAGATTTTATTGCGAAAAAGGTATTATAAGTTTAGCTTCCCAATTTAACAGTGACTATCCCAAATATACTTCAAAAAAAATCTATCTTTATATTTTAGTGGTAGTTAAAAACTACACCCTCAAATACTTGAAGCTCGTTTAAATGTAGTCATTTTGTAGTCATTTTGAAAGCAAGCTAGCAATAATGAATGAAACTTATAATAAATATATTTTAAAGTACCCCATGAGATAAGAGACTCTTAACTATAGGAAACAAACTAAGGGAGGGGTCGGGGAGTGTTGGGGAACTAGGTGATGGGCATTAAGGAGGGCACAAGATGCAATGAGCACTCGGTGTTATATAAAGCTGATCAATCCCTGACCTCTATCTCTGAAACCAATAATACACTATATGTTAATTAAATTTAAATTAAAAAATAAAATAAAATCCCCCAGGAGATAATTAAGTTCTTACGGTTCCCACCAGCTCAAGTTATATATAGTATGGTATGATAAGAAATTCAACACTGGTCAGACAGGATGAGCTGATTACCATGATTACCATGTGGGCATAAAAACTCTGGAAGTGGGGCGCCTGGGTGGCTCAGTGGGTTAAGCCGCTGCCTTCAGCTCAGGTCATGATCTCAGAGTCCTGGGATCGAGCCCCGCATCGGGCTCTCTGCTCAGCAGGGAGCCTGCTTCCTCCTCTCTCTCTGCCTGCCTCTCTGCCTGCTTGTGATCTCTCTGTCAAATAAATAAAATCTTTAAAAAAAAAAAAAAACAAAACTCTGGAAGTTTCTTTAGTCAAAGAATATTAACTCCTCCCTTTCCAAATGAGGCTACTCCTCGTGGACACTGTTACTCGCTCAAAACTGAAATTTAAAGTCACCTTAGGCAGTTCTACAGGGACAGTATGTCCACTCATCAACCATGACACAAAAGCTGAAGTAACTTATATATTCTTTTTATAGAAAGAGAAAATGCTAGCTTAAATGAAAGTCAAAAATTCACTTTCCTGACTTCAGTTTGCCACAACAAAACACCTTTTAAAAAACCAGACTTCCCATTTGTCTGCTGTCACCTCCGTTGTTTAATTTTCACCAAGTCCTCGTTTGACTCATTCTGCAATTCAGTTCAAGCTAGCATTGTGCAGGTTTTTCAAAACTTCAAATTGTAGCCACCTCAGAAAGAAAGCCCCCCACCCCACCCACCACCAGGCTGGAGCATGGCCTCTGTCTAATCCCAGCACCACTGGCTGGCCTATGCGCTCACCTCCTTTCTTCCTCTAAATGAGGTGTCAGGTGCAGGTATGGCCCTGACAGTGCACAGAAATATAACTAGCAGAAGGAAAGCAGAGTCCCAGCTGAAGGAAGTTTAAAGCAGGTCAACAAAGAGAGACAGAGAATGCATATGAATAAAAGAGGGAGAAAACTGCACGACACTCCCTCCTCCTCCAAAATAAGAATCTAAGAGTGACATTTCACCTCTCCAAGCATGACTCCTTTCACTGTTTGAAGCATATTTATTTGGAACAGACAGAGCCAATGAGAGAATAAATCTTGTGTGAAGCTTAACACTTACTTGCTCAAAGGTATATTACCTACTCCCATCTGTTAGAAACTCCATACTTTTCACCCAAAGCTCAGGGCACTCACCTTTAGGTCAGAGCTACAGAGCAGGTATTTTTGTAGGTTTCTCTCTACAAAATCTTTCCTTTATTTGCTTTCTTAGTTTGGAAGATGTTACCGAGAAACGCCTATAAGCCAAGTAGACTATTTCACTAGTGGAAACGATTCAATTCAAAGAAAAAGTTGACATGCTAATGGGCACTGAATGGGACCAACACTTTCTCCTTTCTTTCCTTTTTAAAAGGGCTTCAAACCATTTTGCACTTGGTTTCTGCTTTCTCGGTGTTTCGGGGGGCTCTGTCTTATAAGGATACCGATTAAGGTAAATGCAACCTACATTTTAGCACACATAAGTCTTAATCAAAGGGCAAAGGGAAGGGAGAACAGAAAGTTAAGTTTTGTCAAGTCAGAATGAATGCGATTTCTTATTTCAATCTTGTTTCCTTTTTTGAAACTTTTTTTTTTTTTTTTAGATTTTATCTATTTATTTGACAGAGTAAGCACAAGGAGGGGGAGCAACAGAGGCAGAAAGAGAAGCAGAGCAGGGGCTGAGCAGGGAGCCCAACACAGGGCTCGATCCCAAGACCCTTGGATCATGATCTGAGCCGAAGGCAGACCCCAAACTGACTGAGCCACCGAGGCACCCCACATTTTTTTTTTTGAAGAATGAAATATAAGTAGCTCAATGAAATCAAAGTGATTTCATGGGTGGTTTATGGAAGTCATTATTTTATTAGTCATACCTCCTATCTTCACCGGCTTTAAAAAATTTAGATTATATTCAGTACAGCCTTCACTAAAACATCTTCCTTTTCTTCTTTTAAGCTCCAATTACATGGTGCAAATGGCACCAAGTAAAGGACTGTGATCAAACAGATGAAACAGCATCAACAGACAGGTGGGAAAACAATGTGGTGCACAGAAAAAAAAATCTGTCATCTCAAAAAGTTCTACATAGTTGCCCTGAAATGGTTTCTCTCCCATTTCCCAGGAAATAGGCTGTAATTTCAATCACTATAATCAAGCTCATTATGAAGAACAAAAGAATGGCAACCAAGAACTTTCAGGATGTAACCATGTCTAAAATAGGGGTGTACATAGTTCAACAGCAAATTGATACAACAGTTGTTGTAATGACACAGGAAGAAACATTCAGGTCTCTTTTTCCACACAAGCCAAGTTTTGTTTAGGGCTCTATCCTACCTGACTTAGTAAGGGAGATCTGACAGTTTCAGGACCGGGAAATAGGACCCTGAGTGACTAGCAAGGTGATATAGACCAATGTGAACCAGAGAGGCTTCTGGGAAGGTGGCCTGCAGCACAGAAAAAAATATGCAAGAAGGGTCACAGAAGTTTAATTTTATTTTACTTAAATGTATTATTTATTTAGTATTAACTTAATTGTATTTATTTACAAAATTTAAGGGTATACAGAATCTGAATGGTGGCAGAAATAATTTTGGTAAAGCACTAGAAAAAAACAACTTAACTTTAAGGAATATAACATAACTGGATTTTTAAAAAGGGTCACTGAGTCTCTACCCTGGGGAAATTTAAAGAAACAATATAGAGTAAAATCATGACCAGTGATACCCAATCCTACATCCCAGTCCTGGACATCAGGGGCCAGTTTACATCTGCTCTCTCTCTACCTACACACATGTGATGCTCCTGAACCCCAAATTCAGTAAGCCAGAAACTGAATTCATCATACTTCTCTTCACAATCTTCTCTTCCTTCTGATTCCCATATTTCTGTTATTGGCTCTATAAATTTCCCTGAAGCCCAGCCCTGAAAATACACTCCATCCCTCGCCTGTCCTAAACACCTGGACACCCAGGCTTCCAGTCCTGTAGTTCTGCGATTTCAGCTTCCCCTCCCTTTCTCTCCTCCCTCCCTCCTTCTCCAGTTTCACCCCATCAGTCTTTACCCCTCTACCATGCAGAACTTCCTCCTAGCCAATCCCTGCAACAAATGGATCTGTCACATTGATGAAAGCGCAGCTCTCCTTCGCTAGGCAAACAAATACTGACCACTGTTTGTTTTCCATGGCTACTGTAACATATGCCACAAACTAAAGAGCTTAAAACAACACAAACTTCTCTTCCGTTTCAGAATATCAGAAGTCTCAAATGAGTCTCCGACTAAAATCAAAGATGGCAGCAGGGCTGTGCTCCTTTCTGGAGGCTCTTACAGGAGAATCCTCTTCCTGCTTGCATTTCTTGGTTCAAGGTCCCTTCATTAATCTTTTTTTTTTTTTTAAGATTTTATTTATTTATTTGACAGAGAGAGAGCACAAGTAGGTAGACAGGCAGGCAGAGAGAGAGAGGAGAAAGCAGGCTCCCTGCCAAGCAGAGAGGCTGATGCGGGACTCGATCCCAGGACCCTGAGATCATGACCTGAGCCGAAGGCAGAGGCTTAACCCACTTAGCCACCCAGGCGCCCCTCCCTTCATTAATCTTGAAAGCAAGCCACCTGGGCCAAGTCTCCTTGCGCCACCACTGTTCTAGTCTTCTGCCTGCCTCTTCCATAATGAGGATACCTGTGATTACCACCAAACTCACCTGGATGCTCTGGGATAATCTGATAATCTCCTATTTTAGTTAGTTGATCAACAACCTCAATCCCATCTGCAACCATAATTCCCCTTTCCCTGTAACCTGGCATCTTCACACAGGGGCTGGGAATTAGGGCACAGCCATCTTTGGGGTGCTGCTATTCTGCTAACCACAACCACTTGACACAAAGCACCCAGACAGGCAAAAGTTAAAAAAAAAAAAAATGCAGAATTTGCTGTCAAGAAAATCACACTAAATCCTTTGATACCAAGTGTTAATTGGCTCCCTAGTGCTTAAAGAATTAAGTCTAATCCACTTAGTCTTACATTAAAGGCTTCCATGATTTCAAAACACTTCTGCAGCATTATCTTGTACTACTTTCTTCTAGTACCCTAGGACTGGACTCAAAAACTGCAGAACTTGGGAGCACCAAACACACCTGACATTGCCCTGTCTCATGTAATTTGCTCTATCCAGAGGCCCTCTCCATTCTCCCGTACAGATATTCTCATCTCTTAAGACCCAGATCCAAAGCCACTCAGCTTCACCTTATCTCTGCCTTCTCAGAAGCCAGCGATGCCCTGTTCTGTAGTGGCAGATCCATCAGTGACAAAGGGGAACAAGTTTAGGCAGAGAAAATTTCGGATGCTGTTCCACAGTGGGCTGGGTGACCCTGGGCAAGCTATTTCAACCTGCAACCTTGTTTCAACATCTGTTAAGTGAAAAGACAGACCAAAGGATTTCTAAACTCTTTCCCAGTTTCTTTTTTTCTTTCTTTCTTTTTTTTTTTTTTAAGATTTATTTATTTATTTTCGCAGGAGCGAGAATGAGTGCGGGAGGGGCAGAATCTTTTGAGCAGACTCCAGCAGAGCTTGGAGCCTGCCCCTCAGCTCGATCCCATGACTCATGAGATCACGACCTGAGCTGAAACTGAAAACCAGACTGAGCCACTTAGGGGCCCCTCTTTTCCAGTTTGTAAGCTCCTATGAAACTGGTGGACTTGTATCCACTTCTCTCCAAACCCAGAGCCGCTCTTCTGGTCATCTCGAATGGATTAACGTACTCCCTCCCAATGCATCATCTCTGCCTTCAGTCCAGTATTGCTCCTCATCCCCCAAAAGCATCTTGCTGGGTTACTTACCTCCTCACAACCAGTTAAAGGCTTGCGGGAAATTGTCCACACTTCTCAGTGTGGCCCCCAGGTCCCACATAATCAAGGTCTCTGCTTCTTCCTCTGGTTTTCCTGACTTACGTTTTCAGTTCCTCACATGTTCCTCCATCCCCCTGCCCCTCTCTCTTCTGAGCATCTGTAGAATACTCTGCCCATTTCCTCCTTCCGTCAGACTGACTCCTGCTTATTCTCCAGGCAACCTTTCCTGATCCTCCCCATATGAATTAGGTGTCCTTCCTGTTTGTTCTCATGGCACACTGCACTGAACTCATGTATATCCCATCACTGTAGGACTGATAACTATTCACTTGTCAGTATCTGCTCCCTCAGTCTAAATTCCACAGAGGCAGAGTACTATCAATCTCCCCTACCACCTGTGGTACAGACTGGGGGTTATTGCCTAAATTCTGTTGAGAGTAGCAGGACTTTGGGCTGCGTATGGCCAGAATCCACTGAGACTTTTCCAGCTTCTCTTGCTTAATATAGCCACATGTTTAAGTTCTGACCAAGGGGACAGGCAAAATTATCCAGGGGCAGTTTCTGGGGACCTACCCAAGAGAAGGCATAGATGGCCCTTCTGCTCCTTCTTTCTCTCTTCAGCCTGCTGGCTGGAAGACAGGGATATCACATGCTAAGCCTGATGCACAGTGAGCTGGCAGGGAGCCCATGTAAGGTTAAACCAGTCCTGGACCACCTCTGCAACCTTTCATCGGAGATATAAACTTCTACCTTATTTTGAGATCCCCCGGTTGGAGCCACTCTTATTTTGAAATCGCCATCATTTACAGCCAAACCTTACTATAAAAGACATGGCCATTTCCACAGTACCAATAATTATGCTGACTCAAGTACACATCTCACCTCTTCTACTGGATTATAATCTCGGCCAGTGTGTGTACAGTCACGTGTCACGGTAGGATCTATGCTCCTTAGCAGAGGGTAGCACGCAAGAATCCTCAATGGCGAGAGACTGTGAACGATCAATGAATTAATGACCATGTGACTACTGACACAGACAGGCTCTGTCCAACCTATACAGTCTACTTCCACCTGGAATCAGTGTTGTGGCCAACCAAAATAAGGTTTAAAATGTGTGTCAGCATCCTTCACTATTTTAGAATGAAATAGCTGGACATCAAGATACCAGAGTTGACTCTCTTCCTTCCCTGGGCATAGTGCCATGGGTGTGGTCTATCACTGGCATAGCCTACGTGAATGCATTACGAGGTAATAAGCAAATAAGCAAGGTTCTTTAAAATAATAGGACGTGTCACCTTTGCTCCTGGCTAAGTCGGATGTCCGGCAATTTGTATGGCCCGAGGGCTATTGCTGCTCTTTTCCCTCAGCTTGGAGTAGGAAACAGTAACCCTACAGGCAGGGAAGCCAGTCCTCCACAGT